>NW_006767437.1:426157-704616 GCF_000264995.1 Punctularia strigosozonata HHB-11173 SS5 | reverse complement strand
TGCATAAGTCAGAGAAGTGTCGGAGACCCCATCAGCATCAAGCCGGTAAGTTCAGCAAATTCGGTGAGGTCAAGTACAGATGCGGGCCACGCCAAAAGCTGGTGCACTAGGCTACTACACACTCTGATTCCACATAGAGAGAGGATGCAAAGCTTAGTTGATATTTGAACTGAAGTTCTACCGTATAGTTCGAGCAGTCTCAGTACATAAGACAGAACAATGGTGAAGTCGGAAATGCAGAGTTTGGCAGCACCATTTGGTGCACAAAGGAAACGTACGGAGACTAAATATATCGTGTGGAATACAAAGGGAACATATCTAGAGAAGAGACGGAAACCGCGGACTGAAAGATCAATTGCAAGCGAAAGGAAACTGAAGACTACAAATGGAAACTGTGATGTCAGACAAAAGGAACAAGAATGATGAAAGTCAGACTGGAATCCGTTCAAGGATCTGGAACCACCAGGGTGCTGTACAGGTACCTCACATACATGTCAACTAGTATTATCCACTCCTTGGGCCTCATATCAATTGGACTGCACACATTCAGGATTTCACGGGGGCAAAGATCACTAGTCACCTATGTAAGACAATGCAAGAGCTATTCGTGAAGCTCAATAAAGGTAACCTCAGGATGATCTTTTGAGAAGATCATTGGTTGCATGGTCTTCTTCCTGTTGTACATGAACTGGTTATATTGAAGCTTAGCCTGCTTCCCTCCAGGTCAGAACTTCACCTGACTTATGATAAGGTGTAACCAGTGCAAACTGTGGACGATCACCTGATCCTAGTTGTCACGTCACGGTGAGCGATGGGCATGATGACTTTAATCATGCCACAATGTACACCAATGTATGAAGCTTTGGGCATAACATTGTTGATATACGCTGGTAGCATGGATTACAGGTTTTAAAAATAAGATGCGAGTTGTGTGCGAGCTTGAGTAGCACTCCCTCAAGGGTTTACATTGTGGTTGTGATCATTAATGCAGTCAAGGGCACAACAGTCTGATGAACACTAACTACAACACTACTAGTTATGGGACGTTGGTCCAAAGCAAACCACGCTCAACTGCATAATCACAAAAACCATGGAATAGCAAGTGAGAGATGGAGGAAGGGTTGTAAATTGACTGAGGTCAGCCAATCGGGGTCTGATGTGCATACACAATTTCAAGTCGGCAACTTTGTGGCATGCTATCAGGCTGATACTGTGCACAGATCCCGACAGCCGTCTCGCGGACCATTGATCATGTACAGAATATGCACAAAAAGCTCAACAACACCTTGGACGAAGTGGCAAAGCCAACTTGGTCCACCGAACCGAGTTTCCAGCAGGTCACACCTTCAAGTCAGCCCGCACTCCATCCTCTGCAGAACAACCATAGAGCGGCATCTTATATGAACATATCATGGCCGGAAATGGGATTCACATGCTCCTGGGATCCACTGAAATCCCGAACAAACAAGGAGAATGAGGTCGGCCACATGAACAACATTGGAGTTCCAAGTTGTTAAGATTTCTCTCTACAGCAAGAGCAAGGCTGAGGTACGTAGTGAAGACAAATTGTGATGTACGTGCTCATACAGCTTGAGTAGGCAGTGGTCGTGGCGTGAGGAGTGACTGCCAGTGGGGAAATGTGCCAGTGGGAGAATGTGCCAGGTTCTCGAGATGAACAAAGTTTGATCAATCATTACACGTTGCCACCGATGCCGCACTACAAAACTCAGCGGGCAGGATATTACGTGCCTGCCCCGCAGGTTGAAGTGGCCGAGATGGCATTGGCGGATCTTGACGAAGTAATTCACCCATCCCGCCCAAAAGGTCATGCTGGTCATCATCAATTTGAAGGGGATGACCTGTACCAAAACCGTCTCATAATGATGCAGATGTTGCTTTCGATTTATGTCGACACATTCAACTCCTTCACCTGGCGCTGAGCATCTGAGGCAACAGCCCATGCCTTCCAGAAAGGCAAGAGAACTGCCGATAATCTCCGGAAATGATTGCAAGGATTTATCGCAGATCAGAATGATCTACTGTACAATATCTACAGTACCTGGTGCTTGCCGCTACTAGAGAAGGGTGACTTGTCATCCAAAATTCACGACCATCCCCTTGGACTTGGTAACAATGTCCGTGCAGCGAATGTCATGTCCTTCATCAATACTCCCGAGATTCAAGGCAAATACGGCATCACAAAGGGGATTTCCCTGTCGACAACAAAGAATTGGATGCACATGATGGAATACCGGTGGAAAAAAACTCCGTCGGGTCAATACGTGGATGGCCACGAACAAGATGATGTGGTGCACTACCGGCAAAGTCAGTTCCTTCCGGCATATGGAGAGTTAGAGTTGAATATGCAATCATGGAACGATGGGATAGAAGAGATAGAAGATGATCACCAACGAGTGCAACTGCGTCATGTCATGGTGTGGCATCATGACGAGTCGACCTTTTATGCCCACGACCGATGACAGATCCACTGGGTGCATGAATCGGAGACCGCAAAACCCAAGCCTAATGGCAAGGGTGCTTCAATAATGGTATCTGACTTCATATCTACAGACTACGGTTGGCTGCAATCTCCTGGAGGCGACAGATCAGTACAGCAGCTGTTCAAGGCTGGAAAATCATGCGATGGATGATTCACAGACCATGATGTACTCCAACAAGTCTGCGATGCCTTGGATATCCTCAACGAGTATTATCTCAAAGAGGAGCACGTGTTTGTATTTGACAACAGAACCACACACCTCAAGCGCACAGATAACGTGTTATCTGCCCGAAGAATGTCCAAAGATCTGACAAAACCCAGAAAGCCAATGTTTGGTGTAGAGTGACCAAAGCTTCATGAACGAGGCCAGCCAATGTACGACAGCAAGACTGGGAAGGTTGTAAAGGAGAAGGCACAGATGATGGATGTGCGACTTCCCGATGGCTCACCACAGCACCTCTACTTCTCCGACGAGACATTCAAAGGCATGGCCATACTGCTCAAAGAACGCGGCTTCCATGATGCCGACAAAATCAGGGCAGAATGTCCTGGGTTTCAATGCCCGAACGACAATCAGCAATGTTGCTGCCGGTGTCTGCTCTTCACTCAACCGGACTTCATCCACGTTGACTGTTTGCTTGAATCAATATGCAAGACACAAGGATACCATGTTCTATTCCTGCCCAAGTTCCACCCGGAGTTGAATTTCATTGAAATATGCTGAGAACATGCAAAATGGCAGTACCGGTTACTGCCAAGTTCAGCATCTGAAGATGACCTTGAACAAAATGTCATTGAAGTCTTGAACTCAGTACCTTTAGAGGCTACACGACAGTATGGTATCATTGATGACTATAAACAGCATTTCACATACTCTCTCCCAGCTATGCTACCCGTGCACGGTGTTTCATAAATAGCTATCAAAAGGTTCTCAACGGCAAACAGGCTGCTTGGGCTGTCAAAAACTATCATGGACATTGAGTGATTCCTGCCTCTATCATGGAAGAGCTTGACAAGCACCATCTCTGAGGCTTTCTCCTAGACTTTCATCAGCGGCACAGTTGTAAGACTCTTGTTTGGGCTCCACTGTTGTTCCTCGTCTCACTGTCGACCATTGAAAGGCCTCTCCCAAAACAAATTCATGGCTTACACATCACAGCATGTATTTCATTGTTATATATGTGTATTGGTACACATTTCATATTGATTAAACCACTGTTGAGCGGTTGAGACGATAGATAGGCAGACGACGACGAGACCACTGTATCACTGTGGAGTGCTACATGTCATCTGACGTCACGGCTTGTCACGTCTACCACAGTTTGCGCTGGCCACACCTTAGAGGCATCAGCTGCATATGCTGAGTGTCCTTGAGAGTTGTCAACCATGAGAAGCATCTGATATCCTAGTCTATAAAACCTCCCAAATGTCAGAATGTTCTTCTCGATAAGCTTTATGGTATAATAAATCAATGTTACCTTTATATTATGTACGACCTAATAATCTATAAACAACAACACAAGCATCTCTGTTATCAACAGTATTTAAATCAACCACATCATTATCTCTCACAGATAAAGTGCCTTTCACACCATCATGATACCATGAATTCTGCATATCATCAAAGTATCGTGCAGTAAAATGATAACCTCCATAATATATAATCCCACATAGTTGCCATGTCCTTAACGATGATTCAACATGTAATGTTATAGTTTTATCAATAACGGTAGTATATGTTGGATATCGTTCATTAGGATTAGGTAAGCACATCATCATAAGACCAGGAGCATGAAAAGGATTAATTTTACCCAACATCGGATTATTACATGTACCACACCTATGATTTGGTTGATATCTTTCAGATAATAACCGAAACCAATCTGAGGTATGAATCTGATGATCAGTACACACATTTAATAAGACATCAGATAATAAATTGTACTCAGCATACCAAATACCAATTGTACAGTCACGTTGAACTGTATATTCACAACAAGACATAGATAGTACAGCATTTGAAACTTGATTATCAAGTACATTTATCATTACAGATGCTGCAGAGGAATAAGTATGTCCATATCTAGGAAATTCAACATCATTAATCAAAGATAAATGATCTCTCAATTGATCTCGCACTTGCTCTAGTTGTATATCTCTTATATTTTTTGAGTTTATAGACAATGCATCCATAAGTATCTTCGATGTGTCATTAGAGGGACATAATTGTACAAAAGTATCATGTCCTACTTCAACTAATAAGTTATATATAATAAATAGTACACTGTCATATGCACATGAAAAATCAACAGAATTCCATTTACAACCTATTGGCTGGTATGTTCTAGTCATATCAACATTGTTTCCTATTGATTCATGTTCCACAGATGGTAATACTAACAGATCTTTACTAAGCTCATGTTTACTTTTACTTATATCTCTCCGTATAGTAGTTGGTGATATAATTTGACTATCAGCTACTGTAGTTTTATTGCCTTGTAACTTAGATACATAATTAACCCAGGTATCAGGAAATATCGGCAAGTTCAAGTCTTTATCAGGCCACTCAGACCAATTTAATGCAGAATGTACTACCAATGGTACAGCACGCTCACCATATATCTGTTGATATGCTTTAATCAATTCATGCCGTGTGTTACCATGAATACTAGGATGCAGATTATTATGGTAACGAAGATAGCCAATATGATCTAATATTTCAAGACTACGAAATTCTTGGCGCAAATTACCAGGGCTACCACCTGTAAGCAGGGCATCATTAAAATTACGCAATATCAATGTGCCATCATAACATGTACTGCGTGATAAGCATGTATATACAGACTGGAATCCACTACAATATGTTAGATCAACAGGATTTATCGGTCGTGTTCTACCTTGGGAACAGAAATCTGTCATAGCAAAATTCAATAAAACTTGAACTTGTTTTCTTTCAATAGGAATTTTTATTTTACGTTGAGTGAAAACTTCACAAGTAATCTGTTTAGTTGTAGATACAATAGGAATAATATTTTGCGGCAGATGTGGTAACTGCTGTGATCGAGGCGGATTTTTAAGCTCTACAAATAATGTATCAAGAGATGGATAAACTGCATCACTGCTATTTTCCTGCCAACCTACAACAACTGCCTCTGCACCGTTTGTGGCACATAACTCTGTAGCCTCATTATATTTCAGCATCACAGGCATTCCAATACACAGACTTAGGATACCAGCATGATGTGATGTACAGCAAGGTGGAAGTTTCCATACTACATCTTGTATAGTTGGATGTAATATATTACTTAACCGTTTAGGATCTATCAAAAATCTATCGTATTTCAATTCTTCTTGTAGAGAGTTTTTTGCCCTTTTAGAAGAAGTAAATTGATCTTGAGACTTGAAGTGAATAAGAGTTTGTTTATGATCCTGTGCATATCTAATTGCTCCTAATTCATTAATTTTATCACGATGAGCATTTCTAGCAGTGATAATAGGTACATTGCGCCATTTTTGATCCGTTAAAACAGGACTATGTTTTGTATATCCAACAATACAAGATTTGATCAAATTGATATCATCAGATGTACAAGCCTTATATCTCAAATTTTCCAGAGCAGTTCGATATTGATTATCTAATTCACTCATTCCTGTCTGCCGCATATTTTTGCGCAAAATAACAACGTCAGTGACCATGTACCATAATGCTTGTCCTATACGTGTATTTTCTCGACCGGTGTTATATTTTACACTACCAGAAGTCTTTCGACTTTTACCGGCATATAACGGTCGTCCTGTCCCAGGAGGTCTCAATTGTGCGAAGTCACCAGCAAAAATCATATTACATCCACCAAATGCATCCATCGGACGTGAACGGGCTCGAGATAACTGAGACGATATTTTAAACAGTTGTTCACAACTTACCATTGATATTTCGTCAATCAAGAATATATCAGCTCTACCAATTTTTTCCCTAAGCTTGGTTAATGATAATGTAGATGTATATCCGAATTCATCTCTACCAATACCTAAAAGTGAAGCATATGTTGAACCACCGATATTTGCTGCTGCACTACCAGTAGGAGCCATAAGGACAAATCGATGAGATTCATTTCTGGCTTCAAAAAATGCTGTAACTGCTTTAAACACCTGTGATTTACCTGTACCACCCATCCCCCCTAGATACATCAATAACTGTTTCTTATCATCTAAACATCCCTTAACTATCATATTAAATGCACGATGCTGTTCATCGTTCAGTGAAAACTTACTGGATATACCTTCAATTTGCATATCAATCTGTGCAACATTCTTAGTTGGTTTCCTCTCGCTCTCTAGCTCACTTAGGTTTACTATACTTACTTTACCATCATTAATATTCTGACTTGGATTACCTTCAACTAATTTATGTTCATGTTTTCCTGTAGCAGCTGCCACAATATGGTGCTTTGACATCATATACTCACGACGACTATTACTTAGGATTTCTGCCCATTGACTAGAGGACCTATACATCTCTGGATAAAATCGTGGAATAATAGTATTTTTTGGATAGTTTGGAATTTCTACTGGTCGAAACCAATTATGTGCATGTAGTATTTTTTCCATTTCCAGCATCATGCCGTATACTGCCGTACGAGGTTCATTAATATCCAAAAGACTATTCACAACTTCATCTTGATTCATTTCACTCAGGTTTATATGATCTATCATTTCAGTACCTAGGTGTTCTTGCGCACTTTGTTCCAAGATATCAGCCGAAACATTAACATTACCACTAGATTGATGACCATGTTTAGAGAAATCATCTCGAGCATCATAACATTCATATAATATATTAAAGTGATTAATCATAAGTTTATGTTCTTCACTCATTGAGAGATAAAAGTTCTCAAATTTATCAATCCAAGATACACTGTGATCTTTAATATCACTAATTGAGTACCAGCCAGGATAAAATAACATCAGCATACATTGACAATAAAATTCATAATCACCTTTGTCGCGTCGAGGAAGAGATTCAATAAAATTCAATATATATCTTTCATGTGACTTACGATGATGTAATGTGTGTGTATCCTGCTGTGGATGACCCTCTAAAAAATAATACAGATTCCCTGTCTTATTTGTTGATTTTTTATCACATTTTTTACGTACTTTATGTTTGTCAGTACATTTAAGAAAATCAACAAGACAGTATGATGTAAAAAAAGATGGCCGATATATCCAGTCATGCACGGGTGATACTTCTACAATATTGCCTCCCACATTATTTAATAGTACAGTATCATCTTCATTGTCTACAATAGCAGTATTCTCACTATCTACAGGTAACAACACTTTTAGGTACTGTTTCCAAAAGATTACTTTAAACATACAATTTGTATAATGATCTGGAAATTTTAGCAAGTATGAACTAATAAAAGGGCCACCCATTTCATATTTAGAGGTTAATGAATTCACAATCTTCACAATGATACTCCGTGCATCACCACAATCAATATCATCATATTTTCTTGTCTCAGCAGACTTTTCTAATATCATTTTTATTGAATCAAATAATGCATGTGTTTTGAGGCTAGACTTAGTAATATAATCAGTAACATATGCAATAATAGCTCTTAATTGTGTACCTGACTGCATCGAAAGAACATCAGTATTACACCTCATTAAATAAGTCAATATCACATTATATGTATTAAGCCATTCCTCTTTATGCTTTAATGTTATTGCACCATCAGATAAATCGACAGTTGTAACATCATAGATGGTTCGTGGAAACCTAGCTCTACATTGACCAGTAGCTGTCTGACATCCATATCCATGTTGTGAACTATGACGATTCGATAGATATGCAATAACATCAGACTCTATACAAAGATTTTGATACCAATCTGCTATATCTGCATCTGTCATATTACTATCTGGCATAGGTGGCAACTTACTCAGTATATGAGATTTACTTACAGTATCACTCTTGATCAACTCTTCGATATCAGCTTCAGTACCAGTAGAATATTCACCCTGACATATAGACTCAAGCCACGATATAATTTGTGTTGTAAAATTTTGATCACCAGACTTTAATTTTTCACGTAGTTTCTCAGGACTAGGTGCATTTTTTATCCAAACCAAACAATGTAAATGTAATGATAATCTACCCTGAGCTTCTACTGTGCCATAATAGCCATCAGTTGGTCCAAACAATCCTTCACAATCAGCTGTACTAGGATAGAGACACGTGTTGATAAAAATATCCACCATAAGATGGAAAAATCTTGCACATGCAACCGGATTAGATGCTATCAATTTTAACCGATCACTAACATCGGGAAGATTATATATAAGCTGTTCACTTGAGAACTCTATACCAGCATAATATAAGCAAATAGGATTTTTAAAATCAACAGGTGAAAAGGTAATAAACAATGAAAATGCACCTCGGTCATATATCATGGCCTTAATTTCTTGACGCATACGTCTTCGTCCAATGTTAGAGCCCTGAATATGACTACAAACATAATCTAAATCATGTAAAATATCAAAACATGCTGCCTCTGCCGGGTTTTCTGGTTTCAGGTATATATTATCCTTACCACGTTGTATTATTTGATCTAGTGCATGGCTATCAATATTTTTGATCTTCTCTGGTAGAAACTGCATACTCTTCCGCTTTGTTAATAAGTAACCACCTTTACTAGACTGTATAATTTGATTTTGATTGAAGATTACAAACAAGAAATATTCATCAATCTGAAATCTACGATCATGATACATTAATAACCATTCAACATGCTTATCTCGTGATACAGGCTTTATTATATTCTTATTTCCTATCACACCTAAACCATAGGGAAATAACCATGGGAACATTGCTGCTAGATATTTTGGATTTTCAAAAGTTGAAATGGGATACTGTCCATGACCAATAGCAAGAACCTTATTCCCTGAATGTAGATGTTGTAATGCAATATATTTTTGCTGATCAGCAGTTAATTCTTCTAAATCCGCACCCATAAGACCATGTACTGCAAATGGACATGGTCCATCTTCAGTTGCAATTTCGTCTTCAGACTGAAAAACAGCGAGATTATGAGGTTCTGACAAATTTTCTGTAGGCAAGTGTGAAATATGAACAGGTGGAATATTGTCAGAGTACTCAGAGAGATTATTTTCTGATATAATAACATCATTATAATCAGGATGATTCAGTTTCAACCATAATAGTGCTTCATATACAACCTTCTGACGCACAAGTACAGGTGCTCGTTTAAAATCAGCCAGTACTGGAGCAATGTGACCTGTCCACAGAATAGCAAGTACTTCATCTAATTCACGTCTAGTAGGCGGTAATACAGATGATACTTTCACAGTTGGCTGTGGAAATATAATACAATTTGCACGCATCTTACGCTGTCCCATTTTCACTGATATCACACATATGTTGTGACGATATTTAGCCACAAGCATTTTCTCAACAAAATTCAGTTTTGACAGTTCACTTGGTACATCTCCCAACCATAAACCATTAGCTAATGCTAACTTTGGACACTTATTATTTTCAACTACAGATTTATAGCAGGTAGAACACATCTTCATCATATGTTCCCTAGTATAGATGTCTATATATATTCCAGCATGACATAAAACTGGTCCGCTTTCATAATGAATATCTTCCTCAAATGAGCTACGAGGAGCAGAAATTATTCGACTTTCAGTGGCTCGACATAAACAATCCAAATTTACTGCAGATCTACGTATATGTTGCATGGTACTTTCTACTGTTAGTTCACCACATATACTACATGCATCTTCAAGAATATGTTCTGCAGACACACGCTTCGTAAACTGTGATACTATTTCGTGTATTTGCCTTACATCATGAGGTCTCGGTGGAAAATCACATGTTTGATTAGTTGACTCTTGTATATTTACAGAGGGTTTTACTGACATATTTTGTGATTTCCTTGGAACTTCTTTGATTACAACAAATGTACTTTGGCATGTTGTATCACATATGTGATTCTTTAACAACTCTTTCATGGTTTCTAATGTCCGACCATCACGAGGGCACCTAATATGATGATCGATCATTGTTCTACGCAGTCCTCTTGTACTAATAATTTCTGACAACTCTTGTAAGGGTACATCATATGCTTGTAGACCTGTAATGCTCCTATCCATCAGACATGCTATCAGTTTCTCTGATGTGAACTGACCAACATACTCCCATTTTATATCAGGTGGTGACTGCTCAAATTTCCATCCTAGCACTATTGTAAACTTTTTGATATAGTCATAGTCAACAAAGGTTTTTGAATGTCCACCTCCAAGCATATAAAACACAGGATGCTTATAAATTGATATTGCATGATTATTATATAGATATATATCCACTTCATTATATTTACGTTCTAATTGACCGACCCAGATAAACAACCATACAACTGACAACAGTACATGCACTATCACTGGTAATAGCACCGATATCATACAAAACAACAACAAAAATATCCTATATAATAATAATGATAACACCTTATACCACAAAGACAATGACACTATATATTTCAACAGGCTTGATGATACCTCATATGCCATAAATAGTAATGCTGTCAATTTCCACCATGCTGATATTAACAATATTAATACTGATGTTATAAGCCACAGCATTACCGACACCTTATTCAACGAGAATATTCGTGCCCTATAACATGCCCACCTTAACAACTCATACAACAGTGAAACTGATACCACATTCCACAACCATACCAGCACAACATATAAACAGTACATCAATCTCACATAACATGGCGACACTGGCGCCTCATACCACGGCAACACTGGTGCCATATACCAGGGCGACACTGGCGCCACATAACACGGCAACACTGGTGCCTCACATAATGGTGATGCAAATGTTTTTAAACATTGAGATACTAGACTCACCACACCACTGCGTGATGAAGACACTAGTCCCACCAAGTGTATTGGCGGTAATATGACAGTGTATGTATCTCCAGATCCTATGCAAGATAGCAACATCAACAACTCTGAGCACAGCCTAAACCTTGGTGAAGGTAAAATGAATATTGATGTCATACGTATCCATATCCGCAAGTCTTGTTCGATGATAACACATGAGACCGTTCCTGCCATACGAAATCGCAGTAGACCTCGACAGGCAATATATCTGAGCATACGTACATCGAAAGTCCGACGGCCGAGTGTGAAGAACGGTGGGACCGTGAATGGCCATAACATCGGCACTACGAAGCATCTTCCTCTTGAACTGGCTAAGAAGGATAGATCCGTGACTATAGACCGCAACGACGATGACGCCACAGAAGACGTGCGCCCCCACACGGTGAATAGCGACGGCAAATCCGAACGAACACAACGCACTGACAACCACTCCACAGATAGCCATGACCAACCCACTACCATCGACGCCCGATATGGAAAAACAGAACACGAAAAGAGCAATCGCGATAACGCCACACACGCAACGGCCGATATCACCACGACCCACGAACGTCGTTGTACACAAAACCGTGACACAGCACCGACGCCGATGCTTGATACGAAGGGCATACAGCACCGCAACATCTGCCGCGCCATTCGTGAACACCAATATACCACACAAAACGTCCGAACACGCACCGAACAAAGCAGACAACGTATCGCCGTACAGCACCGCACCACGTCGAACATGCGATCTGCAACCATATCGTCACCACGAAGTAACGACCAAACAATATCATACTCGTCGACCAATCCTTCACACTAAGGATGCAGATCAGCAAAACGGAGCGACGCCTACAACTTTGCTACGAACAGACGATCCATTTCCATGTAATTCGTTATGCGATCTGGCGATGACAACTTGCTCCGGTGCGTTCGCTCGTTCATGAATACGGGGAGAAGAACTGACGGTTGACAATCTACCTCCCATCGACGACCGATATATACCCCTTACTTAAACTTTGAGCTCCGGCCATCCTACATCAACACCCTATTACGTCGCAACAGACTTTCCCCATGCAATCGGACCTAACCACGCCCTAAACCTTTCTACTCATATGACCTTCGCCAATTATTTCTTCTCGTCATCGTTCGTACACATGTACCTACAATCAGATAGTTATACAAAACAAAGATCAACTCATACAACAACAGGCATACAACTACACATTTATCCTACAACAACGAAGACTATTCTCTTTTCCGACGACCGAGACGCACTAACAATGTACATAAGTCGGCAACCTACAGCTCCAATTCGACGCCATCGTTATCGGCCAACACGACAACATAGAGCAGGTTGAAATTCAACCTAATATCGGCCCGATCAGACTTCGTCACCCCTTCCACGGCACCGGCCCTCGCATAACGGTTGATCGCGTAACCCACAAGGACCAGCATATTGACGTCGACATCACCTCTGAACGGCGGCAACCTGGCAGGGTTGAAACTGCGGTCTCCGTCTATCACAATTTTCTTCATCACCCTTCCATCGTACACCGGTACTAAAATACATCAGACAAATCCACGAACTTCGTCGTCTTACCACTTACCAGGCTCCCCATAGCCAAGCGATGTCCTGTTCTGCATCAAACGTTCAGGAGCCGGCACGGGCGCATTCCTCGTTCCCTTCACAAGCGGCGCCTTTTCCTTGCTATCCGACCAATTCGGCACTATTATCCGTCACTAAAGGAATCGATCGAGATACGAGAATTACTCACGCCCCGGGCGACTATTGAACTCCAATTGCCCCATGTTATACGGAAGCCTCACTGAATATATACGTTGAGACAAAAACAATCGCCGCAAGGTACAGTCATACTCACCATTCCCATCATCGTCACCAGTGATCATCAACATAAACGAAACTTGGCGATTGAACTCGTAGGCGAGCGCCGTGATCGTTATACCATGCATGTTCTTGCTGGTATTCGCCAACTCCTTGCCATCGCCTGTAAGGTACGACGAGCGAACCGACCCTACATTGACGAATACGGACGCCTTGTCCGTATCGTATCCGATATACTGGCTCCCGGCAACCGTGACGAGTCCGTACAGCGAAGGATCCATTCTCGCCGGATTCCCACACGCGACAGTCCCAGCAGATGTAACAATTCGTTTGAACTCCCTGTAAAGAGACCATACGTCAGAACACGACAATCGATCCTCACATGCACGAACCTCATGGCCTCCTCTGGAAGATTCCAACAGTAGAACGTGCTGTATAACGTCAATCCAGGATCCGCACTCGCATCGAAGTGATATTCGTGCAAACTGTAAAAACGAGATACGATGATTCAGACCACCAATCTTGATATCATACACACGCACTTACACAAGAGGAGGCAAATCATGCACCGTCGACTCCAAATCAGGGTCAAGAAGACCACAGGCGTTGTACGCATTCCACACCTCACAGTCTTGGCTCCTTGATGCAGAAACATCCCGCCTACATTCCAGCATCAGCAACGCCTCGTATAACTATTCGAACGACAGAGACACGGACGTACCGACTCACTCCAATCGTATCCGAACCAGAACCGCGATATCTGCACAACACACGTCAGTACCAATCAAAATTATACTAAACCATCTGTGAATATCACGACATTTCATTCGATGTCACCTGCCCCGACCCCGTAACAGGCGCAGGCGACCTGGAAGACCTACTTTAATCAGTCAACAGATATCTACATTAACCACAAATACCACTCACGATCGCGTCGAAGACTTGTTCCTGTCAACAGGTGCCTGGTCTTCTACCTTAACCTCGGGGGCTACATAAACGACAGAGAAACGAATTAGATCATCACTATACACCGTAAACAAGATATGCACAAACGTACATAAACGACCCAAAACTTGACGACGGCGATCCCTAACCAAATATTGTAAGTGTCATCCCGATAACCACAACGCCCTCTCTCTACACAAAAACACGTAGAAAACTTCATTCACACAGCGGCTGATACACCAGATCGTGTCCCAGACCTGAGATGACACGTAAGCTCCCCACATACATCAGTTCAACGGTAGGAAACAAACTGCTTATCCGACGACTTTCTCGCTCGACCACCGGCTGTCCAACACAACGACGCACTCGTTAGACGACGACACATCATACTCAAGCATCGATTATCCACTCACCAGGTATTGATCCGCCGGTACCCACCTCCGCAAGCTTTCCGCTATACAACCGACAATCTTCCAGTAACGTGACCAACAATGCAAAATCATGGAGCATACCGAGAGGTCATCGGTTCATCCATATTCTCTGACTCGTCCGCCCTGTCACACATATTTTCTAAGCACAATGCAATGCTATCCCACAAGCACATACTCGAAACCGTCATCAAACGGCCTGAATAGTTTCTGCGCAACCGCTTCAAACCAACGTTATTCACGGGCGATATCGAATCATCATAAAATCGACTCACACGTCGTCCGAGAAAGTCTCTTCCGCGCAGGGTTCCTATACATTTCATCCATTCATTCCCGCGTCCGGCCTACAACAAGGCTAACACGATACCTTCCGGGGCCGGCCCGCGTAGCCCTAAATAAAAAACCCGTCGATCACGCAGCAGAATAGAGTTTCGAACCACGTACGCGTCCATATCAGAGTTCATCTCCTTCGTCTGTCTGTTACCGCCGAATTAAAACGCAAACAAGTCGTTCCACAACAGCCCCTACTCACCCATCCACCGCCGCGCGGGTTTTCGATTCCTGCACCACACTACCGAGGACATCTCTGTCAAAGAATACTGTCGAGTCATAAACTACAGGTATGCCACCACCACGCACTTGTCCGACAGAATTTCGTACCACTGATCCAGTAACGTCTTCTCCTCTCCATCTTCTCGCAAACTACGAAAAATTAGCAACGATGATGATCGCACAGGCAAAACCACCCATCACAGTTGTAATATCAGCTCACGGCGCGCCTTCTGCGTCAGATTTCTGTAACAAAATCAGTTACAACACAACAAGAAGCATCACCTATACGACCGATATTCACCCGAAGTCATATTCAACGGGCATCTGCAAGTCCCGTCACCCGACGCGCCTCTCATAGTCCACGTGACCACTCACCTCTCCTTCATTAACCTCAATCCTCTTTCGCTTTCCTGGCATATGCGAAACCCTGCACCTAAACACATTAGAACATCAAAACGACCGTACCCCGACACGAACACCACCCACTCGGCGTCTTTACGAGGTGAACCACAGCCCGTAACGTCTTCATCATCCTGAACCTCGTCTTCCGTAAGAGGCGTTCTGCGTACTGGTCAGACCATGTCACGAAGATGAACACCAATCCACGCACATCGGGCCATCGTCACAGAGCATCTCAGCCTCTACCGTGAACCACTCCTGCTTACCCGTCGCCGGCAATTCCTTGCGCGCGACAGGAGTCTTGACCGCCGCAGCTTGCTTACCAAACCTCGTAGATTTCACCGGCGACGGTTCCGCCCGAGGGCTCTTCATTGTAGAAGACGAACTAAATCAATATCAGAAACATTAAACGAGACGCCCGTCGCAAGTCATGACAAGCCTACCGCAATACGCGGCCCAAAGGTGCTGACATGTTTATTCTCTTGATACGCGAACTAAAGCTCAACGAACCACATACTCAGCCGTCGAACATGTTACTGTCGGATACAATACATACCTTGTATACAGTGAGGAAACGAACTCGAAGTGAGTACGCTACCACATTCGACTCCTCACTCGCCGTATCTTTATACTCATTCCATTCCAACACGAACAGATCGCGCAATCTTTTTACACATACTTTAAGGTCTCTTCCATCCTACGCTCCACACTATTACTCATTGCAAGCGAACAGCTGACCAGACTAAAGTTCTTCGATGCGACATCCACTTCGACGCCACACTCACTCAACAACACCCTCAAACACGGACGCAAAGTCTGCAGATAGTCCAGGCTCAACTAAGAATATCAGCGATAAGCAAGAAGGCCCACAAATCCATACGAACGCCCGATACTGCCCGTCCTAAGATCGCCATGCCGGCACCGCATCACATGGCATATATCCTATCTTCTACCGGAACCATCACCCAAGGTACCGTTCCAATCATCCAACATTCAATAGCTTTACTGAAAATGGCGAGTCGAATACCCAACAACCCCACCCCACCGGACTTCTATATGACACGTTACTCACCCGTTCGCCTGCCAATACCACGTCACAAATGACCATCGCATCATTGAATTGGCCTCCATCCACCACGGACCGTTCACGCACAACAACAATCAACAAATTTCTTGATATTCGCGTAATTCCAAATTTGCTATCAAACACCATGTACGATATTTGGGTCCAGAACACGAACCTTTGCTTCCCAAAATGTACGAGACCGAGATAAGCACTGGGCGAACAGATTCAATACACCCTGCATTCGAACTGTCTGACATTGATTACACAAATTCATACAACACAACGAATAGAATATCATCATTACCGAACCACCCTCACCCTCCGAAGACATCCCTGCGCTCCATGTCCTACTCGACATTAATCACATGACATCAACTCACAGCGACCCCTAAAACGAACTCAAACAAAACCGTCCTCCGTCTTCACTAAACACGATCTAATGATAGCATCCTCGACCGGCCGGATCCTGCCATGTATAAAGTAATCGACATCCGTCGAGCAAGAACGTCCCTCCAAAAACGATATTCATTTGATTAACCACATCCTATCACCAAATAGCGGCCCATACTCATACCCGCCATCGTTCACCACTGCGCTTCCGCTGACTCGCAATGTCCAACGACATATTCAACGGTCACTATGATATCCAACAATCAGGTCCGTGACATCAACCTTTCTCACTCTAACCTTTCCGTCGACTCATCCCACGAAGTTACATCTTTAGATCTCTACATAACACAGGCTGCAACCGGTAGGACTGCGAAATTCCAGTTTCCGTACCTGCAAAATGTGCGGATATTGACATTGCATATACGTCCTAATCGTACTCACAACAGTCCGATCATCCACAGAATAACGATTCCGTTACTGTCCGCGAAACTGGTGTCCCGAAGAAAATACGTCTAATGAATCAGCATACTGACGGTAGTACCGAAGAACTCGTCTGCAGAATGCAAGGTATCCTCGCCGAACGCAACCTTTTACCGCTTATAAACGAGTACGTATAACAAACGCTCTCTATTCGCCCAGCAAACTCATAACGACTACGCACAATCTAGGCCTTACGGAAACAGGTACAACCTCAGGCAGTCAGTTGTTCTCACCGGTTTCAACAGCCAGGAATTCGAGCGCTTCCTCGACACGCGCGCCACCATCTACAACATCTTCAAGCGTTATCTTCCTCCCGACTCCATATTTCCTCTCAGCCAATCTATCATCCACATCAACGATGCAACATACTCGGCTTTGCATCTCTCCAACGCCATTTTCACCAAACCGAACGCCGACGGTGTCGATGCGACCACTCGCGAACTCCCTATCTCAAACGAACTCGACCCATCCAAAATCCTTCAAAGGCTGAAAGGCAACGCCCTGCACTTGGACGACAACTCTATCGAAATATTCCACCTCGACCACATTGCCAGGTATATTTACAGTCCTACCCTACAGACTTTCAATCAAACTCATCCAACGTTTCAGGAAAATCGTTCCTGCCCCCCCAGGCACTGTAAATGTCGGTGATTTGGTCGAAGCGGAGATCTGTTTCTATGCCACAAAGTCACGAAATAACAGATACAGAGTCGAGTTCGGATTAAGAACCATTACCGTGTTGAACACCACCTTTCAAGAAGTGAGTCGTTCTAACGTCACTGCTACTGTCCTAACGCTTCCTTAGAACGCTTTCATTCACAAGTCAAAATCGGAACGTCAATCTGGCATAGCCCCAACCGTAATGGCAGCCCGTTCCAAGCGCAGGAAGATCGACGACGACGTCGACGGGTATATGCTGTCCGACATCCCGATGGACATAGCGCATCGCACATCATCGTCGTAGACCACACCAACACTCATGTATTCATTATGATTGTCGACACTTCCGGGTAACCTGTACTGTTTTGAACCAACGCCTTCATGACATACACAAATATATTCCATACAGTGATATTTGACACCGCAAACACCAACAACCTGAAGCATCAATAGTATCCGCATACTCCACAGTAAATAAATAACACCTCAACGCAAGTCTCATCAACACCACCCACAACAAAGCTCCATACATATCCCAGAAACCTGGTAAGGCCGCCAACACGCTACAGCATCACCTTGCGATACCGACCACGAATATTTTCATGCAAACACTCTCAAACCAACCCCAACGAGCCCGACCGAACTTCACCGATTCAACATGACATCAATCAACATAACATCTTCCAGCCAAATTATGCCTCCGACTTTATCATCCATCGGATAATTTCCCAGCAGAACCTTTCGATGACTACAATTATGCCGCACCATCCCGGCACCACATCACTCGTCCACCTTGACCCTGACATCACTCGAATAAACCGATACATACTCTACAATACACCCTCAAGCCATCAAATCCACCGTCTCACATGTGTGCACAAACCATATCCAACATTACGGCAACGGCACCATGATGCTTCGCGTTCCATATATTACCAAGCATGAACAACGAGAACCGCGATATACTTGCGTCCTTATCAGAACTCTCGTGTACTAACGGCAACCGTTCGCACCAGACACCCAATCTTTACCTTCAACAACCCTATTACCGATCAAGACCGTCCCAAAGGCCTTCTACGTTCGTTCTGCTACTGGATAAATCCAAACGAACCCCTCGATAACGAACCTTGCAAATACTACGCGATCCATCGAACACGATCAGCTGATCGGTATTGCATATCCGCGCACGCACCAAACTATACACCAATCCACTCACTGCCGTGACTCAATTCCGACAGGCCAAACCAACGACCTCCATAACTCCAACTAAGCTACATATCGGCTTCGATTTCCCGGAGAATAACGTTCTTGGAATCTATCTCATCCCTATCATCGCCAGTCAATCCCACTAACTCGGCAAAATCATCCTCGGATCCATCATTCAACCTTGACTCAACGTTCGCCGTGTACATGAATTACCACAACAACCACATTCCGACCAACAAAATGCAAATGACTACTTCACCATCGACATCAGAAAACACCGATCACTTTCAGACACGCCCGATCACTGTCACGGGTTGACACATTGAACTCTCTCGTCTTCTATCCGAAGCACACCATCTTCCATCACTCCAACCACAACAACCCATGACACTGCCTCACAAACAGAACCACGCCCATACTAAACCTTCCTATCTTGTTCTTCACACGATATCTCATACTAAACCGTTCTTTTTTTAGGACTCATCCCACAAAACACGGCCGATACCGCGCACCAACAACGACGACACTCACTGACCTATTATCACCTCAACTATATACGATCAGCCTCAGCCGGCATGCACCACATAGCTGACAAAATACCACGCCGTATCGACTTGTCATCACCACACCATCATCACCGCTTCAGGCTTTACACATCAGAATTCAAGCTCGTTTCTTTACTATTTCGGTACTCAAGTGCATCTGCCACTTACTTCGAACACGCGACTACATCATACGCTATAACAGCCATCGCAATTGAATCACACCGTCAACCAATACATTTTCCGCCGACACCTAGACCGTCGCCACCAAGATGCCAATGCGCGGCATGTGCTCCAACAATCCACACTCTAACCTTCAGCGGCCGCTTTTCAATCACCGTGTACTCTTCACAATCATCTGATACGATTCTTTCGCCTACCGTCCCACAGCGGCCAAATCCAGCCCAACGTAATCTACACGTCCCACTCTTCTTCCCAATATTACTTCACGATGCACATCATGAGCAATCCGAATCTACTGAAGCTCAATTACTACCGCATCCGCATTTCATTCATTCAAAGACGTCTATGTTCAATATCATGCATCCTGCCGCGATCGAACCTTCATTCTTCCCCTCGATATTATTCCTATCAACCTGTATCTTAACCGTGCCGACGAACTTCACCGACGCAACCACCTCATATATCTGTTACAGATACACACATCCCTCCAACGAACAACAAGACGTCTTCACCTTTACCACATTTCAAAAACCTCATGCCGCGTGTCCAGGTATCATGGTCTTACCGTTCGATACCAACTGTGCTCACCGAACAACCACAATATAAACAGACAATCCGTGTACCAGATATGGAACGGCTCTCTCATTTATTCCGCCAGGTCATGCACAACGACGAACTATGCGACATGGTCCTTACCGAATGTTCCCCGGGCACGCTTATAACGATCGCTGCCACTAATCAGCTTTTCTACCAAAGTGTCAAGGACAACATTCGTCGCACGTACAAAATCAACAATCACCTCGCGCCTTTTTTTACCGATCCACTGAGCTTCCGTCGCCTGCAGTATTTCACAGGTACTCTCATCGCCGGCAGATTCGCACTCAATTTCATCGGACGTCTCGGACTCGACGTCGTCGATCTTGATCTGTACATTCCACGACAACGGTTCGACCAGGTTACGGCCTTCATAAACAACGAAGGTTACCGGCGCACAACACCGGCCGATATCCGTCGCTCTGCTATCCACCAGTCCAGCTCAGGACAGACCACGAGGCTCTTTCTCTGCGATTACTCAGGACCTCTGTTCAATACTACTACCAACGACCGCGGTAACTATCGACTTCATACATACATCAAGACCGTACTCCCCGACGGACAGAAAATCATTAACGTCATCGAATCTACCAATGCCGCAATCGCTCCAATTCTCCATCTCTCATGCAGTATGCATTTCTTCCTCGCGATCGACCATTCACAGCTAAAATATGAACACTGCAGCGGCCGGTATGAACGTCATTAGCTACGAGCAAGCGTATTCCCTCTACCCTCGCGCGACGTTCGAATCGAAGGTTGCTCTCCTCACTACACTCAACGGTCGTCGAGATGCAGCCACTATGAAAGAATTCGGTGAAAATGGTTGGACATTCCACAATTCCCTATGTGACGACATCGAGGACGATTTCCCCAGCCACTCACGGTGGATTGATGATAATCATTCGTTGCGAATCTCCTTGCACCGTTCTTTCGAAGAACGTGTCATGTTCACCGACAAACGTATCAATGCGATTTCACCTGTCCTTTTCACCGACCCCGTACACATCACGAACTGGCGACTTCGATTCAACGTCGTCGGTAGGCCCTACATATGCTTCTCGATCGTGACCTCCAAGGTACTGCAACACGTCTACATCCTCCACGAAGACCGCCTTGTATACGCTCTCAAGCGTATGTACAAACGAATCATCCAGAGGAAACGCTTAGACAATCACTACCAAAAAGTGCTCGAGCTGCATTACGGACCCACTTGGATGTTGTAAGAATTTACATCCACTAATTCCTTTCGTAAAAACCATCCTGATATATTTTCCGCAGTCATGACGCCGACCTCATCTGTCACGTTCAAATGTATCGCCAACTCTACGATGATCGCCGCTACATCGCAAAGGACTGTTGCCATCCTTTCCGAATGACGATCCGTGTGCGTTCTTTCCCCTATACGCTCCTCATGGCCCGTTTGACACGTCGTTAGTAGCTTGAACACATGGATTCCGACAGACAAATCTACAACGTCCTCTGATTTCACTTCCACAAAATCAACAGCAAAACCCTCAACAAACAAAGTAGATCCGCCCATACGTTGTAAAATCTCGAATCGAAGTACATACCGCATCCCCTTGTAAGATAGTGTCACGTCGACAGTTTTCCTCTTTGAATGAGACCGATAGCTATACGATTCTCTGTACAACATCCCGATTTCCTTCGCCGCCGTCCTACCGCTCTCCGAAACACGTCCAATACAGCATCGTCTGTAACAGTATTCTCTCCCCAGAAAAGCTCCTATGATGGTTCGCATGTCGGTATCTTGATACTGGCGAGTTCCGAGCCTGCACAACACGTAGACACCCGCGTCAAAGCGCTCATCTCCATATATAATAACGCACCAACCTAGCGATGACGAGAAACGGGAATCCCGAATGCCTTGAACACCACCTCAATGGCACTTTCCATCATAGCTCGGCGTGAGGGAGATAATTGTAAATATGACTAGCTGGTCGACGCGGGCGGTGGCTGTGGCACGACGCGCGCGGCGGTAAACGAGTGGTATCCGCTGTAATACAGTCGTTCGAAGGTGTATCCGCAAAGTGGCCGTGCGTACGTTGTCGGCGAGCGCGCGCTACACCACCCACTCGGTCTCATAAGGGGCGATAACCTGTCAATTAACCCGGTGCATACAGGCCAGTCGCAACGACGCAACAAGCTGTGGGATATCGAACTAACGTTTTATCACTCTATCAAAGATGATATTGCAATCGCGTTCGCGCCCATGCACCATCACATCCTCAAACTAAACCACCTTCGTCGCCATAAGTGCGCAAAAAGGCAAGAAATTTCGTCTCAGTAAAAATGCGTCTAGGTAACGCGATCAGTCAGGCAACAGACAGCATTGCAAGCCAACGGTATGCAGACACGAGGCATATAAATAGAGTACAGCAATATGAATACAATAACATTCCTAACAACACTTTCGGGGATTGTCGGTCTTCTCTCGGAAAAAACCGTCGTCACATCACGCATTCAAACTCTAATCATCACTTTCATGCACGAATGACGTACAAGTATTCATCAATAACACATCCACTACAATTCCACTTCATCCCAGCATTTCCCACACATACACAAGGTGCTGCGTCCATCGCTATCCAAACCAGCCTCAAGCCATGTCACGAATTCGTGACAAAAGTCACGTTTTCGTCACGTTTTGGCGGATGGGAAACGAAGTAACATGTGACATAGCCCATACTGAAAACCGCCCCCACCTACGCTTACGCTTCGGGGGAGTCGGAATTCTCCGCCCGCAGCTCATGGAGAACCTTGTTGACCTCCTTGAGCGGAGCCGTCTGAACTTGGGGCTTGATTACACCCTAGGTGATTATGTCAATGTCAGTATCGTCAAATCGATCTGAATCAATGTGGTGCTTCGCACCTGAGAAACAAGGTCGAGGACTTCCTTCAAGTCATCGATCGTGCCGTACAAGGATGGAATCACTAATCAGTCCACGCAATCAACATGAGGTCCAGAAGATTGCACATGGAGGGCCACCCGATACTCACCAGACACATGACCAGTCACCAAGTCGACGGAGCTAACCTTCTGGTCGTCTCTGCTAATGCCAACCTGCCGGCAGTTAGAAGGAGATTGCATGGGCATTATCAAGACCACCTACCAACACGATCGTGCCACTCTTTGCTCCAAGCGTCTGACCGAAAGTCGCGCTGGTTGCCTGGATACCTTGGTCAAAGCCTAGTGCGAACCCAATGTCAAGTAACAGCGCCCCGTGTCAAGAAGATCGACGAACTATTCTCTGAAGCGACGAAGTCGATGACGGTGTCCACGAAGAAGCCCTTAGCTAATTCGTTCGCGAGCTCGATGGTACTGAACGCCTCGTCGGCTCCAAACTCCTTCGCTAGGGCACGGCTCTGTGCATATCAGAAATAAAAGACGTTTTTTCCTGCTTGCCGCAAGTTGAAAACACACTTCCGGACGGATGTCAACCGCAAACACCTTGGCCCCGAAGTGTTTCGCGATCTGCACTGCATTCAGGCCGAGGCCGCCGATCCCGAATATAAGCACGGTCTGACCGGGCTGGATCTACGTCATCGGAAACAAACCGCGAACGCTGTCAGCCTCCACTAGGATGCATCAGATTGAATACCGGACGTACGTTCGCAGTGGTATGAACCGCATGGTATGGCGTGATAACCGCGTCCGCGCAGACCGCCGCGATCTCGGGAGGTACGCCATCCGGAACGGGAACGAGCTGAGACGCAGGAACGACGGCGTAGTCTGCATATGCGCCGTTGATGCCCAAGCCAAAAGCAGGCACGGCGTCGGGCGGGGTCCCCACCGGAGGGGGCACGCATCCGGTGAATCTCACCCAAATGGCGTACAGTTGACCGAGCTTGATCTTCTCTGAGGCGACCGAGCTGCCCAGCCTGTTGGTATGTTCATGGTGAAATCATTGAATACCCGTCAATAAGCAACGATCAACGCACTTCACAGCTTCTCCGGCCGCTTCATGACCCATGACATAAGTCCGGGTATCTGTGGCATCCGTGAGGACGAACACCTGAGAAGGGACAGAATAAGCAGTCCAGCGATGAGTGCAGGGAGAGAGCCGCACGCACATCACTGTGACAGACGCCGCATGCCTTGATCTTCAACAGAACCTCGTTGGTAGCGGGCTCAGGAATAGGGAAATCCTGAATGCCATCATTTTAGGTAGTCCTGGAGTGTATATGAGCGCTCGAACGACATACAGGCACAAGATTAAGTTGATCATTGCCAGGGGTGTAGACAGCAGCGAGCATAGTAGACATAGGCGGGTAAATTGTGTGTAGTCCAAGTGAAGATTCCCTTGGGGTAGAGACAGGTTTTTATACTGTCTGGTAAAGTCCCTCTGCAATACGGATGGGAGCCCGACATGCCCAGGAGCCCTGACAAGAATGGACTCTGCACAACGGTATAACTGAGAGTGATTAATGATTAGTCGACTGCAGTAGCAAGATGCAAGAAAGGTGCAGTCCCCGTCTCCGTGATAAGTCCTGCACTATACAAACAGTCAGTGTCATTCGGGACTTCGGACCATCTGCAGTCGCAGTTGGCGAGTATTGGACGGGAAGCAGTCACCCTTGCGGCAGAGGGGTGTGTCTGACGGGACGACGAGAAGTCAAAGAGAGAGGTGCTCGATTCTGTAGGCTATACCAAAATGCCGTCTGGTCGTCCGCGGGCAGGGCTGTCGCCTTTCGCGAGTTGTGTGTAGTAGTGGTTGCCTGAATGCCTTGGTTGAAACCTGTTGCCAATTACCAGGTCAAATGACAGCCGAGCCGTGCACAGGTTGTCGACGCACTATGCTCCGAAGCGACAAAGTCAATGACGATGTCTACGAAGAAGCCCTTGGAAAGTCTGTTAGCGAGGTCCATGGTGCTGAACGCCTTCTCGGCGCCGAACTCCTTCGCTAGAGCGCGACTCTATCGCGAAGTAGTGAGTTACCGCGTTTGATTCGCGCCACCGGGACTCACTTCGGACGGATGTCAACGGCATAGACTTTGGCCCCAAAGTATTTCGCAATCTGGACTGCATTCACACCGAGCCCTCCGATTCCGAAGATGAGCACGGTCTGACCGGGCTGAATCTGCGCCGTGTAAAAGCGGCGCCAATCGAGAAACACCGTCAGATCTCGTGTTCATGTCTAACGGCCATCGGGCCGAACGTCAGACGTACGTTCGCAGTAGTATGGATCGCGTGGTACGGCGTAAGGACCGCGTCCGCGCAGACCGCCGCGATCTCAGGAGGAATGCCGTGCGGAACGGGCACGACATTCGACGCGCTAACGACTGCGTAGTCCGCGTACGCGCCATCTAACCCTACTCCGAATGTGGACACAGCTGAGGGCGGGGTGCCCAGCGGAGGTGGTACACACCCGGTGAAGCTCGTCCAGACGACGTACAGCTGACCGACCTTAACCTTCCTTGGATCGACCGAGCTACCCAACCTGACCATACGGTAAGCATTGATTTGATGGCCATCACGCGACTTTCAACGTACTTCACAGCTTCTCCAGCAGCTTCATGGCCCATGATGTAGGTGCGGGGGTCGGTTGCATCCGTCAGGATGAAAACCTGAAGCAGACAAAGCATGGGCATCTACAAGATAACATATGAATCAAACGCACATCGCTATGGCAAACACCGCAGGCCTTGATCTTCAGTAGAACCTCGTTGGCGGCGGGTTCAGGAACAGGGTAATCCTAGCAGCAGGATCGTAGATCAGTCTGCGGATACAAGCATCCACGCCAACCACGTACTACCACAAGATCAAGCTGGTCGTTTCCAGGGGTGTAGACGGCAGAAGCATCGTAGATATGGCAAGTTGGCTGTAGGGCTGCGTAGCAATATGATGCGTCTGCGTTTGACGTTCCACCCAGCCGTCAGCAACAGGGATTTATACTCTGTGGTATCTTCGGCCGTAGATATTGGAGCACGACATGCCAAGGGAATCCGACAAGGATGGGCACGGCAACCATAAATAAGGGAGGGATTATCACCCTGCATCAGCAGGAGGCGATTTCAAGCCGCACATGAATCTTGATCGGGCACTTCATGCCTCTTCTTCAATAATCCACAAGCCATTCATAGAAATGGCTGGAACTTCGGGCCCGTTGTAATCGCAAGAATGAATACTATTGCTCGAGCGCTTGAGCCTAATAGATACCTTATACGGTCCCTAAGCTGCCCTTTATCTCACCATCAGACAGCCTAACTGGGTACAAAAGCATAGAGCAGGTGTGTGCGGCAACATACATGGCAAAGGCATATCCATTAACGGGATTAGCGTTTCAACTTGTGGGAAAACTGCCAACCCAAGGCGAGACGAAGGTATGATTTCCGCGACGGCGATTAAATCAGAGGACAAACTTAGATGCCGGACGGCTTCCTAGACCGCTCTATTGATGTGCTCAGCACGAAAACAAGGACGAACAGCGAAGATCCTACCTTCTCGTACACGCGCTCAATCCATTCCATATTCGCCACCGAATCTTCTCCAGTCATCCAGTAGTGAGGATTGCGGCCCTTCAGCTTGTCCACGAACGCCTCGAGCTGGTATCGATATCTGCATGACTGGGATGAGAAATGCTGTTCATGCACCTTGTGCGAAGTGGGCGGAACATACGTTGTCCACCACGGCTCGCCTATGCCGTCCTTAAACGTGTACGCCTTCTCCGTCCTCGTCACGCGGCCCCGACCCTCGCGCTTGCTAACGGTAATGGAGTGCCACAACGTCGGCAAGACGAAGTTGCTCAGCGTGAGCTCGCCGCCTTCGCACTCCGCCTTAAGGGATAACACGGGCATGCGCGGGATGAAGCCGTACGCGGGCGGCATGCCAAAATGGCACCGGATGGAGGCCGCAACGTCGTTCGGGAAGGCGAGCGTCGCGCTCATGCCCTTATCGACGAGGTCCGCCGCCGGGGGGATGACGTGCGCTTCGGCGCTGAGCACCGATACGGGGTTGTTCGAAGCAAAGAAGCGGACGGCACTGAGGGGGTAGCCTGAATGGTTGGCACGATGAGATGCAAACTCCGCAAATGAGCGTAGATACGGCTTCGGCCAGCCTCACGCACAGCCCATGTCCATCATGCATCCACCGCCCAGGGAATGGTTGTAGCGAATGTCGTCCTTCCCAATAAATCCGATTTCGGGGATAACCATATGGCAAGTTAAACTCTTGACAGCACCCAGCTCGCCGCTATCCAATATCGCTTTGGCACGCTGCACGGCAGGGTGGAACCTGATTGCATCCGTTGGTTTAGGGGCGAATGAGCGTGCGATGCAACTGAAAGCTGCCGTACCTGTAATGGAATGCCTCCATAAGAACCAGCCCCTTCTGTTCCGCCAGCTCGAACATCTTCCGGGTTTCCTCGGCAGTGTCGGCACTGGGCTTCTCCAGGAGGACGTGTTTGCCCTTTGATAGTGCCTTCATGGTCCATTCGTAATGTAAACCGTTCGGTAGCTGGTCGCGATAGTCAGCATCTTGTCTATCTAGCACCTGCGTAACGACTCACAGGATTATATACGGCGTCAATTTCAGGGTCATTCAATAACTCTACAAGCAAACGTAGCGCATGAGTGCTGCCTCTGCTCGGTCTCGTGCATATACGCGTACCGTCATATCCAGCCGGACCACCGTAGGTCTTCTGAATGCCCCATTTCTTCGCGTACGTCTCAGCCTTGGTCTTATCGCGCGCTGCGACGGCGGCGATGACGACCTCGGGATGGCTCTTCGCCGGCTTGATGAGGGCGTCGGGCCCAATGTTGGCGGCGCCTAGAATACCAAACCTAATTGGGTTCTCAGCCTTGGGAACCTCGGGCGGATTTGCAGACTGATGAAGAAGACAGTTCCTCAGCTGAACCTATTGAGAGCGTTTCATATAACGTACGGTCGTGACGCGCTTGAAGAACCCTATAATTGAGGTCATTGCGGTGGTTCAAGTCCAAGGAGTCCGTGCGTTCGCAAGACATTATTTATTCGTTCCCGAAGGAGTTCAGTCCCATCCGCGCACGCAGTCCATGATGCATCGCGGACGAGCCGGCGCGCCGCGCGGCAACGGCTTGACACGTGATCTTCTCACCCGGGTGCCACGTGGAACTCCCTCGATTCAGTAAGCCCGGTTCTGGGTTCATAGCATCCCTCTCTTCTTTGGATACTATCACTGACCCAGAGTTCCTATCGGACCCCCAGTTCCTATTCCGACTTTCTCGTCTCTCCACCCCGCTACACCGCACATCAAATACTGAAAAAATGCACGGATGATTGCATTTAGTGTGCTCTATTGGGGCATACCAATATTATCTGGTGAAAATTCTGTAGATGGCCTCCGCACTCAGAAGGACCCAGAAATCCTATTTTCACACGCTACCCCATCTGGCAGAGGATATCATCAATGCACGTATTTCCGCTTACAAGGCTATCATACCGCAAGATGAGATCCATTTTTTTCCACGTCTGTCCATAAAATAAGCCAATGCGTTGAGTAGTGGTTGTGCAACAAGGCCAACACTCAGAAAGTCCGTGATGTTTGTCTGTCACTTGCCCCTGTCTCTTCGCAGTATCGACTACCGTTTATGGTAGGGCTGTGTAGTGACGCGACCGTGTCACCGATAGGAACTCTGGGTCCTCCGACCTCTTCATCGAGGAAAATATTCACTGTCCCTTGAATATAGTCGTTAAAAATAAGGCAACTACATGAGCATGTAGCGCAGATCATTTCACACTAGGTCATATGCAGAAGCAGAGGGAGTAGAACCACCAAATATGAATCCCACGCAAAATAGTGTTTCCGATAGGAACTCTGGGTCAGTGATAGTACATTTGCGAATGCATTTGCTATGCCACTCAAGGGCAGGGAGGAAGGCCAATGCTATAGCTATTCAGATCCCACAGTGTCTGAATGCCAGGCTCACGCTCGCTCAAGCGCATTCCGCCTTCAGCATTCAATTGGGTACTCGTGATTGGATTGCTGCTCAACCTGGAATGCTGTAGTCCTTGGAGCCTACCGTCCAACATCCAGAAAACACTTTTGATTTTTCCGCACGCACTATGCTCGAAAACCAGCGGCTTGCTTTCGCCGTTCTCCGCGCTCGGCCCGCCGGTATCGTTTGGTCTCAGCGTCGTCGTTTGGCTCAAGAAAACACATGATCGGGCACTGAAAAGTACGGCCTTGCACAGACACAAACATACGATTATGTACATCCAACTTTACTCGTAGATCTCAATCTCAACTCTGAGCTCACTCCTGCCGCTCGGGATTATCTATATCTATGTTCACGACGTCTGCTTCCGCCTCCACCTCTTCCGCGATAGAATCAATACCATGCTTTGCCAATTGCGCGTTCAACTGCTCGAGCGCCTGAGCTCGAACGTCGGCGTCGTAACCGCCATCCTTGACGGGTTCGGTAGGGTCCCAGCCTATACCGCTCTGGCCCGTCCAACCGCCGTTCTGGTGGATATAGTTCAAGAAACCGCGCCATAGAGGGTCCAGCGACAGCACATTCGGATTCCCCACGATGATCAGGAGTGCTTTCGCGCGAGTGACAGCGACTGTTAAAGGACGACGATCAGGACAAGGCTCGGCACGATCGATCTCAACACTCGAACAACGCACCGTTGAAGCGACGCGGGTTCGACACGAACCCGAGGGTGTGTCTCAGATCGTATGTGAGTTTCTCTTGGCTGCTTCGTACGGTGGATACGATGATCACGCGTCGTTCCTGGGCACGGCCTCAGCTCAGCACGCCAGGACTCCATACGAACCGTCTTAGACACGTACCTGGCCCTGGAATAATTCTGTCGAGCCAACCTTGATATCGGTGAGCTGAGCCGCCTTCAAAGCCGCACGGATCTTGAGCGACTGGGCATGGTATGGCGTGATAATCCCAATTTCACGTTGTTCTATCATTCCAAGGCATCAACTGCAAGAGCGGAGGGGCATGACGAAGAGGACTGTCAGGCACTGATCAACAAGGAAGTTGGCGTTCCCGAGCAAGTCTTGCACATATGCCTTGACTTGTGAGATTTCTTCTATGTTGAAATACGACGGCGAGGTCGACTCTCGATCGTCCTTCCCGATAATTGAATGGAATATAACCGGAAATTTGGGCGACGGCAGGGCCGGCCAGCCGAGGTACGAATCGGCGACCTCCCGCGCAGCGAACGGTCGAAGATCGCCATCGTAAAACTTGAGGTTAGGGTAGTGAAGGATCGCCTCGTGAGATCGGAAGTTCTTAACAAGCTTGACGACACTGCGAAAGAGTGAATGAGACGTAACAAATGGAATAATATGTTCTTACGAAACGCCATATCCTCCCAGCACGTCATATATCGCCCTGCCCATCAAACGCTCCAGGTAGCTCTGGCCGAGTCCCAAGTCCCGCGCGACCCCAGATCGGATCACGGGCCCAAGCTGCTTTGGATCTCCAGAGAGAATGATGTTCGTCTTGTCCGTTGCAAGCGTCCGGATCGCCACCATCGCCTCTGGCTCCGTCGCCTGCCCTGCCTCATCAATGAATACATGCGAGAAATGGCCGTCCGGGATCTTGAGGGCGTACGGCTTGGTGGCCGAAATGCACGTCGCGACGATCACCTTGTATCGCAGCAGGCGGTCCATTTCCGGGATAGTGAAGTGCTCTCCATCGCCTGTCACAGCCGTGAACGGGACAAGGGCATCCGGCACCAAGTTCCTCCTCCTCGTCGGCGCATACATACGAAACAGATTGTCGCCAAGATCCGCGAGACCAAGCGCGATGACATCTGCGGCGGAGTTCGTCGGCGCGCACGCGAGGATATGCACGCTGTCGTTGCCAATGCGAAGGATCTGCTTGATCGCTTCGAGGATTGTGAATGTCTTGCCCGTTCCAGGCCTATGATCCAAAGAGTGAAAACGAGCCGGAATCAGACCAACTTGCGTTCACGTACGGGCCAAATACTACAAAAGGAGGCGCCCCCGCTCTGCGATGGACGATTGAGGTGACGGCTTGCAATTGTGCCGGGTTTTGAAGGATACGCGCATCAAATCTCGGACCCTCAAGGATTCCCGGCGACGGGACAAGATCTCCTACGATATGCTCTGGTTCGGGGAACAGTAAGCGAAGCTGATTGTTTGAAAGGTCAAGCGCCTGATGCTGTACGCGCAGCGGGTGGCGATTGAGTTGGAATCGGATATCGCATTTCTTGTCCTTGTGTGGCCCGAAATCGCTGCGGAGGCGCATCCCGACTTCTTCTAGGGCCACGACAAAAACTCTGCCTTCGAACCATTTACCTGGGTCTACGCCTTCAGGCTGTACTAGGATGCGATCGCCTAGGGCCAATGTCGTTATGGTGCACGCAGTGAAGACGGGTAGATAATAACAGGATTTACTCACCAACGATTACGCTGGGTCGGTTTTCAGCCAGTCCTGGAACCCTCAAGCTGTAAATGTGCATGAGACGCGACATCTTTCAACCAACAACGAGAGCCTCACTAATGTAGAGCACCGGCCGATCTGAGTCGTACTCCGTGCATATCGTATGCTTGCATGTCCTCTCTGTGGATTGCCCTCAGTACGACGCATCTCGAAGCACATAGCACGTACGCTTGCTTATATTCTTCTGCCCATATTAGCGTCTTGAACCAAGTCGAGTAGCTCCCCTCGTCGAGCGTCTGCGGGAGATGACTCTCTCGAATGCTCTCTGTCACATCAGGAAAAATCGGACTATCGAAAGAGTCGCTTATTGGGTACTGAAACCCTCTAAATCCACTAAATGAGCACGTTTTAGTACGTTTTAGGACGCTTTTAGCAAATCCGGTTTTTCCTGATGCATCTGCTGGGGTGAAGCTCTCATGTCCAGAGCAGATAGCAGCACTTCTGGAATGTTGGCAGCGAGAAGCTCGCGCCGAAACTTGATGCGTGGCAAAGACGGGATATGTTCCGCAGGAACCACTTCTATCTCGGCCGTGCGGCGCTGTCTCGTAGGCCTCATGTAAGGCGCAGACGGTTTCAACAACTCGTAATCTTGAGGATCGCCCACGACAGCCTTGAGAGGACGCGCGATCTCAAAACGGCGGTGGGTGGAGTTGTTCTCGAACACAATCTCGAGGCGAGCCTCGTATCGACCACGCTGAGGACTATCCTGCGCAAATTGAACAACAACGCGCATGTCCTCACATGAAGGCACGCGAGACTCGGTGCCTTGCAGCGAGGCTACGAAACTGCACCGATTCTCATTCATTTTTTGAGTTAGAACAAGCAAGACTGACACGCACCATGATGTTGGCATCGAACCAAGACCTTGGACAACTCGCACGTCCACAACTTTGATTATCGCGCTATCGGATATCCTCTTGATGGCCACGTCGACTTGGGACCCTGCCTGCACAACAGCTACGTTTAGGATCCCGAAGTCGACGCCTCCATCCTCGTGCGACACACGGATGCCGCCCTTGTTGCCTTCTTCCTGCGCAATCGTGGCCATGTATGCCTTCATTCGGACCGTGTTTATATGTGTGAGCTTCCTCGTGTGGGATGCATGGTGGGCTGTAAGAATATGCATATCACACGGATCACAATAGACGTGTTTGGGATGGTTCCTCTCAACCTGCTGTTCTACGTGGTGAATGCCGAGAGCTTGCACTTTGCGCAAGTGCTTTTTCGAACGGACATGGCCATTCCAACCCGCGCCGCCGATTGTCCTTGAGCAGGCGATGCACCTGAATAGTGTAGCAAGTCTCCCGTTATTTCGGCGTGAAATTCTCTGGTGGGATGCAGAACGCCGATGGCTCTGGTCGCCGGAGGCCGGGATAGAGACCACCCCACAGTCCAGACAGACCGCAAAATCATGTTTGGATGGACACGAGTCTATATAGCAGTTGCCGGAGAGGAGTTTTTGATGACAGAGGCCGAGGCTGGCGATGTCGGGCATGTTGAGCTAGGGTGACAGCGGGGGCAGGGGCCTTCACGACTCCCAGAGCGCTTTTGACTCTGAGAGCCAATGCAGGTCGTGGGCGTGGAAACGACGAACTTTGATTTTAGATCTAACTCAAACCACATGCCTCGTTGTTCCAACTTCCACTCTAGCGAAGGCTGAAAGTTCTTCATGAGACATCTTCGAACCAGATGGGGCAAGGACGCTGTAGAAAATAGATACATCAGGGATGCTTGTGAGAACCGAGAGGCGGGACGACGCACATTGTCATTGCGTCTGATGTTGCAGCGCCCAAAGAGCATCGGAACCAATATTAATCTATTGCAGTTGAGTCAAACTGAGAATTGATGTTAGACCTCAGGGCATCCATGTTTTGGGGATGAGCGCGACTCCTCGCCGTCCGAGGTCAGGCAGGCGAAGGATCAGCGTTCAGGGGTACACGTGCGATAATCAGTGTAATCAACTCGACGTGCCAGTACTAAGTACTTAGCTCGCGATGCTTTCCATAAATTCCGCCTTGGGGGGGGGGGGGGGGGCTCTGCCTGGTATGTCTTGGTGTCATTCAGCGCGCTTGAAATGGACGCCACACCTTCTTTCCTTCTTCCCGTTGGCGATGTGGCACGTCTTCTGAATGCCCCATTTCTTCGCGTACACGGTCTTATCGCGGGCTGCGACGGCGGCAATGATGACTTCGGGATGGCTCTTCGCCGGCCTGATGAGGGCGTCGGGGCAAATGTTGGCAGCGCCCAGAATACTAAACCTAATTAGGCTCTCAGCCTTGGGGACCTCGGGCGGATTCGCGGACTGTGGTGCAGACGACAGTTCCTCAGCTGAACCTATTGAAAGTGTATGCTAGAACGTACGGCCGTGACGCGCTTGAAGAACCCGATAATCGAGGCAATTGCGGTGGTTCAAGTCACAGGAGTGCGTGCGTTCGCGAGATCTCATTTATTCGTTCCCGAAGGAGTTGAGTCCCATCCGCCCATGCACTGCATCAGTGCATGCAGTCTAACGCGGTGACGTGATTATTCTACTCTGGTGCCACGTGGCACTCTTACGAATTCCTTTTCAGTAGTTCATAGCGATCCTCTCTACCTTGGTTACAACTGAATGCGTTGCTTATGCCACTCATGGGCAGGGAAGAAGGCGAATGCTGCAGCTGTGCATCCACAATCATCAATGTTCAACTTGCAGGCTCTCGCTCGCTCAAGCGCTCAAGTTTTTTTCTGGTTAGGATTCCACGTTCAGCGTCAAATTGGGTGCTCGTGACTGGATTGCTGCTGAACATGGATAGCTGCATTACTTAGAGCGCGCGAACGGCAAGATGAATAATCTCTCCGTCTCTTCGCCATGCGCGCCCTCAGCGATCGTCTGCGAACGCTTCTGAACCAGAAATCCTTCAGCGCTGGGTCTTCCCTGGATGCTGTAGGTCTGCTCGCGCTGGCAGACCTCTCCACAATCGCACGTCGAACCGCGCTCACCGGCTCAGCCTCCATTTTTGATATCCTCGTGCTGGCTCCCGGTATTCATACCCAACAGAAAGCACCCGACGTCAATCATGGCGAGCTTCCTGCAACGGGCGCGATGACTTCAGGATACGTGTTCCGCATCGAGAACCAAGCTATGGTCAGCTACATACAGAGCGTTGGCAAGCCGGGGTGCCTCGTCACCGTCAGCATCGTGAAGGAGGAGCACCGTTCATGGTTGTTTGCCCTCTTCGGAAGCGTACTGCGCAGGAATGCGATCGTAGCTTCGCTCTTGTACCTCTCTTGCATCACCATCACCATCGCCTCCTTTACCCTACTGCTCGCCATCGAAGATCATTGGGCAGTTGGCGTCTTGCTGATGCTCGTATGCGCTCGCTTCCTCAACATGGTCGTGATCAAGCGGCGTGCACAGCTGGGATGGAAGGGGGTACCGGAGCCGGGCGTCAAAGGCGATCTTTTGGTCCTGCTCAGTCAAGATCGATGGATCCGGATCAGGGGTCTCGTTGATGACCTCAAGGCTGTCGCTTCAGGTAAAGTTAAATAATATTTGGCCGTGGGGTCAATGGCCTGACATCGTCCATGTATAGGGCAGTGGCTCGGCGATCCGACCGACATTGAGAGCTTTGCGACGGCTTTCGCCACGCTCCTTGTATATGCTTCGGCGGTGCTTGCGTTCAATGCGTCAACTATCGGCAGCCTGTGCATTGCTACCTTGCTGGTAGCTTCGGCTGCCTTGTTGGGAGTCTGCAACTCGCTCACTCGGGACTTGCAACTCTTTGGGCGTAGGGTGTACGTTGCCCAAGGACCGAGGAAATACGCGAGGAGGCTAGACCTGGCCAAGGAGCTGATCGACGAGTCAGGACGCGACGATTGGGCGATAGCCATGGGCCTTGTTCAGCCTTCTGACGCCGTCGCGCCCCCGAAGGTTACGATGTGACGGGGCGGTGTCTACTTTCTTGTTTGTTCGCGCATAGCTGCTGAATTGTGTTATCAGATACCGTGTAACGGCATCATACCTGTCAGTATCGCTTACATTTAGTCTATTGATGACGAAAAATGCATCGCAGTTATTCACCGGAAAACAGCTGACCGAGCTGGAGATGTACACGTATTGTCCGGGCCCTCTACCCGACCTTTACGCCCTCGCGCCGAACCTGAAGCGGTGTGGCGGTCGTGGTGCGAGGCCCCCAGAGAATGTATTATCGTATCAGCAGAGTAGTTATACATGTCCTAAACATCGAAGCAATTGATCTAATAATGTTAAAGCACCGGTCCATGCCCTTGACTCTAGACCGTTTCCGACATCTCCACCGGTAACTGGCTGTAGCCCTGCATCCTCTTCCTCCCACCCACGACGCCCCGCACGCTCTCCACCGCGCCGCCCACGGCACCCCTGACCGCGTCCCACATCGTCTCCGTCTGCACCTTCTCGCCAGGCATGAGGCTGCTCTCCGGCCTGCGCCACCACTTGAGCGTGAGCGAGCTGGTGACGACGCTCACGCTCGAGCTCGCCATCGCCGCGCCGGCCATCATCGGGTGGAGGTACAGCCCGAAGGGAAGGAAGAGGCCCATCGCGAGCGGGATGCCGAGCACGTTGTAGATGCACGCCCAGACGAGGTTCCGGCGGATGACGGCGAAGATGGAGCGCGCGAGGTGGAGCGCGGCGACGACGTCGAGCAGGTCCGAGCGCATGAGCACGATGTCGGCCGCCTCCATCGCGACGGACGTGCCGGACGAGAGCGCGATGCCGACGGACGCGGCGACGAGCGCGGGCGAGTCGTTGATACCGTCGCCGACCTGAAACCAACGTATGAGCTCTCACTGCACACATAAATAATAAAAAGATACGCACCATAGCGACGCCACCGCCCTGCTTCTGCATGAGCTCCGTCACGACGGACGCCTTGCCCTTCGGGCTCATGTTCGCCCATACGCCCTCGGGCGGGATCCCGACCTGCTTCGCGACCGCAAGCGCCGTCTCCCTTCCGTCGCCCGTCATCATGTTCACCTCGATGCCCATCGCCTGCAGCGCCGCGATCGCCCTCGCCGACGACCGCTTCGGCGCGTCCGACATCGACACCGCGAGCACCGGCACCGGCGGCGCGGACGCGCTCGCCGCGATCGACACGAAGATGACCGTGCGCGCGAGCTCGGTCTCCCGGCGCTCGAACTCGGCCAGCGCCGCGGGCAGGCGCCCGTCGTCCGCCGGCGCGACGAAGCGCGCGTTGCCGACGTACAGCGTCTGCGTCGACTTGGCCGACCCGGGCGCGACGAGCGTCGCCTTCACGCCGGCGCCCGTGACGCTCTCGAACGCCTGCACGGTAGGCTCGGCCGGCGCGAGGCCGGACCGGGCGAGCAGGTCCTTGCCGTACACCGCGACGGCCTTCGCGAGCGGGTGCTCGGAGCGCGCCTCGGTGACGGACACCATCGCGATCACCGCCGCGCGCGAGTGCGCGCCGTCCGCGCACGTCGCCGCGAGATCCTCCTCCCGCTGCGCGTCCGCGCCCGCCCACGCGAGCCCGACGACGGTGAGCTTGCCCTCGGTGACCGTGCCCGTCTTGTCCATCACGATCCGGGTGATGTGCCGGCTCGCCTCGAGCGCGCGGCCGCCCTTGATGAGGATGCCGTTCTGGGCGCCGACGCCGGTGCCGACCATGATCGCCGTCGGCGTGCTCAGCCCGAGCGCGCACGGGCAGGCGACGACGACGACGGAGATGCAGATCTGGAGGCAGGTCGCGAGCCGGCTCGCGCCGTGCCGGTGGAACATCGCGGGCAGGGATGCGTCGTCGACGAGCGCGGAGAGCGCGAGCCAGGCGAGGAAGGTGACGAGCGCGAGCGAGATCACGGTCGGAACGAAGTAGCCGGCGACTTTGTCCGCGAAGGCTTGGATCGGCGCCTTGGACGTCTGCGCCTCTTCGACGAGGCGCACGATCTGTGCGAGCGCCGTGTCCTTCCCTGCGCGCGAGACGACCATGTCGAACGTGCCGAGGCCGTTCACCGTCCCGCCGATGACGGCGTCGCCGACTTGCTTCAGCACCGGCACGGGCTCTCCCGTGACCGCGCTCTCGTCGACGCTCGAAGTGCCCTTGACGACGGTCCCGTCCGCGGGTATCTTGTCGCCCGGGACAAGCTTGACGTAGTCTCCGACCTGGACGAGCTCCGTCGCAATGCGCTTCTCCTGCGTGCACGCGGGCGCGTCGGTATAGATGGTCGCCATCGAGGGCGCGAGCGCCATGAGGTCCGTGAGCGCCGCACTCGTCTTGCCCTTGGCGCGGTTCTCGAGGAAGCGACCGAGGGAGACGAACATGATCAGCATCGTGCTCGTATCAAAGAACACCATCGGGTGGAAGTCCGGGTCCGAGTTGAAGACGGCGAAGAGCATCGCGAGGAGCGAGTAGAAATAGGCGGCGGAGGTGCCGAGCATGACCAGCACGTCCATTGTCGCCGTACCATGTTTGAGCGACTTGTACGCATTCCGATAGAATTTAGCACCGAGCCAGAACTGCGCGGGGGTTGTGAGGATCAACGTAACGACGTCGCCGAGGTAAAGGCCACGACAGAGCTTGACGTCGACGATGGGCCGCAAGAAGGGTATCTTGGGCATGATCATCCCGATGAAGAACACCGGTATCGCAAAGGCGAGGGCGTATCGGAAGCGGTCCCTCCATTCTTGGATCTCCTTCATCCGCGTCAACGACTGCAGCTGCGTCGAGTCCTCCTGATCCGACAGCATAGCATCGAATCCCAGCTCCTCCACCCGCTCCACCATCTCCCTAGGCCCGATCAGCCCCCGGTCGAATTCTATCTTACACGTCTCCGTTGCAAGCGACACAGCCACGCTGTTGATCCCAGGCATGGCGCCCAGCTCCTTCTCGACGGTAGAGGTACATGACGAGCAGGTCATGCCGTATATGCGGAGGGTAATCGCATCTGAGCGCGTCGGAGGAATCAAGGTCGCGTCGAAGCCGATGTCCGAGATTTCCTAGGATGGGATGAGGACGGAGTCGCTATTTATCGGGTATGGAACCGTGCTTACGCCGATGATTTTCTCCGGCGTCCACGAGGCGGGGTCATACTCTACGGTCCCTCGTTCTGCTAGCAAGGCGACCTTGATCGAGTATATGCCAGGTTGATTTCTGAGCATGCCCTCGATCGACTGCCTCGATGTCAGCATCCAGGCTAGACGAGCTGAGCGAGATAAAACGCACCTCCACGCATGCTCCGCACGTCATACCCTCTATTCGCAGTTCACACTTTTCCGCACCAGCGGATGCATCCTTGGCCATGAGGGGCTCGTCGCCGGAGGTGGGGAGCTCGACGGCGCGCGCGGAGAGCGGAGGGAAGGCAGCCGTGAGCGGGGTGGCGATCCTCTGGAGGATATTTGAGAAGGCAGCCATGGGGCGCGGTGACCGGATGTAATTTGCTATGTGGATTACAGAGCGCCTGCGCTGAGAGACGTGGCGATCAAGTAAGTAGGCTGGACAGGAACGAACGCAGGCTAGAATGGGAACGAGAGAAAGGCCCGACACCGGCCGGGGTGTGCGAGCAGCGGCTGATGTGAGCCCCCGGTCACGAGCCGCGCTATATTGCGTCCCCCCTCCCGTGGCTGTGTCCCTTCCCCTTCCGTACCCGTAGCGACTTCCGCGAAGAAATACGCGGTCACCCCGTTCTTTCTATCTTCTCGAACGCCCATGGACGACGAGCAGCGCTTGCGCGCAAACCACGTCCAATCAATCCAGCGCAGCCCGTTCGCGCGAAGGCCGGAGAGATCAAAAGCTTGCTCTGAATCGTTCTCAGGGTCGTTCCTGGCGCCTCCAGGCTACGGACGCCGGACGTCGCCCGGCCGGCGTGCTAAATACGCTGTCACGAAACTCATCAGCTTGCCAATGTACCATTCAAATGATCCGCATCGTCTCTCAAGGTGCAACACAAACCGTCTTAGAGATCGCCTTACTTCGAAACCGAGTTCTGGCAGCTGCGAATACAAATGCAGGTCACCCCGATTCCGGCATACACAGCGATAAATCACATCGCAATTTCACGTATTCGTCACAGCGAAATCGCTCATCGAGCGATCGCCCATGTCGACGACAGCGTGTCCTTTCTTCTTCATTCATCGCGCCGCATCCAGCACATCCCTCCCCGCCCGCCGGTACGGGTTTCTCCACCCACGACACGTTGTCGTACGGCACCTCCAACAGCGCCCCGGTCGCGGTGATCGTTCATCTCCTCCAGCGTCGTCGGTTGCCCGGAACGCCATCTCGCCCACGGCGCCGTTACCAGCGCTCGGACAGCCACGCGAGCCGGCGCGACGGGCGTGGCACGTCGAGCCAGCGTCGCCGGCCGCCTCGTCTCCACCCGGAGCTCCTCCAGCCTTCCGCCGTGTCGCGCGAGCACGCCCCAGTACAGGCGCATGAGACCGAGAGAAGACGGAAACACGCGCCCCGTGCGTGACGACGCGCGCTTGTCACCTCCAATAACGCGCACGGCGGGGTCCGACAAAGCGCGAACATAAAGGTGTTCAGTGGGGTGATATTACACCATTCTGGATCTCATGGTAAAGTACAACATTGTCACAAAACCTCTATGTAACTACTAGTACAGACTACACTAGATGCTACAGCCGCCGATGACGCGCGCCTAGTTGGCCGGGGTGAACGGGATGTTATCGAGCTTGGAGACGAACGCCGCCGCGGCCTGCACGGCGGGGTCGGTGGTGTCGCTGGTACCGCCAGCGACGCAGTCGCTGAAGCCGAGCGCCTTGGCGACGCTGCAGTTGGGGACCGGGGTGCCGTGGCCGCACCCGCCCGAGCCGTTGGTCTGCGCGACCGCGGGCCCGGCGCATTTGCCGGTGGAGAAGCCGCAGCAGCCCTGCTGGCAATCCGAGTCGGCCGAGCACGTCTCGAACACGGTGCTCTTGCTGGACTGGTCCGCTGCAGGCGCGGCCGCCGAGTTGGAGGAGGCGTTGGAGGAGGAGGCGTTGGAGGAGGAAGCGGGGGTGAAGGGGAGGCCGTCGAGCTGGGACACGAACGCGGCGGCGGCCTGCACGGCGGGATCCGCGAGGTTGCCATTGACGGCGCCGGCAACACACGCATCGAGGCCAAGCGCCGCAGCGACATTGCAGTTGGGGGCAGCGGTACCGTGGCCGCATCCACCAGAGCCGTTGCTCTGAGCGATCCCGGGCCCGGCGCACTTGCCGGTGGAGAACCCACAGCAACCCTGCTGGCAGTCCGAGTCGGCCGAACACGTCTCAAACACCGTCTTCTTGCTGGATTGATCTGCTGTAGGCGCGGCGGTGACGCCCGCGGTGGCGGTGGCGTTGGAGGAGGAGGAGGTGGAGGCGTTGGAGGAGGTGGTGTTGGCAGAGGTGGTGTTGGAGGCGGTGGCTGGGGTGAATGGGAGGCCATCGAGCTGGGAGACGAACGCCGCGGCGGTCTGCACAGCAGGATCCGCAAGGTCGCCGTTCACGGCGCCGGCGATGCAGTCCGAGAGGCCGAGCGCGGCGGCGACGTTGCAGTTGGGGGCAGCGGTGCCGTGGCCGCATCCGCCGGAGCCGTTGGTCTGAGCCACCGCGGGGCCGGCGCATTTGCCCGTGGAGAAACCGCAGCAACCCTGCTGGCAGTCTGAGTCGACGGAGCAAGGACCGGTGACGAATTGATTGCCCCGGCGCGCAAGGGCATAGCGCGAGGGAAGCTCATGGCGAGCCCGGACGCCAAGGGCGACTGTGATAAAGAGAAAGATCAGAATAAGCACACGGAGGATGTCCGCGATACACACCAAGGGGGAGGGCGACAAAAATGTAGGTGAGCTTCATGATTGGTGTTCGTATCTGAGAGGAGGGCGTGAAGTTTGAGAGGAGGGCGTGAAGAGTTGAAGGGCAATAAAAGCTGTGCAAAAGGGAACGTCGGTGAGGGGATGAGATCGACCAGTCGATTGAGCATAGAGCAGAGTGCAGTCGAGGTTATATATACCTCACGGTGTGTGGCCAGTCATAACAATGAGGAATGCTTGCGCATTGTTGAGGTTCGTAATGGCCACGCTTCCATACAGGTGAAAGAAGGCGGAACTGTGGCGCGCGGCATTGCCCGTCGTGCCGCAGCAACTTTGGTGGCCACTGCAAGTCGTCGGACCAATGTCCAGTGAACAGACCGGCCAGCGTCGAGTAACATTGGTTGGATGCGGGTACTCCCTTCATTCGCACTGTGCGTTGAGCAAATAATCAATAATCATTCCGTGTGTTTTTTTTTTCATTCCGGCATGAGTCGAACGACGTGAGATGCACATCTTTGCAGGGCTGGTAGGAAACCATTGCGGTGCATAGGACCACAGGACCACAGAGGGTTGGCCGAAGAACAAAAGGAACTCGGCGTTCTTTGTGCATCAGACCGCTGTGACGTAATATGGCGTGACGTGCCGCTGACGGCGCGCCACGTGTCACACGCGGGCAATTTCAGGTTACTATCGTGGGACCACTAATGCGATCTTTGGATTCAGTCCACTGCCATAGCTCAACGGCTCATTTTTAGGCTCTCAGAAAAAATCAGCAGAGCCACATGCATCTATATAATTTACATACCAAATCGCAAGGTGAATGCTCCTGTGTGGGAGGCTTTAGAAATTCATCATCGTCGTGCAATGGTCCTCAAACGTCAGGTCGCGTTGACTCTACAGCCTCGCTTCGGGGGATCGAGCTACCAACAGTCACGAAAATATTTCTGGACATTCTTTAACATCTTTTGAACTCATTTATTGAGCCCGATACACATTTTGCACCCTCTATACGGGCCCATATGTACATTCAGGCTGGAGACTGCTTCAACATGACGAGCAGAATTCGTGCGGAGCTTGAATATTGACGCGAGCAAGTAGGCTTGCCACCAAGTAAGGCGGTTCCTGGTCGTGCTGCTCAGTCTTTTGTTCCCACTGGGTTTTACTGGTTGGATTTTTAGTGCGCCGACATGGATCGACTACAGCGCAGGTAGGGGCCTGAAGAGGTCAGGACTCTGGGGTAGGACAGATAGTACGATACACCTGGAGTAGGGTATACAGTACGATACACAATCATGTAATTATGCACACTCTGGTCGAAGCGGTGTGTTGGCTCATAGAGCGGACGGGAACCGTGTAGACCAGGGTGTCCCGGCTTGCCACTAGTGCGAGGCCCTGGGGCCCGGTTGTTCCGGTATTGCGACCGCGCCGGTTAATACTACCTACCTACCTACCTACCTGCCTACCTGCAAACCGGGAGAAAGTTCCTGGACGCTACGATCTTACGATTATGGGCTGTTCGCCCACGGTATACCAAGTCATCGAGGAGCAGAACTGGGCGAACAACCGCACCCACTGGGAGCAATTGCTAAGATCGAAGACCATGATCGATGAACACCCCCGGAAAGATGGAGCAGGCAATTTCTATCCAGATCCTGACGCGTGGACTAAGACTATGAGAAAGTCCAAGCCGTACTTTAGTTTGACAAGGACACTGGATTCGCTTGGGCAGACGCCGAGGTGGACGAGGACTAGGCGATGGACGAGTCGGTCCCGGACGGAGTCTTAATCAGCTTCACCGAGGCGGAACAATCAATTGCAGAAGAGCGATCGACAACGATGGACGTAGATGCATGAAGTCATGGGCCATTCGACATTGCTATGAGAGATTTGTACGAATAACCGATGTTCTGTAAATGCATGACATGTACTTACATTGTCTCATCTTGCTGAATTGATTGTCTACTAGTATTGGGTTTCACGATCCTAGGTCTTCCTACGCCTTAGAGACGGTCTCGTCAGCGCCTGCACGGCCTAATCCTCCTTATAGGTGCATCGTGCAATTCGACATGGAACGACGGTTACCCTCACCAAGGAGAACGAGGTCGCCGACGTCAGAGTGGGTAACGCGGGTGGTTCCTCGCGCTGGACTGACGTGGGAGCCGCTCGCAGCGCCGAACTCTCCAATCCACTCAAAGTTCGTGGCGGAGTGTCGAGTCCGCACGGCACGAGCATAGTGCGAGACTGGATGGTTTCGAAATGTTCGCGGTGAGGGAGCTCCCGCTCCCAGGCTGATTCTGGAGGCTCATAAAAGGCAGGCGGCGGCAACCAGAATGCCGAAACATCGAAAGAGATGCATACATATTCACAACAGCCACATGCGTTTAGTCCAGAACGGTCGTGATTCTTCAGTGTCAGCCTTGGGATCAAGATGGCGCCGTGCCTGTAAGATAGTTCAATGAACAAGTAGGAAGCCACAGATCGGCACGAGATGTCCTTACCCTGGTTGCCACATCCAGTGGAAGGCCAGTTACCGGCGCTTTCTCCTGTCATGAAGAGCGTCCATGTCAAACACATATGCAATTAGAGATGCAATGGGTATTAACCGCTGAGGCAAGCTCCGTTCCACAATGAGCCGCCGTCCGATCCCGACCATTGCGAACACGAAACTTCTTGGAATGTTCCAGTGAGCGCACCGTGTCCTACGGATCCATCGTCATCAGCAACAATCCTCGGGGCCAGGGCTGGCGCAAGCAGGAAGAACTCACCGGACGGGAAGAACGCGTTTGCTCCTCCGGTGTCCTGGCAGATATCGAAGTGGAATGGCTGGCCGTGCTGGTTCACGCTGTTCGACGTCGTTTGTCCGCACCACTCCTGGTTTCCCTGCACGGGGCACATGTCCGTCACCTTCACGACAATTGAGTGGAACGGTCCCGTAAACTACGCGCGCAAGTCAGCCCCAAGAGTGTTCGTGTGCGATCCGAAGTCCAGACTCAACGGAAGGCGAGTAAGGGTCTGCAGACCCAGTCAACGCAAAACAGCGACCGCATGCATCACCGGCACCAGCACCGGGAGAGGACCCGAACGCCAGCTGGTTGATGGCGGCGGTGTATCCAGTTGCGCTCTTGCCGCATGCCTAAAGCGATACGATGATGGGTCCAAAAATTGACACAGCTCGGAAAACAAGTCGACTCACCGGAGAACCGCAACCAGAGTAGTAGGTGAAGGACGCGGATCCCGATGGATTCTGCACGTATCCGCCCGTGGCACGGGGCTCCTTCTGCACAGCAGTCGCGCACGCCGTGGAGGAGAGTGCGAGAGCAACAGCACCGGCAATGGGGATCTTCATGGCGAGCTAGATGATTCGAAGTCGGTGTACGTTCGGTGAGCATGTCCCTCCTGACTACGCAGCCTTATATAGCGGGAGCAGAAGTATCAGGGTAGTTTTTCCGTTGCTGCTATGCGTGCCTCGCCCGTGATGACGACGCGCATGCGACAAATGGCCCCGAGACGGGCTCGAGAGCTACAGATCCTCGGGAGTCGGAGCAAATTGGATGGGACGAGGGTGTATTTCCGGCAGCAGGGTATTCGCACCGCACGGATCAATGTTGGATACTCCTTCGTTACGCACCTGACTGCCGTACTGGCTCATAACCATTCGAGATCAATGCATTGAATACGGCAGCCACTTGACACTCGGGAGGCTAGAACGGGAGTTGGAGCATTCTATTCACCATCTCGGACGAATCCCCGTGTTAATTCGCGACAGAGGGCAAAGGCATGAGTTCGGATCTATAGCATGGAGACAAAAGTCTAGCATGAACCGTGAATCGAAGAGACAAGGGCATGAGAGAAATGTTGGGGCTGCGTACTGCTGCTGCCGGCGGCAATATAGCAACACCGAAGCGACAGTACCGCGCTGGCCGCGAGCTGTTTCCCACGAAGGGGTATGAATCTGCTGGCGTCAAGGAATAGAACTGCTCTACTTGTAGCAGTATGCAATGATACATTGACACGGTGCCCGCAAGACAGTGTAGCAAGACGATACATGCACCATCTCAGTTTATCGCATTCTCCCGCAAGAGCTCCTCAATGCTTTGTACGAAGATGTCGGTAATGGCCTCTACTTGCCCCTTGGTGATGTTGTAGGCTGGAGCGACTACATTTTTTGGGTGAGCGATATTGAATTATTCCACATGAAGCGTAAACATACTGATGCAATGACCGCCGAAATCGGCGCTGCCGTCAAAGCCCATGATCACAAGGCCCTGCGAAGTCCAGGCTGTCAATTCTTCGGTGCGTCGGATAAACATATGGTAACGTGCCTTCTCGAGTGCCCGAGCTTGCACGAGCAGAGGGAACTGCGCCGGCTTGAAGCTGAATATGGCCGCCTTCTGACCGGCAAAGTCAAATTCGACGCCCCAGAATGCGCCACCACCGCGAATGTCGTGCACGTATGGCGCAGCGGGAGCGTTGGTGCCCCTGAGGCGCTCTTGGAGCAACGAGGATAGGTATAAGCCCTGTAAGCGGCAGTTTTCGAGCAGGTTCTCCGACACGATGACTTTCTGCACCGCCAGCGATGCAGCGCATGCCAGGGGATGAGCCTGAGTGCAAGCGATGTTAGCATGTATGCTTGGTGCCTCAGATGTTACATGAGAAGATACCTGATACGTATGACCGTGCTTCCAAAGGCCAGCATTGTCTCTGATGCCGTCCGCAACCTTCTTCGACATGAGAACAGCACCAATAGACGCATAACTACAGGCTGTGTCATGGCAGGAGTTACGACGGTGAGTCGTCACACTCACCCTCCACCCAAACCTTTGGCTACAGCCTGGAGATCAGGTGCCTCGCCGTCACCGAAGCTCTCCCAAGCATGCAACGTTCCCATTCCTGGTGAATTGCAATCAACGTCTAGCAGATGGCGGAAGTCCTATGACGCACGTCCCATGCCGCTCATGACCTCATCCAAAATAAATAATGCACCATCTGGAACAAATAGTCATTATATTATCTATAACATTGATACAAGAAGATGTTTTCGCGTACATTTATGGCAGATTTCCTTGCAAGCCTTGAAATACCCTTTGGGAGCGGGTACACAGCCTGTGGTAGCACCCACGACCTAGATCGAATGCGATACGTTCAGCAGAAAACACACGGGTTATCAGCACAAGCCCTGACCGTCTCCGCAACGACTATAAGACCCGTCAGCGAGATACCGGAGCATCCAGATGCCACATACATCCGATCACAGTGTCGGGCCCGAGCTCTAAGAACTTATCCTCCAGTTCTTTCGCCAGCCTGTCGACATATTGCTGCTCGGATTCATCTGGTTTCTGAAAACGTGCGGAATAGGCCGGAGACACATGGTGAAAGTGGTCGTGATCGAGAATGGCGTCGTAAGGGATCTTCCGCGTGGGATGAGAGGCAAGAGACAGAGTAGCCACTGTATTGCCATGGAAAGACCTACGCAGCCGTTAGTGAAGCGAGCGCTTTCGAATCGAGCGCATATACGCACAGGTCTCGCGCGATGAAGTTCCTTCGTTGCGTCTGCCCGGTCTCAAAGTAGTACTGAGGGTTCGGTGAGCGATTCGTTTCGCAACAGGACATGATAACTCATATACGCACTTGCCTCGCGGTCTTGATGACACCTTCCATAGCCTCCGAACCTGGACATGGTTATACTCTCCTCATGAGTAGACGGAGGATTGCAATCACCTCCGGAGACAAATCCACAGAGAGCAAACGCGCCATTGCCGGACTCTACCAAGATTTTGGCTAATTCTTCAGCTGGAGGGTTGGACAACTGCATATTATACACGTCTAGGGTTGTCGATTCAATCGTTCGTCACGATGCCTTCCTTCTAGAATCGAAGAACGTACAGGACATCTTGTCAACCTGCTCTTTGATTGCCTGCTGCACGGCAGGGTGCGAGTTTCCAATGCATGCCACAGCAGCTCCGCCGCAACCGTCGATTACCCGACGACCATCCTCCAGGTGGATGTAGATTCCATCGGCGCTAGTTGCCACCGGCGGACGCCACGGAGTCCTGAGTGTCTCGAATAAGCCGCGCACTGGTAATCATATCAATGGACGAACCTATGGAGGATGTACGTCGGTTTCGCTTCGGCTTGGGTCGGAGGCTTGACGCCAGCTGACGCGACGACGGACTCAGACTCAGGGACAGTCAAAGCGGGAGTCATGGTGGTATTGAGAGCGAGACCAGCGCGAATTGAGATGGACTTATAGACCGTCGGATGGCCGATAACGCTCCATCGACCTTCCTTCCCAGCGTCACTTCAGCAGGTCGGCCGAGACGAGAGAAGCCGTCCGACATATGTATTTGCCAGTAGCATTATCACAGATAAACGAAGATGAAGATCTCATTTCACGCATAACGTGTATAACACGACCAGGAAACGAGGCTAGGAAAGTCCAGAATAACCTACGCGAGTCAGGTGAAGTATGAAGCCAAGAGGCGCGTTCGCTGACCAAGTCAGCATCGAACGCTTCTTCTCCAACTTCCACCATGTCCAAGCATCATCCCGGTGCGTATGCACTTTTGCTACACGAAACAGCTTTCTGAACCATATTTTTGCAGATCTCATCATGTGCAGGCGCCAGCCTGGGATAGGTGAGCCGATACTGCCTGAAACCACGAGTCCAGCCATCTGACAGGACCTCCAGCCATCGGACGTCTTTGTGAGAAATGTGACGGTAAATGGTGAGCACAGAATTTACCAGTATGTCGTGCTAGCAAGCTAACCCTTTACCCGTTTACGTAGCCCGGTGTGTGATTCATACGTGCGGCCAGAAACCCTCGTGCGCATATGTGACGAGTGCAACTTCGGGACCTACGGAGGGCGGTGCATTATCTGCGGCTCTCCTGGTGCGTTCATGATTGACTTGCACTACTAGCATCTTGTCTGACGCTTCTCCAAGGAATCTCTGATGCGTATTACTGCGCTGAATGCACCAGGCTCGAGAAGGACCGAGATGGATGTCCCAAGATTGTGAATTTGGGTGCCAGTCGGACAGATCTGTTCTACGAACGTCGTCGTTTAGGTGAGTTGACCTACGCTGTGCTGTCCCATGTCGTTCCTAACCAGGTTGCAGGGTTCAAGAAGGGCTAGTCGTCGACCCTATACTTCTCGCCCTCCATTTGCTGTACTATAGACGACATCAATCAAAATGCTCCGTGCGCATGAGCGCGAGTACATTGCAAACATCAATGACGGATAACAGCAACAACTACGAGCATAGATAGGAAGATGGATATACATTAAGCATGATACAACGGATAAGGGATCAAAGGGGGGCTGCCGTTCGGGTTGTCTAAGTCGACGAATTGCCTTGCTTTACATCAGGACTGCAGCATACTCAAAGATTGAGAGTCGATGCTCACCGTAGCTGCTGCATATCAACAGGAGCTTTGAAGACTATGAACACGTGCGTATCATCGTGCGTGTCCAAAGCTTCGCATGCGTCGCACAGATCCTTCGCACAGTATGCGCAGCGGAACCATTCCCCTTGAATGTGGGTCATGCATCGATCACAGAGCGCCGCATTATGTACTATCGAACGCAGGTAGACTACGGAGGTAGGAATATATCAGTGTCGTCCTGTGCGATCGCATCCAAAGGGCAACGCACGTTTGGGATTACTGTGATTGATGACCCCATTCGCGGGACCGACAGGATTCTTGTATCTGATGTTTGGTGAGCAAACTGGTAACACCGGAGCGAAAGGCAGTACGTACAACCTAGGCAGCAACGGTCGAGCTAGCTCCAGAGGACGATCTATTGGTCGCGGAATCTTGACGAAGACATGCATGGGATCATGGTGCGCGTACGAACGCAGCTCACAGGTTGAGCACTAATCGTCGCGTCAATAACCGCACGGATGGACATACCCACGCCTGCGGCAACTTACGAGATTGAATGCCTTCGGTAAAGACGGACAGCTCGCACATTGATATCGCGTGCCATGAATGGTCTGAAGAAGCATTCAGCACCCCCATTGCGGTCACGGCCTTTGAAATCAGGTTACGTACCTGATTGCACCCGTCGCACAGAATCGCGGGATGATGAGAAGACGTGTCTGAACGCGTTCCCGAACCCGATCCAACTACCGTCCGTGCATATCCAGACTCAAGCGAATTTGCTCTCGATCTTGGTCGTTGGCCTCCCATTGCTGCTGCGTCTCGACCCGTCCAGAGATCAACGGCCCTTCTGCTGACGCTCTCCACCTGCGAGGTCTCGAGCGGATAGGGGATCTGATAATATCGGGTAAGAATCAGATGAAAATAGACGAATAGGGCTGCGGCGTACCTTGATCATGATATGTGAAGAGTTGTGCCCCCCATCCGACGAATCAAGGTTCCCGGCGACGCCAGCCGACTCGCAATTCGAACAAATGTCGATGTCAGGGCATACTGCGCAATGAAATCTTGCTCCCACGATGTCCAGCATGCAACTGAAGTACTCATCAGACACTTCCATAGTGGAAGAGCGTTAAGGGGTTACTTACTGCATGCATTTGACGCCTGGATGTACCAATGCTAGATAGAGTGCTCTTAGCGTGCGCATACGGTGCGAGAAACTGTGGGCCTACATTGTTCACTACTGTGATCGACTGCAAGAGGGGGATGCATATCCGGTTCACTGCGCGACCGCGCAGGCTTGTCGGTCACGACCAAGAAGGCGTGAGAAGGGTGGATCTCGTGGACTTGGCTGAAGTTCACGGCCCGTCAGCCTCGGGCGCTTGAGAACGCGCGCAGCAGCGAAACGTACCTATAACAGGCCCGACACAGGTTGAACTTCTGGCAGGAGGCGCACTTGTATCGCTTGTTAAGGATGACACTATTGCACGTAGAGCATTTGCACGTCCGGCCGTCGTCGTGCTCAACGGGTTCCCAGCCTTTCGAGCCCCAGACTTTCTCGAGGTAGCCATGCCGCAGTTGGCCCTTCTGCTTCGGCGCCGAGCGCGTCCATTGAGACATCGCTCGTAAAGCCTCTTCTGGGGACGAGGGGGACGAGCTACCATGAGGCGATGTGCCCGGAGCTACGGTGGTCTCAAGCGCGTGCGTGACACCTGCAGTTTCGATGCACAGCGAGCAGAGTTCATAGCCATTCCGAGCGGTGGTCGGTACTGCGAGCGTCGAAGTGCTTCCTGAGGAACTACCCGAGTGTGGCAGTAACGGTGAATGCGGCGGATGGGGTAAGGAGGGCAATGGCTTGCGCGCGAGGTCTTCGTAGCTTGTTGCTACGTGCAGGGGACGCTGAGAAGTCGCGTCTCCAAGATAGGTACGGGAGGATGATGGTGATGACGAGGGAGACATGTATGTACGGTGCCCGGATGGCGGATAGGACAGCACATCCTGAGAAATGGGGTCCGCAAAAGGGTTATCGAGCTTGTCCTTGCCTTTGCCAACGTGGGAGTGGGATGCTCGCGGTTCCTTCTCTCCGCAGGTAGCGCAGATGTAGCGTATGGCTTCGAGGAGCATGCCGCATTCTGAACAATCTGTTAGCTGAGACTCTGGTGGCGACGGTACCGGTCCGCGGAGAAATTCTAGGACTTCCGGAGGTGTATCGGGGTGGATTTGACCATAGCCCTTGAATGCTATCGGCTCGGAATTGGATGAGTTGACGACAGGACGGCTTGTCACAGGGTCGAAGGAGATGCTAGACGCATCATCTTGGTCTTGATAGTGGCCGTTGACCTGTGAGGGGGCAGACGACGAGGCAGAGGTATAGGAATAGTAGTATCGACCGCGGGGATCTTGCTCTAACGCCAAATCGCCGCTGACGTTGTCGACCCCAGTGTCTTCGGATAGAGATATGGATGCGTCGTCAGATATGGATGGTGCTGGAAGGCCAATGGGATTTAGGATGCGTGAAGTTTGCTCCCGTAACCAGGCCAGCCCACGGTCGTCCCGCGATAGTCGCCGATCATAGTAGCTCCTTTCGCTCTCCTCTTCTTCCGCCAGCCTCAGTCGCTCGAACACCGCAGACGGATCCGCTGAATATCGCAGAGCGACATCAGACCCCGCGTAACCTTCGTTGACCCCATTCGTGTGCCTGGCTGACGTCGGTTGTCGAGCAGACTCCTCGTCCCAGTTAGACGACAGGGCCTTCGTGGGTTTCGCATGCGATTGTGCCAGGGCGGCTGCATCTCTAGAGCTGACCGTCACGGCATCGTCTTCCGGCTCCCCCGGTATACTTCCGTTGAGCGAGAAGGATAGCTCACTTCCATTCTGCCGCCTTTCCCTATACTCCTCCAAGCTAACCAACGAGCCCGTGTCCGACAAGCTCGGACCATCGTAGTCGACGGTGATTTGTATTCGGAGCGTGATCTTCCTGCTTCCAAAGCTTCTGCCAGATAGAATAGATGCAGCAGACGAGAGGGGTGCGTCGTCATTGCCGGCCTGGAAGTACTGAATGGCTTCCGTGAGATCGGTCTCCGTGGTGATATCGGTAATCTCCCCGTCATCGTCCTTGTAGGCGATGGCATAGGTGGACGCATGGAGAGAAAAGCATTGCTCGACCTGAACGATAGGCTAGTTGTAGCATGTGTGAAAGGATGATGGAGAGTTTGCGCACCTTGGACCTCAGGAGATGGTAGGAGCAGTTCCGCGCAGAAGAGAAGCTGATCCGCTTGTTCCACTTGTCGAAAGTGCACTTGACGACTAGCGGCCGATCGGGACGAGCGAGTATTGACTCGTGGTCCTTGCTAGATCCATAGGTCGCGGATGGCATGACCGCGCAGCCTGCGCCGGAGGAGGGTCATGAACAGGCCTGCTGCGCACTGGACTGGAGAGAGCGCGCACGATGAGGGGTGTGAACGTGACTAATTTTATAGCCTGAATGTGAACCGCCATGTCCACCTCCGGTCGATATTCCTCTGGCCCCCGTCCAACTCGAAAAGGCGTTGAATGCGTCGAAGATCCAGGGATTACTTTGCGTGGACTGGCCGTAGGACGAAATCGCCACCGTCTGTTGCAGGCTCGGCGCAAGTCGAACCGGAGCCACGGCGTGCTCTACCTGGTCCTCTGTCCGAACGCTGAGCACGCCGGTGCCCTCCTCCTCCAGCACCACGTCCTCCGCTATCCGAGGCAACGAAAGAGCACTGAAGAACATGCTTTGTGCCGCGAGTGCTGCGCGCAGGACTTATGGCTCGCCGCCTCTGACTGTGGCGACTGCGGACCGTCTCATGGTTTATCGACTGCGCAGCGGACTTGCGCCCTCGTAATACTAAGAGGCTCCCGATGGGGATGCGATCATGTCTCATCTCTGTCATACGTGACTTCTTCTCCGTACGCTTCGCTTGGTTGAAAAACTACCATGACGGCACGGACCTACGCTGCGTGCTAATGCTGAACCTCACTGCCATTGGCGCCCACGATTCGTTACCGCTATGAATCGGCGTCATCATATAAAGCTATGTCTGGTTCGTGCTTGCTTGACCGGTGCTGAAAACCGGCATCCGGTTTATATTTCGCTCGAACGCACACAAACATTCTCATGTCCCGTGGTCTCCCCTTATAACTACACGAGCGAAGTTATACATGACACCCCTCTGCGAGATTTGTCGTGCACGAGGCCAGTCACGATGTTCCTGAGATTCATCCGATCCGCCAGCCGAGTCTGCGCGCGCAGTATTGCAGTATTGCGAACATCTGCCGAAGTGATTAGGGGAGGACTCTACCTTCTTTTCGCTCCTCATCGACCTGGACTAGGTAACTCGATTCAATGGCATCATGTTGCGGCGAGATCATCGGTAGCTCGATGGACAAAACACCAGTGCGAGATGGCTATATACTTATAGTCGACAAAGTGTTCCACTGCGATGCACCTTCTGTTGCAATTACGACACAATTGTATCATGCTGAGACCTCGAGTCAGAGTTTTGCACTCCTAGCAGCCAGCTTGCTCTTCAGTTTGTCCTACACCAGCACTATCAGTCACTGCATGAATGAGTTCCTTGAAAACACCCACGGTAACAGCATCCATATACACGTTCGTGACAACCCAGTGTTCGCGCTTCATGTTCTTACCGTGGATGGCCAGCGCGAGATCCTTGGTCATGATTCCATCTTGATCAATCACCTCTATACAGGCAGCCTCCAAATCGTGACAGAAATCCCTAAGGGCATCGTTCCCGTCAAGCTTCGCCCGGTGAAGCAGGCCTCGCGTCCAGGCGAAGATGGATGCTACAGGGTTGGTCGAAGTTTCGTTTCCTTTCTGATACTCACGATAATGACGCGTGACAGTCCCTTGGAACACCGATATAAGCCCAAAATTCTGCTTTGGCAAGCAGAGAATAACAGCGCTCACCGTGAGCAGCTTCACTCTCGATGACGTTACCATCAGGGGTGATGAGTTCGCTCGTCATCATACCGAGACTGCCGAAGCCTTGGGCTAGAATATCGGACTGCACATCGCCATCGTAATTCTTGCAGGCCCACACGAAGCTGGTGAAGAATGTGAGAGCGTGTTTCAAGCCCAAAGGAGGGGAAACTGACCCTCCTGAGCTCTTGATGGCCTGGGCCACCATATCATCGATGAGACGATGTTCATAATAAAGGCCCTTCTGCTCGAACTGGGTCTTGTACTCAGATTCGTAGATGTCCTGGAAGATGTCCTTGAATCGACCATCATATTTCTTCAGGATGGTGTTCTTGGTGGACATGAACTACGATACATCCCTTCGTCAGTCCATACGTGCATGCAATAGCGGAGGGGACACACGAGTGGCATGCCTTTGGCAAGAGCCATCTTGAAGCTCGAGTGCGCAAAACCGGTGATCGAGTCATCTGTGTTGTACATGCTCATAGCCACCCCTTTGCCCTTGAAATCGTACACATCGAGGGTAGTGGGTGCGGACCCGTCTTGTGGTGTGAACACGAGCTGGAGCTTGCCAGGACCGGGCGCGATGAAGTCAGTTGACCGATACTGTAAGCGTGAGCGCGCTGCGTCAGATACCATATCCATCCATCGGTGATGACTGATCTGCAAACCTGGTCCCCGAATGCATGGCGCCCTATAACGATTGGCTTCACCCAGCCAGGAATGGGTTTTGGTATGCGCTCCAATATGATGGGCTCGCGGAAAACGGTTCCTCCAAGGATGTTTCGGATCTTTTTGTTCCAGGTAAACAGGGTTGCAGCATGCAAGCATATAGACTATCACATACGGTGCCGTTCGGGCTTTTCCACATGTGCTTAAGATTGAACTCCTTCACGCGCGCTTCGTCGGGTGTGATGGTAGCGCATTTAATCCCCACGCTGTACTTGAGGATAGCCTCGGCCGCCTCTACAGTAACCTGATCATCTGTCTGCGAATTGACATGGTTATTCCGTTGTGTAAGCATTTCACCGGATTGCGACGCACCTGATCACGGTATTCTAGACCAAGGTCGTAATACTTGATGTCTAACTTGAGGAAAGGGAGGATGAGCTGTATGAAGGCTATTGAGCATGAAATCAATGGGAGGTGCTGCCCTAACGAGGCCCACCTCTTCTCGGATCTTCTTCCAGATGATCCTCGTCATCTCATCGCCGTCCAGCTCCACCACCGGGTTAGCAACGACGATCTTGTTATCTGCGAGATTCATTATAAGCTGGGCACTGTTTATGAGAGGTCAAGTCGGGGCGATAGAAGTCTCCGCTGGGTATATATGTGGGATAATATGCGTGAATGCGTGGAGAGGGAGGCGGGTGTGATAGTGGAGTGCATGATTGCTGATTGAAGGTGGTGGAAACTCACCCGACCTTGTAGCCATGCTCGTGGCAAATCCTCTCGCCGGACGCCAGACATGTGAACGCAACGCGGATGCCCGCTGAAGCGGAAGGCGAGTAGCAATAGTACGGAGCATCCGTGTTCTCCCAAGCAAGGTATGACTGTCGAAGAACCAGTGCGGTGAATGTCGACCAAGCGCTGGGTAGTAGCGTATATGAGTCCCAACGAACGAAGCCAGCCGCCGGACCGCGTCAATCCCGTATATCGCGAGGTCGAGTGAAGAAAAGCAGGAATGCGGTATGCCGATGCCAGCTACCGGCCCGGCGCGACCGCCCTGGTTTCGGGATTTATATCCGACTAAAACCGATCTTATCAGTTCTGAGCTTGAGCGTTACCTTCAAGTATGTGTAGCAAAGGTAACTTATGACAAATCGTAAAAGAAGAACCAAAGCTATGTACGTCGATATCTGGACCTTTGTCTGCGTACTTAAACGAGCGATGCTTATGCGAGTTATATATGAGCCATAAATATGCAAAGATAGCCACTGCTGTGCGCCTTACACGAGGTTCGACCAGGGCGAAACGATCACCAGTAGGCGTCGTCCCTCGGCTCCACGCCAGCAAGCCTAGCTCCCGATACCTCTTTCGCCCTCTTTTTCCTCTCCGCATCCCACCGCTCGAACCACACGCCCATCTTCTTCCGGCTGGACTCGCTCCCCACATTCACGGTCGCGATGATCCTTCCCCAGTCCACTGACAGCGCGAAGCAGGTGAGCTCAAAGAACGACGAGTGTTCCGAGTACGGCACGCCGTATAGCTGAAGGGTGGGCGTGGAATTACGCATGGGCCGGAAGTGCGTGTAGTCGAAGGTCCGTGACTGCGAGCGGGATATGACGGTAGGGATTGGCGGTGCAAGGTCCGTGCCGGCGGGTGCGGTGAACGTCCAGCCCGTTGGCCTGAACGCGATCGCACGGGAGAACGCACCCTTCCAGCGCGCGACATAGTCCTTCAGTCTGTCGCTGCTGACCATGCCCAAGGGCACGAGATGGACCGTGGCGTCGAGCGGATCCTTGGTCAGGAGCGATTCAAGTTCCGAGTCGGCCTGACATCGCAGGATAGCGGCCTTCCGGGCGTCGCAATATACCTTTGATGAGAGGGCCTTCGCGATCGCTTTGACCACCCGTTCCTTGCCTATCGAATATGTCCTGGAGATAGGTACAAGACGATAAGCATCTACCAACGGGAGCAAAATGTGACTAACCCTACGATGACGAGGATGCGGTTTTCCCCCGCCTTCGGAACATGTGTGCCGTCGTTCTCCCTCTTAGGTTGGACGGTGACCCAGCTCGTCACCATCCCCAACCCAGCTTTGAACTTTTCGGACGTGGACTGATCTGGTTCTCCGAAGACCTTCCGCCTTGCAAGCTCAGCACACGCGTCGATCACAAGCTTCTGCGGGGGGAAACAATACTGAACAGCCCCGTCAGTACACGTGCGACACATGACTCGTAAAGGCGCGTCTCAGGAAATATAGCCCACCTTGAGATCCAAGTAGGTTGTATCCAGATAGACGACATCAATCTTCTTTCCCTTCACGGCGGGATGGTTCACATGCCTAGGTGAGGCACGGAAATCACCACAGTGAAGGTACCTGAACATGCGCGCTTGTTTGGTGGCCTTGAATGTCGAATTTGAGGGTACGAAGGGCGAATTGTAGTTACTATCGCCAGCGTTTACGGTCTGCGGTCCTTCAAAGAGGAATAAGCACGATCCAGGACCTGTAAGCCATTCGTCAATGACACTCGTTTGTACCGAGGCCCCACGGAACAAGCATACAGTGATTCGCATCGAGCAATGTCACCTTCACCCCTCCTGTGTTGGGGATAGTGGTCTCTTGGTCAAAAGGCAGGAAGTGTACCCATTTGCGGTCAACACCGAGCATATGGATGATCAGTTTGCCGGTACACTCCGAGCAGTAGATTGGCCCAGAGCGCCATGAAGAGGATAAGTTCGTGTAGTGATCCGAATGCGCATGGCTGAGCGAAGAGAGGGAGATAATGTCAGGAATATGATGAGACCCTGAATAGGTTGGCGACTCACGTCAAGAAATAGGCGGTGACGCCCGGTATAGAACCATACCGGAATGCGTCCACGGCAATCGGCATGCCCTGCATTACCTTATAGAACGGGGCTTTTCGCCGCCCACCGTTCGCCTTGGTCGGCCTAAAATTGCGGTCTTCGGCAATGGTGGCCTCTTTCCAAGCTTCGTTCTCCTTGTGGGATGACATAAGCATAGAAAAGACGTTATCGTCTGGTGTGCTCTTCGCCCTTCCCTTCCCTTTTCGATCTGGGGCACCTTTGTTGTTTGGAGAGAAGGTCGGAAACAAAGGTTTCTGCAGAGCAGATAATGGCCGGAGAGGTCTCGGCGACGAGGAACGGCGCGTAGGCGGTAACGATGTCGTGTGAGGAGGGGTAGGTGTAGGTGTCGATAGATCGTCTATACAGGCGCTGACATGTGTCCGTGAATCCTGGAGCTCTCTCAGCATTTTATGTTCGGTAAATACGGGGTGGATGAGACGCACTTCCGAGGACATACCAACGAACGATAGGCAACAAATGGGACATTCATCAGGGCAATCTCGAGCACAGCTTGGCGACTGTCCTTGAGCGGGTTCTTCAGGATCATTCGTGGGGAGAACGTCTGGGAGCTCGTCATCGTCCTCTTCCATGTCCTGATCACCACTCAGGTCGATGTCCACCATCTCGTCGTCACCCATTCCCCACTCGTTTTCTTCTAGACTTGTTAGATCTATGAAGTCTGATATCGGCCCATGGACGGATACCAGTTGAGGCTCGGACACGTCTGGTGCGGGGGTGCAGTCTACCTCTAGCATGCACGGCTCAACAACAGCAGGGGGGCATGGCGTCGAAGCCACTATTGATATTGATGATGGCACGTCGTTGGGACACGGACTCGGAGATCGCAGCAAATACGGCTTGCCAAAATCGTAGTCCACTTGGCCTGGGGGTGTCGCGTCTAATGAACTCGACGAAGTGCTCGCGAGTGGGTGATGTAGAGCGGTCTCCAAATAGTTTCTAGAAGGATCTTCAGAGAGCCCCAGACAATCGACGCCAGAGTCCTCGGACTTCACGTTGGCTGGGCCACGCCCAAGTGGTTGTTCCTCGTCCGAGTCAAGTATGATCACATCCTGGATAACTTCCTTTGCCGGTGTTGCCTTTGTTCTCTTGTGCGGTCTGGCCGGCCCTGGCTTAGCAAAGAAGTCATGCAATGTGGATGCCTGAGCCGAGTCCTTTCGTTTCTTTGCCATGAGTTTGTGGAAAGATAACAGAAAGAAAGAGAAAGCCCCGTTGGATAGGGGCTTCACTCCGTTGGTCACGCTTACTGTATCGGGATCGCGTGCGTCCACCCGTCCGAACACCCTGCCCTCTGACTACATCGTCCACTGCGGCGATCATTTCTTTTCTCTGCACACAGCGAAGGCCGGATAGATGGCGCAGGGCATTTGACTCCACTAAATGGACTTACGGATCGCACAGCAAGAAGAAGCTACCGCCCAAGCAAGCTCGAGTTCCAGCACCAACGCCCACAGCACCAGCACCACCGCTCAGCCCGAATCCCGAGCCACTCGATCCAGCGCCCGCGTCCGAGCAGCCAAGGAGAAAGAGAGGCTTACTACCGCTCGCGAGTCGTCCGACTTATCCAGCATCACCGCCGTCGATAGCACCGGCAGCATCTCTCAACGCATCACCCGTTCTACAGTCCAGGCATCCAAAGCCAAGCGTCCCCGCGATCAAATCTCAGCTAAAGGAAAAGGCAAAGAGAAGGATACGGGATCCGGCGAGGATATTGCCTCCAGACCGAGCAAGAAGTGCGTGTTGGCTGCGCATACATTCCCGCTACATCTACTAAACCGAGTGATGTCCATAGGTCGCGTCGTGCCACTTACCCAGTGACCGCCGGAATCTCCATCCAGGAACCCTCGCGAGACACCAAGGGGAAGAAGCGCGCTGCTCCTGACAGCATCTCCGAAGACGAAGACGCCCACCCAGCTGGCTCGTCCTCCATCTCTGCACCCGTCAAACGCACAAAGACCGCCGCCGCTTACTCTCTCCGATCCAGAATCGATACTAGCACTGCCACCGTACCGTCCGCCGACATGCCTCGCAAAACCAGGTATGGCAGATCGTATTTTTACCCATGTGTTCGCACGTTCACGCCACCTTCAGAACCTCGCCCCCCAAGGGCAAAGCTGCCTTGAAGAGCAAGATATCTGGTTCCAGCTCCTCGCGCACCGAAGATGATGATACATACTCGATGATGGATGTGGACCGCAAAGCCGAGGCTGCCGAAGGTGAACACGCCGAAGGCACTCAAGCCGAAGTCAATCGTGACCCCGACGACCGCCCGAACGAGAACGATGACGAGGAGAACGATCATGACGATGATGGAGAAGGTGATGGCGAAGAGCATGGCGACCCAGAGTCCCCTCAAGACCACGCCCACGGACGCCCTGCATTCGATGATCTCACTGCAATGGCGATTCTGGGCGACTACGGGAGACTTGGCTCGTTCATGCTCTCCATGTCAACTCGGATCAAGTCCATGTTGGGGAACATTAAGATGAGCGCCGACCCAACAACGCGGCTGATTACTCTCCAGGAGCTGAGCGAGTTGTTGAGTATGAGTACGGAGGACACATTGGCCGGAAGCTTCCCGGTCGAGGGTTATGTGAGAGAATTGGTGAGGATCTTGGGCGGAAGTGGGAATGCTGAAGGCGAGGACGGCGAGGACGGCGATGATGGAGGGGAAGGGGATGAACAGGACGAAGACGCTCAATTAGCCGCTGCCATTGCGATGAGCTCGGGAGGCGCTTTCCGCGGTGACGAGAATTTGGAGGCGCAAGTGCTGGCATGCAGATGCTTGGCGAATCTGATGGAGGCGCTTCCTGGCGTAGCGCATACGATCGTCTACCACGGCGCGCTCCCCGTCCTCTGCAGCAAACTTCTCGAAATATCCTACATCGATCTTGCCGAGCAAACGTTGAGCACGCTGGAGAAAATTTCGGAGGAGTTTCCCAGCGCAATCGTGCGTGAAGGTGGATTGGCCGCGCTGCTCTCGTACCTCGATTTCTTCTCCATCGCAGTGCAGCGGACCGCGCTTCAGGCAGCCTCCAACTGTTGCCGCAACATCTCGTCCGAGCACGTCTCCATGCTCCGGCCCGTGTGGCCTATCATCCGCAACTGCCTGTCGTACTCTGACCAGAGATTGGTCGAGTATGCGTGTCTGTGCGTTATACGCGTGATTGATTCCTATCACCGCAGTCACCCTCAGCTTCTCGAAGACCTCGTCGATCTGGAATTAATCAAAGCGGTCAACTTACTTCTGCTACCAGCGGGTGGTAGTCCCCTGATTGCCGCAAATACTTTCACATTGTTGTTGCGTGCCCTGGCGATATCGGCAAAGGCGAGCCCGAAAATCACCATCACCCTGCTCGAGGCAGATATCGTGTCGACCTTGTACCAGATCTTGACCGGCGTCCTTCCCCCTGCGAGTGAGGGCCATGAGGAACAGGGAGAAGCAAGCGGAGGCCAAGGCCTCGGAGGTGGTTTAGCAGACATGACCGTCATGGAGAACTTGGCGCATAGGCCAAAGGATCAAATCGAAGAGGCTCTCAGTCTCGTGTCCGAGCTGATGCCGCCTTTGCCCAAAGGTGCGTTGAAGCGATGTCCTTAGCTAAAGCCATATGACTGACTTGCTTCGAAGATGGCGTGTTCGACCACAAGAGCTATACCGAGAAGTCGCTCTCTCGTATGGTCAAGGCCAAAGCCAAAGCCGATCGCGCCGCTGCTCGTCAAGCAGCTGCCAATGCGGCGGCGAGCGTGTCTGGTCTCGCTATTGACACGCCTATCAGCGGCTCTGCTCCCGTAACACCCTCCGCTGATGAACCTCCTGCTACCGAGGTGGTCCCCGTCCCCAGCTCCGAGCCTTCTCAGAGCAACAGCGACGAGATTGCAGTGGCAAGCCCCGTTGCCCCGCTCGATAGGACGGAACTGCTGAAATCGAAGCCGAACTTGGTCGGCCACTTTATGCGACTAATGGTGCCAATCCTAGTGGACGTTTATGCCGCCAGCGTGATCACCCCTGTGAGGGTTAAAACCTTAACAGGGCTTCTCAAGGCTGTAAGTTTCCAGGATGACGACGGCCTTCGGCGCGTTCTCGAGGTGAGGAAGTTCATTATCATGTTGGCTGAATGCTGAATTTGGCATCAGTGTGTTCCTGTGGCGAGCTTCGCGTCGTCAATTCTTTCCTCTAAGGATCATCCATCGCTTGTTATCGGTGCCCTTCAACTGGTGGAGATGTTGTTGACGAAGGTGCCGGAAGAGTACAAGCCTGCCTTCCATCGGGAAGGTGTCTTCCACGAGATTGAGGCGTTGGCTTCTCGAAACCTCCTTGTTTCCAGATCAAAGGACAAGGACAAGGACAAAGAAGCTAAGGACGCTCCTTCTTCGGTACTCCCGCCTTCGGATCTTGCATCCAATGCATCCATGCCTCCTCCCATTCCAGTTGTGCCATCCTCCAAGAAATCGTCGTCCAACACTCTCGACCCCGAGGATGCTGTGACACTAAGAGCGAGGGTGACCCGTTTCAAGTTCCTCACGGACGATATGACCAAGGCTGCGGATGGCACCATGAAGGCACTTCAGCGTCTCGCGGAGAGCCTATCACCAGTGGATGCCTCGGAGGAGCAGATTGCAGAAGCATTACAGGCTCTGGCTAGTCTCTTCGCATCGTCATCAGTCTCTAGCTTCGAGCTGCTGCAGAGTGGTGTGGTCGATTGCCTTCTGAATCTTGCAACTGATGAGACCCGCCAAGGTATGTAATAGATGATTCCTCCGCAAGCCGCAAGCCCTACTTATCATCTATCATCTATTAGTGAGTGTATCCCGACGACAGGAGTTGCTCTTCGCGACGTTCACCGTGAGAAACGCCGAAGAGGATGTCACTCCGCTTGCTGTTCTGGTGAAGAAGTTACAGGAGAGCTTAACGAGGATGGAATCATACGAGGTCATCACCGTTAGCCAAGGTTCCGATGACAACAAGCGGAGCTCCCCCTCCCTGTTGGCGCGGCAACTCCGCCTTCGTCTGGTTGCCGCGGATGATTCAGACATTCCGCGCAACCTGAACAATATGGTCGTGTCTATCCACGCCATCGCCACATTCCAGGCTCTGCACGATTACCTTCGTCCACGTGTGTCGGGACTTTTCTCCGGCAACTCCCGTTTGCTGGCAGCGGCTTTGGCTAGCGGCTTTGGCGCGGGACCATCATCATCCCGACCGTCTCTCTCGGAATCGCTGCCTTCGTTGAGCGCTCGACCTGCAGATGAACAAGGCAGCTCTGCTTCGGCGCCCGCGCCGACTATTGCGCGCAGGCGCAGTCAGCGGCTGAGCGCGAAGAGAATTAGCGCCAACGCGGAACCTGATAGCGGCTCCTCGGCTTCTACACCAAAGATTGCAGAGGCGTCTTCAAGCAGATCCGCTGAGAGCGTGTCCAGTATTTCAGGGCCATCACCGCCGCCTACCGCTTCAGATCCTGCGGGATCTACTACTGTATCCGCTGTCGGAGCATCGGAAGCAGCACCGAGTGAAACCCTGGTCGGTGGAGAAGAGGACCACGACGTATTCCCCGACGAGGACGTGGATGACGAAATCATAGACGACGATATGGACCCGGATACCTCCATGAACGAGAAGACGATTACACTTTCCTTGGTGGACGGTAGGTTTCTCCTCTCCGTACGAGTCCCTTTTACTCACGTCGCTCATTTCGTTGAAGATGGCTCGAGGGTGGAAGCAAAGACGCCTGACGGCACTAGGGTAGCGACACCCAGGGAGACAGTTACGCCACAGCCTCGCAAAGCCTCATACGCCGCAGCATTGAAGGCGAAGCCGACGGACTGGCATCTCGAGTTCTCCATGGATGATACGACGTTACCTTTAGATCTTACTATCTATGGTGCCATTCACCAACACGAGTTGCGCAAAAAGACGGGACCTTCCATTCCACCGAATATGATTTGGCAGGGCATCTATACTGTCAAGTTCAAGAAGGTGCCAGGCCCTGCTCCGAACCTCGAGGGTGAGTTGTGCTCTTTGTCTCGTTGACTGATTTTTGATGATGCGTCGGTAGATCGCAACGACGATGGCTTGGCAAGAAGCCGATCACCGAATTTAGTACTATCGTCATTACCGGAAGATGCTTCGCACACAAAGATCCTGCGCCTACTTCGCGTGATTCACAAGCTCAACCAAACTGCGGGCGAGAAAGTAGTCATGCAGATCGATGATGGCGTCCTCGCCGAGTCGGCCTTTGTGAACAACAAATTAACGGCGAAGCTCAGCCGACAATTAGAGGAGCCGATGATTGTAGCAAGGTCAGTCGAGGACAACACAATCTCGGAACTTACGCTGAGGCATGTACTAGCTCTTGCTTGCCGGATTGGGCCCTCGATCTGCCCCAGCACTTCCCCTTCTTGTTCCCCTTCGCAACACGTTACAACTTCTTGCAGTCCACGTCCTTTGGCTATGCGCGCCTCATCCTCAAGTGGCAAAGCCAGCAGACTCGAGGCCAGGACTCATCTCGCCGGGATGACAGCATCGCGTATCTTGGACGACTCCAACGGCAGAAAGTCAGGATATCTCGGAAGCACATTCTTGAGTCGGCCATGAAGGTCTTTGAGCTTTACGGCTCGTCTTCTTCGGTATTGGAGGTGGAGTACTTTGAGGAGGTTGGAACAGGCCTCGGACCAACACTGGAATTCTATTCCCTGGTTTCTCGGGAGTTCGCGCGACGCACGTTGAAGCTCTGGAGAGACGCTGATGTCAATTCGCCCGGTCTCTACGTGCAACATCCTACTGGCTTGTTCCCAGCCCCCATAAGCCCAGATGACGCGGGCAACGATGGCACGCAGTAAGTCGATATCTCGTATGTATATGCGGCTTCTCATGCAACTTGCCCGCAGAAAGCGGACGCACATCTTTCGGGTCATTGGGCAATTCGTCGCCAAGGCCATGCTTGACTCTCGTATCATCGATATGTCGTACAACAAGATCTTCCTGAAGCTTGTGCTTGGGGAACAAGTCCCATTGACCCTAGAGACCCTCAAGGTATGTTTGAGAACATTTACCTTCGTAAATGCATCCCTGAACCAGATTCAGCTCGTCGACGCGGATCTCGCGAGCTCCCTGAGCAAGCTTAGGAGGATGGCGAAAGCGAAGGAGGAGCAGGAGGTGATTCATCTGCAACTTGTCACTATTCCCGCCACTCACGCCACCATACGCAGCCCGCAGAGAATGTCGACAAGGCGGAGTCCGTTAACGTTGAGGATCTCGCCCTTGACTTCACGATTCCTGGCTATGACATTGAACTCAAGGCATGTGCATTAGATTATCTCGTCCATCACTCTTTCCTGACGTATACTCGATAGCCTGGCGGCCGCGACATCGCAGTTACCGCGGACAATGTCGAGGAGTATATTGAATCCGTAATTGACGCCATCATAGGCTCCGGCGCCCAACCCCAGGTACAGGCGTTCCGAGAAGGATTCTCCAAGGTGTTCCCCATTACCGACTTGCAAGCCTTCTCTGCCGATGAGCTGGCCATGCTCTTCGGCAACACGGACGAAGACTGGAGCGTCGAGACACTCAGCGAAGCGTTGAAGGCGGATCACGGCTTCAACGTGGAGAGTCGTGCCATCCGCAATCTGGTCGAAATTATGGCTGCTTATGATGCGCCGACTCGTCGTGGCTACCTCCAGTTCATCACCGGAAGTCCGAAGCTGCCTATTGGCGGTGAGCTTTGGCTAGCTCATTGCGGGCGATTTGTTGCTGACGATCCCTAACAGGTTTCCGTGGACTGAACCCCCCGCTGACTGTCGTCCGCAAACCGCACGAACCCCCGCTTACTGCGGACGACTACCTGCCCAGCGTGATGACCTGCGTCAATTATCTCAAGTTACCGGACTACAGCTCGAAAGAGGTTATGCGAGAGAAACTGCATACAGCTATGAAAGAGGGTGTAGGAAGCTTCCACTTGTCGTAATCATCGCTTTCTCTGTGTACGTCGCTTTGCTTAATGTCTCAGGTGTCTCCGTCCATGTTATGTATATACGTAGAAGACCAAGCCTCAATGTAATAACTCCCATGGAATGCTCCTTTCCTAGACTCGTACACGATGTTGAATTCGACAAGGCGGTATGAGGCGGGTTCTATGTGCGAGGAATACAGCGGGCCTCGGTATATCAATCCCTTTGAGTCCAGTACAACCAGCTTCAAAATTACTCCACATCCTCTGCTGTGGTGATGTGCATGCTATGTCATTTTGGGTGGAGGCATACAAAGCATGGCATGAAATGGTGGATATGTGAAACAACAGAGCCGAAAACCTATGCCTCAGCTGCCCGCTGCCGCCTGCGGACATCACGCTCCTCAGCGATGGAAAGCTTGGTACCCTTGCCGCGAGGCAGAGACACCCAAGGTTTGATACCCTCACCGATGACGAAGATGTTGGATATCCTGGTTCGACGATTAGTGACACTGTTGACACTACGCAAATCACAACTCACCGGGTGGCGAAAGTTCGGTCAAGAGTGTCCTTGACGTGGACAATATCGAAACCTCCGACGTGCTTCTCGCGGTGGACGATGACACCAGCACGGCCCATGTTACGACCACCGGTGACCATGACGATGTTGCCGGTCTCGAAGTGGACGAAGTCAACGATCTTGTTCTGCTCGAAGTCGAACTTGACAGTGTCGTTAGCCTTGATGGCAGGGTCGGGGTAACGAATGGTGCGGCCATCGTGGGTGATGATGTAGGGAACACCCTTGCTTCCAACAGCAACCTTGCGCACCTTGAGGAGCTTGTAGGAGGCCTCCTCAGGGGTGATGCGGTGGATGGTGAAGCGGCCCTTGACATCATACAGGAGACGGAAGTGCTCGCCCGACTTCTCAATGGTAACAACGTCTGGACCATGTATGAGAACCTCGGATTTCCCTTCTTTCGGAAAATAGCGCACCCATGAAGCCAGTGGGGTAAGTAGCATCGGTGCGGACCTTGCCGTCGACCTTGATCAAGCGTTGCATGACGATAGCAGTCACCTCACGGCCGTTCAACGCGTATTTCAGGCGGTTGCGAAGGAAGATCATGAGAGGGAGCGACTCGCGGAGCTTGTGAGGACCGGGAGAGGGACGGGGAGCCTATTCCGGTCCGTCAATACACCATTTTCCGGAGGAAATGTTAGGGACGTACGTAGGTTCCACTGAGCTTGTCAAGCATCCACGAGGAGGGCGCATTGAGGCGCTTCAAGTGCTTTTTCGGTCCTCGTCCCTGGTATATGAGAGATTAGCGCGTGGTTGCAAAGGGTGGTGCACAGAAAGTGAGCATCAGGCCGAGCGACATCCGAACAGCTAGTCCTCCATCCATCGCGCTGAACCATAACATCCAGCCATCCGCGCCATGTACGGTCGACCAGAACTTCGTAGATGCATCCCGGAGCAGTGTAGCAGCGATTCACTAACCATCTTGACTGTCTTGCGGGTGGGGGTGTCGGCGGCTTGCTTGGGAAGGCGACGAGGGCAGGGGATGCAGTGGGAAAGCTGACCAATCTTGTCCCATCCTCGTAGCCTCTCCTCTCCTCTCCTTGCTCCTCCTTCGCTACTACAACATACTTGTCGTTCTCTCACTCCATGAAATCATGCCATTGAGGCCATCATGGGATTTTTTTGTGAACGAATAGCAACTTCATTGCATGAGGTGAACTGATATCCGGCTTGTTCGCCGTGCGATACGGTTCAACCTCTTTGCGCAAGCTCGCTATGTAATACTGGATTATCACCGACACCCTGCTGGAGACTACCCTTCTGGATGCATTGCATCAATATCACGGGAGCCGTGAACTAGTAATACATATGATCAAACGCACGTTCAGTTCACTGCAGCCAGCGACGCTCGTGGTATGACGCACATGCATATGGCGCAGCATGGCGCACAGCATACGCAGTCAGGTTATCTGGGTGGCCTCTGAATCTCGACTGTGCCTTGTTGCACTTCCTTCCTTTCATCTGTGCCAGATCAGCGTTACAGTAACGATGCCAGGACTCGCAGACTTACCCGTGGAACTGTTGCTCGATAACCTGCTACCCGCTCTCACCATTCCTGATTTGCTCAGCCTGTCGCAGACAAGCAGGTTCTTTGCGTCATTGGGCGACGATGACACCCTTTGGAAACGGAAGCTCGCGCAAGATTTCAACTTCACCGGTCAAGGGACCGCACGAACAAGCGGATGGAAGTTCATCTACAGAGGACTCCGCAAGCCAAAGGTCTTCGTATGGGGGTCAGTGAGCCGCTTCGTTTCCTGTTTCCCAGATCGGGTTTGACTTCGTACCAGGCAGAACGACAACGGCAGACTGGGCTTGCCAGGGCTACATGACCGGGACGTTCCCGCACCCGTAGAATTGAAAATCCCAGGTGCTCGCATAGTCGCTCTGGCAGCGGGTGGAATGTAAGGCGTCGCGACGATCATCTATGTGCATACCTGACGTTTCGATAGGTCATTCCACGCGATTGACTCTGAGGGACAGGTCTATGTCTGGGGCACTCTGGACGGATCGTCGTATTCTCTCCAGAATGACGGCTATGCCAACCCAAGTAAGGAAGCTCCGAAACCGATGAAACTCGAACTCCCTCAACCAATCCGCTCGATCAAGTAGGTCGTTGTTGCTCTTACGTGCCCATGTCTCTAACGTGAGTACAGCTGCGGTCGCCTGCATGCTACGGCTCTTGCAGCAGATCTCTCCGTATACTCTTTCCTGTCATGGGGGCTGCCCTTCAAAGTGAACAGTCATCTCCTCGACTTGTCGGACCCGGACTCTACTCCTCGTCAAGTCGAGAGTGGCTGGGCTTACTCCGCCGTGTTGACCGAATCGGGCAACGTTCTAGTTTGGTGGCCATTCCTGCCTCCGGATGACGAGCCCGCGGAAGGTCTGATGAAAATGACTTCGCCTCCCTATCTTTGCTGACAATCTTGAAACGCAGGTCAGCCCGAAGGAAGTCACATCGGGATTGCTCATGACCTGAAGATGGAGGAATTCGACAAGAAGGCTCGTGAGGGCGATGATCGATTCAAGGTGAAATCCAAAAAGAACTCGTCCGGCGTGGACTCGATCCCGTGCATACTATGGGATCTGCGGTTCGATCCCTTGATGTCAGCATCAATGTTTTCGTTCATGAGCCACGCTTGACATGATATATCCTTAGAATCCGGCCCCCGCCCGCGGCGGACCTGCCTGACTTCGATCCTCCTGTTTCGAAAGAATGGGAGGACAAATGGACTAGGCCCTCCATTGACACCGTGAAGAACACCAACATTGTCAAGATTGCTGCCTTGGACAACGTGTTGATGGCCTTGACGGACAAAGGTCACGTACTGCGGTGAATACACTTTGATTTCTTGACTCAACATTTATCTCACCCCCGTGCCAACAGTTATCGCGGTTTGAGCAACGCCGAAAATGCGCAGCAAGGGCGTTGGGAATATGTGAACCCTCTTTCACGGCCTGGCCTCGTTCCATGTTCTGATGTGCCTTCTCAGATGCCTTATTTCAGTGAACTGAAGAAGATAAAAAGGCACCCCACCTACTCCGACCCCAAAGACCCTGCCGAACACGTAGAACCACCCAAGCAGATGCACATATCACACGTAAACAGATGGGCTTTCACAGGTCAAGTGGTCTTTGACTAAAGACAATATTCGCAGATATCCGGACATTTCAACACGTTCATTGCATATTCGCCTGCTACGGGTCCATCGAGCACGTCCGTTGTACTGATTGGCAAAGTTGACTCCAGCCCGGACGCGATGCCGGACATACCTCCCGCTCTCCAGAACCGGGACGTCATCGCGGTATGCATCGGAGACTATCACTACGGAGCTCTCACGTCCACTGGTAAGCTCGTGACCTGGGGCTCATATTCTCGAGGGGCTCTTGGACTCGGCGACCCGAGAGAAATCCCAGCCGGTGCTCCGGGAGGATATGCCGAGGAAAGGCAGCGCCTCGCCGCCATTGATGGGCGGCGCCCAACCCCTGCGAACGTCAATGTGCCGTCCGAAGTTCGCTTCGATCACGCCGCGAGGAAGCAGGGTCGCGCTCGTGAACGGTTTTGCTTCCATGCTGCAGCCGCTGGATGGCACTTTGGAGCACTGGTCATTGATCTCGACGTACGAACTCATGTTCTCTTTGGTTTGCATTGGTGCTTAATCATTCGATTGCAGCCCGATGACGAAGCGGTCTCCGAAACACCACAACTCATAGAAGATCAGGAGCTTGACCCTGAAAACTTGCCTGGAGGCAGCTGCTTCCCTTTGCCATCCCAGACTCCAGGTTCGTCTCCATAATTCCCGGGTGTTGTTGTCTGACGGCTACCAGGTGGCCCTTTGATGCCAATTATTCCAGGGGGCATCGTTCCTCCTGGGCAGTCTGGACACGTTATCCGCGGTCATCATAGGGGCGGTCCATTTAGGATTGGATTCGCCGGTAGGGGCAGGAACATCCATCCCGGCGGGAATGGGAACGCTCCTAACCGAGGCAACCCGTCGTGAAAACAAATAATCTACTTGTATTTCATTGTATAGAGTAATGCTCATGGATCTTCATCACCGGTGTGTATGAGAACGCGATCCTTCACAGGGGGGCACGATCACGATCACAGCTTGCCTCGATCCTTGAATGACCACAGAGCCGGCCACTGCCTTGCACCTTCCACAGCCGTCACCCACTTCCGCCGCTGTTCAGCGAATATCTCGTGTCGAGCGCTCCAATCGTGTTCTTGGTCAATGGTGCCAATCATAACGCAAAGAATCGGGCCAAACGCCGGGGTTTTGCCGAACATCTGCGAGCCGCAGCTACCACAGAACCGACGCTGCAGCGTCCGTCCGCTATCTGTATGCGTGTCGTCGAACGCTCGCAATGATTCAGCTCCGTGGGTTATGCGGAAGTTCTGGTGTTATGCATCTTTCAGTCAACCCTTCGTTCGGGAAATTCAGACAAGCAAGTACCTCCTCCTTGAACAAGCCTATCGTGTGAAACGACGAGCCAGTGCTTTTGCGGCATTGCGTGCAGTGGCAAATATAGCACTCTATCGGATCTCCCTTGACCTCGTACTTCACTTTCCTGCAAGCGCAAGAACCGCTTGTAACCTCCCCCTCTGGAGAGCTTTACTGGGCGGGCATTCTACGACCATGTTCAGAATACTGGTCATTTTATCACCCTAGATTCAACTACGAACCTGTGTCTTGTAGTGTCTCTAGGACTTGAATGAATGCTGTCGCTGGACTATCGCGTAGGGTGCGCTGCAGCTTGCGAGGCGAACACGAACAATGAGCTACGTGTCGGCGATATTGATATAATACATCCATCAGATGCCCTTGGGGTAAAGACCGTGGACGTAATACTGCAATGCCGGCGTTTATCCACCGTTCAGGCCAGTCTGTGTATTATACACTGCCGCTGAGATGAGTTGTAAACTTGTATCCATGGCATCTGAAGCGGGACTATGAACTATATACGCAAGCTTGACAAATCCAACGAGCAACAAATGACGTCGACACCATACAACGCGGACTTTATGTAAATTGAAAAGCTTTCACCAGCTTTCACCCCTTGCGCCTGATCGAATTACTCTATGATTTCCATATCCACTTTCGTCTGAACTGTCCCCCCCTCTCGGTTCTTGGGTCGAGGCAGTTTCATTCTGGCATTTACGAGCTACACACCAAAAAAAAAAACAGGAGTTCGTCGACAATGCTTATTTGTGTCCGTTGGTCATGGACAGGGGACAGGGGCCGCGCAGATCATAGTGCTCAAGTAGTGCACCAACTTTCGCATAGCGCCTTCGGGTTCTCCGCTCATACATGACCTTCCGGATGTATACCCCGGCGACATCAACGATTTGGCTTCAGCGCTAAGGGGCCACACGACAAAGGTACACACTTGATACTCAAGACAAATATGCGGTGTCCACCCAGCTCGTGTAGCTGCTTCCGAGCACGGACGTAATGCTGTACGTCGATTCGGCGCTCGAAGTGAGCTTCTGCGTCCAGCTCGGTTCGCTGACCTTCGAAGGCACGTCCGAGCCCGTGGTGTTGTAGTCGCCATAGAAGACTAGCAGTGATACGTTAGCTCGGTCAGCATGCGAGGGGAAGATCGGGAAGGGACTCGCTGTTAGTGGTGTCCTGCGTGTCGCTCCAGGCTTTCCAGATGGCGGCGTTCGGCGTTACTTCCAGATCGGTGTTGAGGAAGATGACGCGGGAGTACACTACAGATGCCGATGGGGTCGGGATCTCAGTCTGGCGTGAAGGATAAGGACGTACCGCCCCAGGCTCTGCCGAAGAAGTAGTTGCCAGGCGTGCTGGACGCCGTTGAGGAGTTCTTGACTACATTGTTGTTGAAGACGTCTGTGCAATTTGATGAATGTATCAGGATTGTCTCCAAGCTTGATAATAGATGAGCGGAAGCGTACATATGGAAGGGTCATCGCTCGACCCGCGTCCATTAGCGGTGATGCAGCCACCGGCTGTCACAGCAATGGTGTTCCCTTGGAAGTAGGATACAGCTGTATTTAATGAAGAGACAGATCAATCAGCGGATCACTACGATTGAGCACCCCGGGAAGACGCACCATGCTGTCCGAAGATGAAGTCTGTGGCTCCCTAATACACGCGGAACTCAGGTCCGAGCGCGTGTGATAGAAGAAGACAGGGAATCACCTCAATGTAGCCCTTGAGGTAGACTTGGTTGCCGGACTGGGCCAACAGCGTATCCTAGGAATGATCGGACGTCAGCAAGTGACGAACTTTAATTCCAGCTGCGTTGCGCACTTGGTAACCATACAAACCAACCGCATATGCGCCGAACTGATCGCTATACGCACTGAGAGCGATCGCTTGGGACCCCGGGCCTGAACAAACATCACCACGGTCAGACGAGAGGTATTGCTCAGGTGGCCGGTCTCGTTACCTCTCGTGTTCTCGATGTTGATGTTGTACAGTTTGACGTTGTTGCTGTGGATGCGCAGCGTACCGCTGGCGTCGTCCGATCCAGCTCTCGCGGCCTATATGAAAGAAAAGGTGTTCAGACAAAAGACGGAACAAAAGTGGTTCGTGAGAAGAAGCGCAAGACTCACATCTTGCATATGCGAAATGGTTACGACGTTGTGGGTATATTTCTGGACGTCCGTGGTGTAGCCATAGATCTAGACCGTGTTTAGCTTCCATCGTCCGGCGGGAGCATGATGAGCAATGAGGGGTTACCGTGACGTCGTCCCTATCAATATAGACTTGCTCCGTATAGTTTCCCGCATAGATGAATATCGACTGCGCGGTGCCGTCATCAGGTAGTGCAGCCACCGCAGCGGAAAGCGTCCTATATCGAATTGAATGAATGAGAACCGCCCCACGACGTGGCCGAGGAAGCTTACGCGTATTCTCCGGAGGTTGTGGTTCCTTGACGGACGACCTTGGCTCCAGACGGAGGCGAGGTTCTGCCAGCAGCGAGGGCCGTTCCTGCCACGGAGAGCGCGAAAAGCAAAGTAGTCCACCAAGTTCGATACATGCCGTTTCAGTGGAGTGAAAGTGCTGCTGGCTTGGACGCAAAGCGTGCATGGTGTGGTATATATTCCGGCCAGTAGCTGAGGGACGGGCCGGGATCAGCTTCATCTGCAATACTTCCGCTGGCCACGCTGGCAGGTCACGGTGTCTTTGCACGTCGCATAGAAGAGAAACGACGGAAGCTTAAGGGGCGGGGATGCCATGAAGAAATGCCTGAGAAACCCCGTTGCGCCAAGAGTTGTAAATGGACCGGAGGCTGGACCACGAGCGCTTGCGAATCCTGCGACACTTGCGCGATACCCTGTCTTCCGAGCTGCACTTGCAAACATAGACGAAGAACGGAGGTATATTGAAGCATGAGCATATGTTTTAATCAACCAGATCTAGTCGATCTTTTGTTGTGCTCGTGCCTCTTCGTGCCCTCGGGTGCATCCGATAGTCTTCCGACCGGGGTCATGAGGACCGTAGGGATCACAAAATTAGTGGTGAATAACTCCATCAGCGGACCGGCCGGATTCGTACACAATGTCTGGCCTGTATTAGAGCTTTCCGTCCGCTTGCTTGATGCTGTTCTGGGAGGTTGCTCAAGGCGACGACTTGAATACCCAGGATCGTCGGGAGAGTACGCGACAGCCACGTGACGCCGGCGCGCTCTATCACATGCGTCCCGAGAAGTGTTCGTGTAGATAGGCGTAGATCAAGCAACAGCGCGATCAGAACAGTCAACACACGCTCGGAAGCTCAGTGGAGGGCGGTTGTATCTTTCTGCCTCGAAATGATGCAGTGTCTTGAACGTTGCTCCATCGGACGCTAACGGACGTTGCCGTGGGTGTAATGACCGCATTTCTGGTGCATGGCGTGTTATAGACGGAGCGTACACGACACGTTCACAGCGCCCAGATTGCAAGGAAACGACACAAGGTGTGAGCGGTGTGATCCGAGACGGCCTTTGCTTCGTATGACGACAGAGGCACGCAAGAGACAATTCAGTCGACTGAGGTTTTTGAGCGATAGCAACCGTAGCCGGGCCCGAGAGGAGCGCGAGGGGGTGGAACCATCTTCACGAACCCGAGAAATTTGACGTACATGGGCGAGTTTGGAACAAGTCTCTCACTGCTGTGAGGTCGAGCGTCATCGAATACTTTGTGTCGTCGCAGAAGGTAGACGAGGTGAAGGTTGTAATTTAGATACTTAGATGAATGAAGGATATCTTGATACAACGATATCAGTGACGACGATTTCTCTATGTTCGTGAACTTGAGTACGAGATAAGCAGGAGATCTAGAGCTGGTGAGAACTGAAAGGGATGAACAGAGGGAACAGAGACGCTGGGTCGATGACGGTCACGAGAACATGCGGATGACGTGCGACGAGTCGGACCAGCGAGGCTGTAACAGTGTAAGGGCGCCACTTGACCTGCAGCTGAACGACCATCGAGAAATTCAGTACATAGCCGGAACCTGCTCGACGACGACGAGCGAGCCTTGGACGCCGCCAGCCGTATCCACGCGCCGGGTCAGAGGTAAGCACCAAATGGAGAGGCTTGAGGCGCTCGGGCCGATCTTTACTCACGCCTGCTGGGGTCACCCAGCCATCCTTCTCCGCGTGCAATCACCGCAACCTCTTCCCAGCAAAACAGCTTCAGCTGCCTGGCCTCCGTCGCTCTACAGCGCCCACCGATTGCGCAGAGCCGCGAAGCACGAGTCCACAGGCAACGCCGGAGACAGCGAGGACGCCGCGCGAGGTGAGTCTCAGTCGCACAAGGGCCAGGCCGCGCGGGAGGTGGTTATTCTCGGGCAGAAGCTGGAGAGGCGCCCCCAGAATCCCCGGACGTGGATGGATCTACGCTGGACCGTCGGCTGAGCCTGCTTGCTGACCTTGTGCCTTCGTAGGTCTTACCCCGGTCCTCGCTTTAGCCTCGCCACGGTCACGCGTGGGCGACTCGCATCTCGCCTCCATCTCCAGCCACTGCGCAACAGCCAGCATCGATGGACAGGCCAATGGGCCCGCGCCAGCCAGATCCCAAGCGGCACGCCGCCTTTGAGTCCATCTTCGGCAGACCGACGCCCTCGGCTCCGCCGCAAGCCGCCCCGCGAGCGTCGTACACCACCGCGAACGCACCCACGTACCAGTATAACGGCCACCTCAACGCCTACCCGCAACAAGCGGGATATCCTGGTGGTGGAGGAGCGGCGCTCGACAGGCGACCGTCAGCGTTATCTGCCTACGGGCATCCGACCGGCCACTCGCCATCACCACCCTACGCCCAGTCGCCACCTCCACCGACCGCATATCGCCAGTCCTACTATCCCTCGCAGGCCCCGCCATCGCAGCAGCAGCCGCAAGGGTACTACCCGTACCCGTCACCCCAGCCACCGCCCCAAAACGCCTATCCGTCGCCTTCCCTTGCTCCTCCTGCGGCCAGCGGACGAGCACGTTCCATGGTGAGCCAATCCGGACAACATGCAGGAATCATATCCCCAAGGCCCGAGGCCGATCCTCCCGATCCTGCGCTCGAGGTGCTCACGAAGCAGGGCATGACACCGGCCCAAGCATACCAGTATCAGGTCTATATGAACAACAACCCCGGGCAACATCCTTTCCCGAGCAACTACCCGGGCGGTCAACAGCGAAATTCGTACCCGAACTCGGTGAACGGAAGTAACCAGAGCCCACGGAGGAGTCCGGTGAACGACATGCTCGGAGTGCACGTCGAGGACGGCAGACTGGCGCTCGATTTCTTGGAAGGTGGGAGCGGAGGCGGGAGCAGTCCGAGTGATGGGAGTGCTGTCGGCACGGACGATGGGAGCAGCGAGCTGCCTTGGAGAGACGGCCAACGAAACAGTGCGTCCAGTACAGTTTTCTCACTTTTTTGATAACGGACATATGCTCATCACCTGCTCGACAGCCCTCACTGCAATCCAGAGTCGAGAGATTCAACACCTACAAACGCGCGTGCAGCAGCTGCAGCTAGACACCCGCATGCATACGGGCGCGGGCGGCTCGGCGTCTGCGCCCTCCTCGGCTTCCGCCTACTCAAGCACTACGCAGTCGTTCTACGCCTCCTCCACCTCCACTGCCGTTCACAACACATCGCCCTCGCCTTCTTCCCTCCACGCGCCCTCACCCGATCTCTCGCTGAACAGTCAAAGCACAAGGAGGTCGTCCGAGAGCACGAGGACAATGCCGATGCCTTTGCAAGGCTCGTACAAACGCGACCGAAGCTACGCAGACCGGAGCAGGAGTATGAGCGCCACCGTCCGCGGCGTCTTCGACCCGAACGCCTCCCTCGGTAAAGGCGCCCGCGACCGGCCAGGCATCCCGAACATGGCCTCGGGCTCGTCTTCGCACGCGCACCACCACTCGCACGCCGCCCCGCACACGATCCCGCTCGCGCAGCAGCAGCAGGTGCTCGCGCGGCGCACGCCGATCGTGTACCCCGCGCTGCTCTCGCGCGTCGCGCTCGCCTTCCGGGAGCGCATCACGCTCGCGGACCGGACGAAGGACGGGCTGACGTACCACGACGCGTTCGACGGCCGGGAGGCGGTCGACAAGATCGCGTACATCATCAAGACGACGGACCGCAACCTGGCGCTGCTCCTCGGTCGCGCGCTGGACGCGCAAAAGTTCTTCCATGACGTCACGTACGACCATCGACTAAGGGACAGCAGCGGCGAGCTGTACCAGTTTGGAGGGGTGGGGCCGAAGGTGTGGGGGAGCGGCGAGCTCGCGGCGGCGGCGGCGGCGACGAAGGAGGGAAAGGAAAGTACGCCCGAGGGGACGACGGACGGTCATGGCGGTTCTGAGCAGGACGGCAAAGTTGAATCTCCGGATACTCCTACGACCGCGAAGGCGGATGCGGGCGTTGAGGAGACGCCGCTGCCGTCGGGCGTGTTCACGCTGTTGACGGACTGCTACAGTCCGACGTGCAGCAGAGATCGGTTGTGCTATAGCATCGCGTGTCCGCGACGGCTCGAGCAGCAGGCGAGGCTGAACATGAAGCCGCAGCCCGGGCTGAAGAAGCAGATCAGTAAGGAGAGTCTGGGCGACCTTGTGGTGCGTGGTTACATCGATGCCGTGCTGATCGCTACGTTGCTGAGAGGATCTGTGCTGCTCAGGAGCCTGGGACACTCTGGATCCACTCGGTGCCCAAGGAGGTGGTAGATAGTGTGTCTGACCAGGAGAAGAAGCGCCAGGAGGCCATCAACGAAGTGATCTATACGGAACGCGACTTCGTGCGGGATATGGAGTACCTCCGCGACGTGAGCTCGATCCTTTACTCTGGTTGCTTGTCATCATTCATGGATCTCTTGCTTGTCACACCCATCCTTTGTGCTCTCTCGCCGGGATTCAGATCTGGATCAACCCTCTCAAACAATCCGACGTTATCCCCGCCCACCGGCGTACGGACTTCTTGGAACAAGTCTTCTGGAACATCCACGACATCATCGCGGTCAACACTCGCCTGCGCGATGCGCTCAACAAGCGCCAGAAGCAGTACGCCGTTGTCGAGAGGATAGGCGACATCTTGCTCGACGCGGTGCCGCATTTCGCGCCGTTCGTGAGCTACGGAGCACATCAGCTCTACGGCAAGTACGAGTTTGAGAGGGAGAAGGGGAGCAACCCAGCGTTTGCTCAGTTCGTAGAGGTGAACGAGATAGCTGTGGAATGTACATTCGGCGCGCTGATCAGCCCCAATTACAGATGGCGGAGAGGTTGCCTGAGTCGCGAAAACTCGAGCTCAATGGCTATCTCACCAAGCCCACGACGCGTCTTGCGCGTTACCCGCTCCTGCTCGAAGCCGTCCTCAAGCACACGCCCGACGATAATCCGGATAAGGTTGCACTCCCTCAGGCGGTGGCCCTCGTTCGAGAGTTCCTTGCGCGGGTGAACACCGAGTCCGGCAAAACCGAGAACAGATTCAATCTCCTGCAGCTTGACCAGCAGCTTGTGTTCAGGCCGGGCGAGGAGGTCGATCTGCGGCTGAAGGAGGAGGGTCGCGAGCTCGTGTACAAGGGCCCGCTGAAGAAGCGCAGCGGTGGCCAAGGCGATAGTGGCGAGCTGCAGGTGTTCTTGTTCGATCATGCGCTATTGATGGTGAAGCAGAAGACCAAGCATGAGCAGTATAAGGTCTATCGACGGGTGAGTGCGGTCATTTCGGATGTGCCTGCATAACGGTCCGCTGATATGGGGCATATAGCCTATCCCCCTGGAGCTTCTCGTTGTCTCCGCTGCGGACGATTTCCCATCCACCGGCAACGGCCGGAGCAGCAAGGACAAGTCGACCAAGTCGCTCATCAAGCGCAACTCGTTCACCCGCTCCTTCCCCAATGCTCCGATCGTCGCACCGGTCAAGGGTGACTCGAAGGGCAGCTTCTCGATGACGTTCGTGCATCTCGGTAGGAAGTACTACTCCATGACGCTGTACGCGAGCACGTATGTTAGCCAGCGGAAATGGGTGGAGAACATACAGAAGCAGCAGGATCTGATGCGGGAGAGGAGCTTGGTGTTTTACACGGAGACATTGAACGAGGGCTTCTTCTTGGGTCCGAACAAGGTCAACTGTGCCGCGCCGTACAGTGAGTATCGTTTGCTGTAGGGCTGTATGTGGTGCTAATTTTGTGACAGATGCCGGTCGTCGCGTGGTGTATGGGACGGACGATGGTGTTTACATCTCCGACCTCATGGATCGTGGACGAGAGCCACTGAAGGTGCTCGCATTGATGGATGTGACCCAGATTGATGTTCTCGAGGAGTACCAGCTTCTCGTCGTTCTCTCCGGTCCGTGCATGCTTGCTTGCGCGCGATATCTACTAACGCTGTATTGTTCAGAGAAACAAGTGATCACTTTCCCACTCGAGGCATTGGATCCGAGGGATCCTATGGCTGGCCTCAAACGCGCCAAGCGCATTTCCTCGCACATCTCGTTCTTCAAAGCCGGATACTGCCTTGGAAAGGCGCTGGTTTGCGTCGTCAAGTCTTCACCGCTCTCCAGCACGATCAAAGCATTCGAGCCGATTGACCAGAACGTGCGTCGGCGGAAGCAGCCCACGTTCAAGTCGTTCCTGGCCGGCGGAAACGACACATTGAAGGTGTTCCGGGAGTTCTACATCCCCGTGGAGAGTAGCTCGATTCACTTCCTGAAGACGTTGCTTTGCGTGGGGTGCACGAAAGGTTTCGAGGTGGTGGACCTGGAGACACTGGAGACGCAAGGGTTGTTGGACCCGGCGGACGAGTCCCTCGAGTTTGTGTCGAAGCGCGACGGGCTGCGGCCCATGGCGATCTTCCGCATCGACAACGAGTTCCTCTTGTGCTACGATGGTAAGACGCCGTTTCTGAAGCCGATAACATGATCTGACGCGAATGGCACGCAGAATTTGCGTTCTACGTCAACAAGAATGGATGGCGCTCGCGCAAGGAGGTCATGGTGCACTGGGAAGGCTCTCCTACCGGCTTTGGTATGTTTTCTCTGCTTGTCTGAGTGCTATTTTTCTATTGTTCTCATGTCTTTGCGACAGCTCTTCGTTATCCCTATGTCATCGCTTTCGAGCCCACCTTCGTCGAAATTCGACACGTTGAGACCGGCGCGATGGCCCAGATCATCCAGGGCAACAACCTGAGGTTGCTATTCGCAGATATGCCCCCGAAGGCCACGACCAACTCGCAGATGAGTGCGCAATACCCCTATAACCCATACTCGCCGTACCCGAACTCGTCAGCCGGCTCGCGACAATCTCTATACGGTGCATACGGCGGCGCAAACCCGCAGTTCCCGACGCCGAACCCCTACCGCAGAAACGCTTTCGGCAGAGACGAGATCATCCTAGTCTCAGACGACCGCGTCATGATGCTGCGCATGGCGGGCGAGGACCAGCACCAGCAGCAATACCAACAGCAGCCCCAGTATTCGCCGCAGCTAAGTCCTTACCCAGGCATGCCTGTGCGCACGTCTCAGATGCCACTGCCACCCCTACCTGTCTCTGACACGATGTCGATGATGTCGGCGTCGTCTGTATCTGGCCGCACTTCGTCGCAGACGGTGCGATAGCTCTTCGCACTACTTTCGATGCTTCGCCGCGTCTTGCTGTACCGATGCCTCTTTGCTTGTTTCCATACGCCGCTTTCCCCGTCGTCTCTCATCGCACACGCATTTATATATATATTACCGCATTGTATCGAACTGTTTGCATATACAATAGTACTAGACCCTTGGTTTGATGAGCACCCCTATGTTGTCAACGAGAGGGCGAACGAAGGGCGCTAATCATACGTTTCCGGGGTGCCATGCGCCTGTGCCGATCATGCGCCGAGGCGGCGACCGCTTAGCTGCGGTTTTAAAGTCCGCTCGATCGTAGGCTCTTTTCATCTCCCCCCTCGTCGTCGCCCGACGGTTGTTGTTCTCGATTTTCTCGTTCCTTGCAACGAACACGATGAAGCTCACCACAGCTTCCGCCGCTCTTTTGCTACTCACTGCCGTTAACGCACACGACCTCCCCCGCCGCCATGCCAGCTTTGCTAAGCGCCAATTTACGGCAGCCGCCGCTGGCACATCCTCGGTCGCCGCCGCCGCAGGCTCGACTGTCGCGTCTGGCACCGTCGCAGCGACCGGCACCGTCGCCGCAACCCCCGCTCTGGACACCGGCACGTCGGTGCCCCCTCTCAGCTCTATCACGTCGGGCATGGCCACGCAGGCGACCTTCCCGGTCAGCTCGACCTACACCGCCGGGGCGACCCCTCCCATCTCTGGCGCACCTGCCCTGCCCTCGAAGTTCGTCTACAGTTCGGCGGACTGGCCCATCGCGGACAAGACACCTGACACCAGTGAGTCACATCGCCCAGGCACGCTTCCATACGTCGATCTGATGGATAATGCACTACAGCATCCGACGAAGTTCAGGAGTGGATGAAGGAGCTCGATGGGTGGGACATTCCCGACATTGACCCATCCACTGATGGAACCTGCGCCGGCTCGACCGAGGCTGCTGCCAATGCCCAAGCGAACGGTTGGTGGACTTGCGGTGGTTACACCAGGGATACCGATATCGTCGCCTGCCCCGACAAGATGACGTGGGGTGTCAGCTTCGACGACGGCCCGTCTCCTTACACCCAGACCCTTCTCAACTACCTTGGCTCGGTGAACCTCACGGCCACGTTTTTCGTCGTTGGCAGCCGTGTTGTGGAACGCCCTGATGTCCTCATTGAGGAATACATGGCAGGCCATGAAATCAGCGTGCACACATGGGCGCATCCCGTACGTTTTGCTTTCGTGTCCACGCTTCTTATGCTGATCGTCGAGTAGCACTTGACGACCCTAACCACCGAACAAATCGTGGCCGAGTTGGGCTGGTCTCGCAAGGCCATTCAAACTGTTCTGGGCATCACCCCGACCACCATGCGTCCGCCTTACGGCGACATCGGTACGTAACGCGTCTTGGCACTTGGCGCGCGACATCACTCACTCTATCGTCAGACGATCGTGTTCGTGCCATCTCCTTGGCTATGGGCATGGTTCCCATCATCTGGACGAGCAGCCCGTCCAGCGGGCCCTTCGACACCAACGGTGAGACCTTTCCCCGCGAAAGAAATTTTATTTTTCTCCGATCCTTATCTCATGCTGTATCGTAATTCAGACTGGCGCGTCGCCGGTGGTCTGGTGACTGGTCCAGAGCAGCTGGCGACGTTCGAGGGCCTCCTCGGGAACGCAACCACGCTCGACACCGGTTTCATCGTCCTTGAACACGATCTGTTCGAGATCACTGTTGACCTTGCGCGAGGCTACACCATTCCCGCCGCGCTCTCGCATGAGCCGCCCTTCACCCTCAAGTCTATCGGCTCCTGCCAGGGCTGGCCTGCGACCGATCTGTACCTCGAGACGACCACGAACACGACGTTCCCGTACTCGAACTCGACCGTCAGCACAAACGGTACCGCGGACAGCGACTCCTCGGACGGCACCGGTGTCCGCGGCAACAGCGCCAGCAGCGGTAGCTCGACGAGCACCGCGGACGCCGATCAGGCGCAGTCGACCAGCGGCGCGTCACACGTCGTCCCGCAAGCCATCACGTTCGGTCTCCTCTTTACTCTTTCGCTGGCTATCGTCGGCGCATCCGCCTTTTAATCTCTTCCCTCTACATATATAGCCTTATCTTTTCTCTCTACTCACCCTCTTGACGCAACGTTCTGGATTTGTATTGCATTTTCGTCGTGCACACGGTCAACTACGCTGCTGCCTCGTCTTATAGCCCTTAGGGACTGGATTTCATGACCTCAATCTACGGACTCAATGATTAGATTTATTCAGCTATTTCCTTTCGCTAGTGGGCCATCTGACACTGTAAAGGCTTTGGATGCAGGTTGCAGCTGGGCGATTACTCTTCCACACGCGTGATTGGGCAGTCATAACTCATCGCGACGCAGCACATTAGTAGTTAATGGACGCTCGTCCAATATACTGTCCCATTTCTCTGCGATGGGCACTTTGCTGCAATTGCAACGGTGTGTTAACTTCACCGTCGACCATCACTGTCCGGACGACATGTGATAACTATCCGAGCACTTACAATCACATGGCTTTATAGCCGGAGCGCGTACCGTCGCATTCATTATCCCCAGATTCGCAGCGTTGGTCGTAGAACATGCATCGGTTCGCGCGTCAGCGCTTTCAACAACATCTGCGACCAGGCCCGACGAAGCGCAGGAGTAGCACGATGGCCGCAGACCTGAGCAAGGTCTCAAATGCAACCCGGCCGGCCGGATGGAAGACCCTGGCGCCCTCCCTGCCTAACATCTCCGCGAAAGACTTGTCTTTGCCTCGCCTGCCTGTGCCTCCGCTTGCTGCAACTTCTGAGAGGTTGAAAGCATCTCTATTGCCGCTTGCTCATTCGAAGGCGGAGTACGATGCGGCGACGCGCAAGATCGACGCATTCGCAGGCGAGAATGGACTGGGGAAGGTCCTGCAGCAGCGCTTGGAAGCCAGAGCTAGAGAGGATGACAGGGAACACTGGCTGGAGGAGTGGTGGGATGACGGAGGGTACCTCGGCTTTCGCGACTCGGTACGCATTTCCGTATATCTCTGGATCTTGCATCGCTGCTGAAAATGGTTTCGGACTAGGTGGTTGTCAACGTTTCCTACTATTGTATGACCATGAATTTATGCTGCTCTGGGACATGCACGCTAATGAACCACTTTAGACGGCTTCGATCACCCACCAGCGCATCTGCCCCGAGACCCCGCATCGCGTGCAGCAGGTATCATTCGTGCAGCCATGCTCTTCCGTGAACGGCTCAAACGGGGCGAGGTTCAGCCTGAGGCTACCAAAGAAGGGCCTTTATGCATGGATACATACAGGTACGATGCATTTCCTCGTGCTCTGAAGTACTTGTATGACGACTCAAAGAGCCGTGGTAATTTAGATGGATGTTCGACTGCTCTCGAATTCCCGGATTACAAGGATTGGACTGGAGCACGTCATATGCAAATGAGAACCCGGAACACGTTGTCGTGCTTCGTAAAGGACGGTTTTGGAAGGTTACCGCGGCAAAAGATGGTCAGGTCCTGTCTACGGGTGACATCCGGAGGTAAGCGCAAGTTCATATAAAGAATTATAGTCTCGCTACAGACTGACGAATACGCATAGGCAAATAGAGCATATATATCAAAGCACAGCGCAGGAATACCCTGCCGTTGGCATCTTAACCTCGAATAACCGGGATGTTTGGGCAAAGGTAGGCGTCTATGTGTCCGTAATAGTGACTGCATTCTTACTCAGACATGCAGGACTACGCGGAGCTAGCTAAGGACCCGCATAACGCGTCTATCCTGCGTTCTGTCCACTCCTCCGCTTTTGCTGTTTGTCTCGATACCGAAAAACCTCGGGGGCCCATCGAGCATTCGCGGTACCTTTGGCACGGGTACTACCCTGCCGCACCGAGTGCCTCCCTGGCTGCGGAAGTCAGTCTTTCCTTTTCAAAAGTTCGTCACATAGGGAGTTCTGACCGCGAAGCGCACTGGACAGATGGGCTTGAGAAATAGATGGATGGACAAACCGTGCCAGTTCGTCATCTTTGACAACGGCGAAGCCGGGATCGTGGGCGAACACAGTGTCATGGACGGCACGCCCACCACCCGCATGTGCGACGATGCGCTCGACGATCTCTATCGCCCCAACTTCAACCACGGCTCCTCTCTCCCCTCTGCTCCCGCACCGGAGCCACTGGACTGGCACGTATTACCAGCGACGCAGAAGGCGATCGACGAGGCGGCCAAGGCAGCATATGAGCTCATTTCGGGCCAGGCGATGAGCTACCACCTCACGCCATACGGTAAAGCCGCCATCAAGCGCTTCGGCGTCTCGCCCGACTCGTGGGCGCAGGCCATCATCCAGCTCGCGCATCGCCGGCTGCTGTCGTCCTCGGATAAGGTGCCGAAGCCAAGGAACGGAGGTACATACGAAGCGGCAAGTGTCAGGAAGTTCCATAAGGGGCGGACGGAGGCAATCCGGGTGGTCAGCAGCGAGATGGACGCATGGGTGCAGAGCATGGACGACGCGGGAGCCAGTGCGGATGAGAAGAGGCTGATGCTGATGAACGCGGCGAAGAAGCACGTTGAACTGGCGAAGGCGGCGGGTAACGGGCATGGCATTGACCGTCACATGCTGGGTTCGTCGTCTCCTGGGATCGCATCCGCAGCTCGATGGAACGTAGCTGATGTTGCGTCGAACCAGGTCTGAAGAAATCACTACGAGAAGGCGAGGCGCTACCGGAGATATTCTCGGACCCATTGTATGCGCGATCAAGCTACTGGATCCTGAGCACGTCCGCCATATTCTCGAAGCACTTCCCGACATATGGGTGGGGTGAAGTCGTCCCTGATGGGTTTGGCGTAGCATATATGACGGGCTACGATGGTGAGTGCAATCACCTGCAACTTGGAAAGTCCGGCGAGGACCTGGGATGCTGACCGCGGGTCGCAGACAAACTGCAATACACCATCACCTCACGGACAGAGATGCCGAACCAGCAGTTCTGCGGCGAGATCGCGAGGGCAGCGAAAGACATGTATGATCTATTTGCGGAAGCGCAGGCACTGCCCAAGGCGAAGCTATAGTGTACGGGAGATATCGCTTGCTACTGAACTGGTTGTAGCTTCAGATGGTTTCGTGGCAACGGATGCAACCATTTACCGAGCTCTCGACGATCCGCCCTTCTTGAGCACAGACATGGATTAATAGGCCAACTTCATGATACAGGTAGATGTATGTAGCATCTCTGGTAAGGAAAAGAGCCCCACGCCGGGTCGGCCACCGGACGGTTAGAGCACGCTCCAGCTAGAGACGCCGCATCCTTCTTGGACGCGCGGTAGACTCCTGCGAGACGAGAAGGGTGCTCGCAGGGGGACAATAGGCGGGTCCATGAAATGAGTGAAGAGAAAATCTCTCGTGACGTGTCCATTATATACCGGCGGATGTGTGGGAAATAACTACCCAGTATAGACAGCCGGTTGATATTCTCCATCTTCGTCCACTCTACTCTCGCGCATACATCCTGCAAGGAGCACTTCAGTGCAGGGCGCGCAGCTTGGCTGGTTCAAGCAAGGCAGAGGCTGCTATTTGGGTATCCCTGCCAGGTCTCGGTCTACGGCTGCCTTTATCACAATGGTTGAAGCGCGGCCTTCCGCACCGGATGTGCGCGAGCGATACATCTCCGGACCCAGGCGTCTCGGATCCTATCGAGTTCAGAAAGCCGGTCAACAGAATGCAGAAACCTGTGACGGCGCACGGAGCCAAGGCATTTTCGGTTTCATCAAAAAATCACGCAAAGAAGCTACGGAGGTCCCCTTGTCTGTGGCTCCTGCTTCCACGCTCAGTTCTCAGCAAGAGGGAAACTCTGATGCTATGTCGCTGCGCACGTTTGCCATGGTCGGTCGAGGTGCCTCGGATCCTTTGCTGGCGGAGAAAACCACGCCCAGCACGCCAGAACTCTCGTCTACTCCACCTCCGCTTCCCCCCAAGGATCGCACGTACGACACGTATCGGGTGCGTACAGTGGACTCGTCCTCAAGCTCTTCGTACGGGTCGCAAACTGCGACCGTCACTCCGTCTTCAGTTCGATCGGTTTCTATGGACTCGGCAGACGCGATTGTACCGGGTCGCCCGACCAACAGGAATGCAGAGGATCGCCAATCGGTCAAGAGCTTGCATACGGAAATCTCGGTTGCCGGAGAGTCTACGGAGTCCTTGCCGTCTACTCCGGACCTGACGAGAAACCTGTCGATGATGCTCAAGCAGCTAGTTACGCTCGGTCGCGAGATCAAAGAGAGTCGGAAGCAGGAACGCGTCCTTGTCGCACAGCCTGGTCTCCCTAAGGTCATCGTCACTCCTCCAACAGACCCAATCCCAGATGGCGAAGACGAGCTAGCTTCTCCTGTGGACTTTGAGCGCTCCTCTCTGAACGCTGATACGGATGGCGCGCACCAAGGTATGAGTAACACCCCATCTAACAATGACCCAACCTTCGACGGCGCTCCTTCGTCCAACGTGTTACCCCTTGAAACGCAAGAACTTTCTAGAAGCAACAGTCCGGCGATCGACGGACGCCACTCATGCACGCTGGCGATTCCGGATGTCAACTCGCTACGCCCTTCGGCTGTCGACCTCGTCCTGGAGTCTCACGAGCCCAGCGCGACCGTGCAATCGGCACCATCTGTGACGTCAATGGAAGCCATCGATTGGGACTCGTTGCCCCTTCAGCCCACCTCCCGCTTTCCTCGTCTGCGCTCATTGGCTTGCTTTTGATCTCGCCATCCGGCATTCGCGGAACCTTCGCCTCGTGTTGTTATACCGCATCTTCGACTTGTACCACGCTGTGACTCTTGTACTGTCGCCGAATCCTCATCGTATGATATCCGCATTTTCAGTATTGTCCGAGGACGACGGGAAAGACGCCGACAACATATATCAGTGAACCGTACGCTAACCTGGAGGTCAAGTCGCACCATCTCCCCGCGCCCTAGCACCATGGCCACAGAACTGAGAGACGTGGAAGCTTTTGTATTTGATGTCCTTGGGACTGTAGTGAACGTGCATGGGACGCTTGTCCGCGAAATTCGGGGTTTGGCCCAGACGCATGGTCACAACACGGATGAAGGTAACGTCCTTCTGCTTCCTCCAGGGTCAACGCAAGTGGGACTAACCCTGACTTAACGCGCAGACTGGGCTGCGTTCGCGTCGGAATGGACTGTTGAATATGACAACAAAACGTGAGTATCGAGTCGTACGATTTTCTCATCAGTTTCCAACATCGTACCATATAGAAAGAATATCGCGAAAGGTGACTGTGGACCATCGAATCTCGACGTGTTGAATCAACAGGTTAGCGATCCGCGTCACCATGAGCACCAAGTGGCTAGTTGCTTAAAACGACGGATGGGAAAGATCCTTGCAGGGATGCTCAGTTCTCCACGATGGAAACACCTGGAAGACCTCTTCGAAGAACGCGAGCGGAGAGAACTCGGGGCCCTCTGGCATCGCTTGGACGGTGAGTCTACGTGCTAGCCTCGTCCGCGCGTTGAATCATTCAGATGCTGTAGGTTGGGGTGACTCGTCGCCGGGATTATACTCATTGAAGAGGCACTACCTGATTGCGACGCTCTCCAACGGCAATGTTCGACTTCTGGCAGACATTGTACGTCAGATTCCTCGTAACCAAGATCCCTTGATCAACCAATTCTAGGCGAAACAAGCCGATCTACCTTGGGATATCATCTTCTCCGGAGAACCCTTGGGGTCATACAAGCCGTCAGTGGACTGTTTCGTTTTTTCTCTCCCGTAACGAAGACCTGATATACCGCGCACCACAGAAATCCCAAAGTATATCTCGGTGCAGCGCACCATCTCGGATTGCCCCCGAACAAAGTTGCCATGGTCGCGTCCCATGTGGAAGATTTACGAGCGGCGGCAACGCATGGGATGAAAACGGTGTACCTGCGCAGGCACACAGAGGATATTGATATCGTCAAGTTGGACGATGGTACGGAGGTCACACTACGAGATACAGTCAAAGCTAAGAAGGACGGCGGTGACATCGATATCGTGGTGAACTCCATCCCGGAGCTGGCGCGCATCGCCTACGCCTTCTGAATTTTCCACGTCTAGAGGATAGTCATCATTTGGGATTTGGGGCATGTTGTGCTATGTAGTGCTGACCCCGACGCACTGAGTGAAACAAGTCGGCAGTCCGATCAAGTCGGGATCCGGCTGTCGGGGTATGAAGGTAGCCGGACGCAACTTGTAATAACGCCTCTTGGGAACCGACCACCATGTCGTCGAACAGAACTCGAGACGCCAGCACCCTTAGACGTGGCTCATGCGCCTGCGGTGCGGTGCAATACGAGGTTAAGGGCGACCCTCGTTCTTGCTGGATCTGCCATTGTGGTCAGTGTCGAAAGAGCACAGGTTCCGCATTCAAACTGGCGGGCCTGTTCAAAGAAGAGGTACGCTGTTGCTGCATGGACGACAGCAGCTAGTCATGTCTCATACGACCGCCAGGACTTCTGTCTCACGCAGGGTGAAGACGTTGTGAAGACGTATGCGGACCCAAACACGGAGAGCGGCAAACCGATGCATCGCCTATCCTGTAGTCGCTGCGGGTCGCAATTGTTCGGGAGGAGCTACAACCTCAAGAATGCGCTGCTCGTATACGCCGGGTCGATGGGAGATGCGCGTGGCTGGGTTGTCCAGCACGAAATATACTGCAACCAACGATTTCCCTGGCTCTCACCGGTCCCGGGTGCGAGACAGCTACCAGAGGGGTGGAACAGCAAACCTCTGGAACGTAGTCGTCTTTGACCAAATCAGGGAAAGATGTCATGAATTCCACGATGTGATAACATTAATGAGAATGTCCAGGGTAATCAAAGGGATGCAGCGTGTCGTGAAGGGAGATATGCGTCTATCAGAATCGGAACAGTCCCCGCTTCTTCTTCTCCTTTTCCTTGGCTGAAGCCGTGGAGGCGGTGGATCCTGTGAAGGAGGACGACGGGCTCAACGGGACCGCGGCGGGTCGCGATGGTGCGAGCCGACTGCGTTCTTGAGGCGGCGGCTGTCGGACGGGAGGAGGGGCATCCTTGAGGAAGTATTTCTCGTCGTAATACTCCTGGAACGAACGCTTCGCGCGTGGATCCCGCAGACCATTGGGTAGGTACTTGGAGCCAACGCCACCAAGCTCGAGGACTTTGAGATCGTCGACGTATTGTCGAGGAGATGCGGTGTGTGTGGAACCTGAAAAGCGTGCAATAAGTGCCTGTACGTATGTGCAACATCGGTCTGCTTACCAATGATGATATCCTTGTTCAGGGCGCTCGAGAGCTGATACGCTTCCCGCATTTCGGAGTACGTCATCCCGCCGGCGACAAATACCATCACACGATTACGGTTGTCAGCGACGGTCGCAGGCCGCGCCTTGTTCCAGTTGGCCTTCTTGCTTCGTAATGATGTCGCCTGAGGAGTAGGTGTACGTGAGATCGTGCTTGCAACGTCCTTGACTGGCGTGTCCTTGACGTAGGGGAAGAGTGACTGATCTAAACGACCCGCCGCATGTTCCTGGAGGACGACGTGAGCTGGGCTATATACGACCGAAGCACGGATCACGCCCAAACCTCGAGAACTGTACGCAGCAGGGGCTTGAACCGCGAAAGATCATATTCGTCGTCTGTAGGTTTGTTAGGCTTCAGTTTCTTCTTCGTGTCCCGATCACCCGGCCCCTACGAGCAATCGTCAATAGCTCGTCGACTGAAAACAGGAACCAGCATATGGCGCTCACTCGACTGATCCGCACGCCGAGGTGTACAAGGGCGTTGCACGCATCCTGTTCTGCCAGCGATAAGCGTGCATGTTGATATAATCTCCTTCGATCTTCGTCCGGAACGCCGTCGCGATGTAGGATGTATAGGGCTATTATGCGAACCTTATTCGCGTTTCTGACAATTCGTGTCGGTCACACCTTTTCCGGGGCAAACGGATGCCAGACACTCACATTACTTCGCGGCTATCCAATATCGGTACCATCTCCTCGACGAGGTGCTTCGGAGTCTTCCCTTCTGCAGTGAGGCCTGTCGCACAGCACTGTTCCACATTCGCTACAACGGGAAGTTTGTCCCTCTCGAAGATCGCCATGCACTCTTGGGCCATGTTCAGATGCAGTGAGAACTGTGGTCCATGAGTACAGAGTTCACCGGCACCGAAGGCACACTAAATACCTTCTCTCGTTGTTCTTGATACTGCGGTAGGTTTGCGAGCATGTCTTTCATGTCGTTTAGACTAGCAGCTCCCTCCCTGAGCAGTGATAGTTCAGTAAAATCACAACAATATGGAGAGCGGAGTTCCACGTACCCTTTAAACCCGGCGTTCTCTTCCAAGAACTTGTTGAAGTCCGCCATGAGTTTGTCGATGGCTTCGCGCATGTGCATGTGCCGGACTTCGGTCCAAACCGAGTCGGCGTCGGACAGAGTGGCCGTCTTATCCTCGTGGACGCCGGCGGAGGACTGGAACTTGTACGTGTACTTGGTCCCGTCTTCTATCGGGAGCAGGTCGTTCGCCATCGCTTGGTACGTGAACTCGTGCACGAACGGCGCGATCATGTCCATGGCCCGGTCCGTGATGATGAGCGTTCCCCTCCCGCGCTCTGTTTTTCGCTGTGAGGGCTCCGATCAGCCACGTTCGAAAGGGCGGAGGGAAGGTCGGTGCGGAACGTACAGGGAAGTCGGGGTTGTTGCGTTTGTAGTCGTCCAGGTTGTCTTGCACCATGCAGGCGAGGAGCTTGGTGGCGAAGTCGGCTTCCACGGCTTCGAACTGGCGGGCCTGGTCGCCTCGAGCCAGGTTCGTTCGCCATCGCGTGGCGCCTTCCGGCGGGGGAGGTGGCCGTGTGGTGTCGTTCGGTTTGAGGGGGCCGAGAGGAAGGTGGTGGGAGGGGAAGTAGTAGCGGATGTAGGGATATTCGTCGAGGGTGATGCAGAGGTCCGTGATCTGCGACCGAGATGAGCGTTCGACGCGCGGACGGAGCCTTAGGTGTTTGCTTACGCATTTGCTGATGAACCGGAGGTCTTCTTCGAGGCGGTCGCGCGAGGTACGGAAGGCAGATTCGCTCCGAGGCGGACTGTACAAGCTGAAGAACATCCCGGGAAGCTTGAGAGAGAAGGCTTGCGCCTCGATCGCTGCATTCACGCGTCAGCATTATACTTCGCGTGCACACGAGACGATGCGCACGCCAGAAGTTCACGAAGAGCTCTTGCAGGGTTCTGAGGTACGGTTCGGCGGCAGAGGCTGTCAAGCGCTGGAACAGCGGTTCGGCTAGACCTGCGGAAAGATCGGCGTCGGGTCGCAGCATAACATCTCCGCTGTTTGACGTACCGTCGATGAAGAAGAGATGGGCCCCGGTGTATTGCTGCCTCCCCTCAAAGTCACGGATGATCCTGCCCACGTTCTCCGAGGTGGGCATCACCATGTATATCGCCTCGAACTGTTGCGGGTCTCGATTGGTCGTGATCGACTCGATGACTGTGCAACGGCCAGGCAGTGCGCGTGAGCTCCCGGTAATGCATGCGGCGCGTAGGGGAAGGTATACTTGCGAGTGACGTTCTCCTCCAGGATATCGAACTGCTTCAGGACGGCGTTGAGCAGCTTTTGCGAGTGCTCGTCGATCACGAGGATCTTCCATCGTCCGGGAGGGTTCACGGATCGGATCGCCTCGAGGAACTCTGAGAGAGGCCGAGGTTCGTCAGAAGATAGCCAGGCGTCTGGTAATCTCGCAGATGCGCACTTGTCCGGACCGCGGTGATCAGGGAGGACGACATGGGTGGACCGCGCAAACACGAGTAACCGAGAGCACAACAAGCAGGTTCAACGGAGAGCAGCCGCGGTGACGGCGTTGGGCTCGGCGCGAGATCAACCACGGCCGGTGCAGTGATCGGCCAGAACAGGCCTTGCTCGTGGTGCTCGCCTGCCGTCCGCGTCGGTGACGATACGTAGTTTACGAGAATGAGCACGCGGTTGTCATCTCATCAACGCCGGCGCGTCTTTCGTTTATCTGACGACACCTGCGCGCTGTCCACAAGGGAACAGCCAAGCACCGTGAGCTCACGCCGATGTGTAACCAAAAAAGTTCTCTAGATGCGGAACGGGACCGTCCCAGTCCTACAATATATAGAAGAGATATCGAAAAATGCATTAAGGAGACCAATAACATGCAAGAAGTTCGTGTCCATCGTGGTGATACGCGGCGCATCGCTCCGTCTATGCAAATCGTCATGATCATCGTCATATATAACCACGCGAGCTCTTCAGCCGACGGCGATGGGCTGTGGTAGTGCAGCCGAGTGCGAGGGCGGCGAGTCCAGAGACGGCGGCGGGGACGGGTACGACGACGGGTTCTCCGCCGTCGGGGGCAGTATTTTGATCTGCAGGCCGGCGGCATGCGACTGGTGGTGCGACGGCTGCGGGAGCTCGTACGGCTTGTAGCTCGCGGTCGGCGGGGGCTGCATGATCGACCGGCCGCGCGAGCGGCCGTAGGCACCGTACGCTCCGGTCGTGGCGCCCACCGCGCGGCTCTCCTCGGGCACGTATTCCGGCGGCGGGGACTCGCCGCCCTCGAGCACGCGCTGCTCCGCCTTGGTCGTCGGCAGACGCATATCGCGCACGGCCTCGACCATCTTCATCTTGTTCTCGCCCTTCTCGACGTCGCCCTTCGCGTTGTTGTACATCCAGAGGCCGAAGAAGGTCATGCCGATCCCGACGCCCTGGACGGGGTGCACCGACTGGTTGAACCAGACGATGGCGATGCAGATGACGGCGACGCGCTTGATGAGGGACGCGATCGAGTACGTGACGGGCGAGACCGAGGCGAGGATGATGAACGCGATGATGTTCTGCGCGAAGTGGACGGTGCCGTTCATGAAGAAGTAGTACGCGACGCCGTGCGGCGCCGAGTGGCCGTGGCTCGGGTGCGCCGCCTCCGCGCCGGCCATGAGCGACGGCAGGTCCGACCAGACCCAGATCGGGATCATGAGCAGGAAGGCCATGCCGGAGGAGTAGAAGAGGAGGTTGGTTTTGTCCAGCTTGTGCGACGAGGTCTGCCCGCCGGACGGCATGACCTTCTTGAAGAAGATGTTGGAGGAGACAAAGACGATCGCGGAGCCAAATGCGCATAGCAGACCGAGCATGTTCGACCCGCTCATATCGAAGGTGCAGGCGAGCATGACGCCGACGGTCAAGGGTAGCAGCGAAATGTACGTCTTGAAGGAATAGCTAACTCCAAAGAGGAGGGCATAGGCAGCTACGGTAAACAACGGGGATAGTGCCTATAAGTACGATGATCAGGACGGTCTATTCATTTATCTGCGGTTCGTGGGCGGTACTCGCCTTGATGGTGTGCACGGTAGAGACGGGTATGCGGGAGATCGCCATGCTGGAGAACATGTGGCCGCCCACTTGGAACATGCCCATGGGCAGAGTCGTCCTTATGATGGCTCGCGTTGGGGTCCGGAACCGGCTGAACCTGACGAGAGGCGACATGGCGATGATGCAGTACGCGGCGACGAAGGCGAACTGGACGATGGTGAGGGTGACGGGGTAGCGGAACTGGTTGAGGATGACTTTGCCCGTGTTGGACGAGAGCGCGGAGGTAGTGTACCATAGTCCGCAGAGGACGATGAATCGCAGCGTCGCGGGGGAGGGTATGGTCGTGAGCGAGGAGAGCTTCTCTGACGTCGACGTCGTTATGCTCGGCCGCGACTCCGCCCGGGGTAAATATCGCCTCATCCAGCGCCGTGCGGCGTGCCTCCACCGTTCCGTCCACGAGTTGTGCATGGAGAGTGGGGACATGGGCGTGACGGGCGTTTTGTGCGCCCACTGGGGGTTGGCATCAAAGCCCCTTGTTCGGTCGGTCGTCCAGGCCGGCTGCTGGTGCTGGTGGCGGTGGGGCAGCCACGGTTGGTCGACTCCGCTCATGGTCGGTCGATAGGCGAGAATATGTTAGATACAGGCGGGGGACGAAGGAGGGGAATGTCTAAAGGATGGAGCACATAAGAGGCCGTGGTGAGAGCAAACCCGGGATTGGGCAAATCAAACCGGCTCCATATGGCAACTTGCCCCCCGCCACGATCGTGGGTGAGCGCCCCCGTCGCCCTTGATACACCCAGGCAGTACGACTCCCGCACCCCGCCTAGGTTCCGCTCGCTTGCAACGCCGACGGTCGAAGCTGGACGTCTCCTATACGTTGTGAACGTCATACAGAACGCCAAACGATTCGAGACTGTCTGAAACCTGCGTGCCTGGGCGATCGTAAACCGAGCGGATAGTCCATATTGGCTTGTAGGCGGGTACCCAACGCATTCTCGACATTGCTCTACGATCGGCACGCGACATGGGGCGCGATCCGGAGGAGCTAACCTGCCTCAAACGATGCAGAAAAAGGCCGACCGCACGTCCCCGCGTCCTTCGATATCGCCGCCCAAATCCACCAATACAACCGTCCGACACAGTTCGACATGATCGTCTCGGTTAGTGCGGCCTCATGACCTCATGGCAGGCTAATACTGGCAGTTGCTCCCCCGATTCGGCGGTATCGCAGGATAGCAAGACGCCGACGAGGGCAGCTACGATCCTCCGCCCGCCTTGACGCCGCCTTATCGTCTGGTACAAGGTTATGATTCATCTGCGGTTGATGCGGAAACGACCGAGATGTACGGTATGTATCCTGAACATCTCGGCATGCCGTATTGGCGGGTATTATGGTACGGTATCTGACGGAGATAGCGTCAATCGCGACGCTGGACTTGTGCAATGATGGCCGGCCGCTCCTGGAGAGTCCGTCCTCATTCTGCGCCGGATGCACTGGGCCTTCGTCGATTTGTGGTCTACATTTGAACTCTAGCATGGACCGCTTTGAGGTACTAGCCAAACTACTCCCATTAAATAGATAAGCGCTCGCCATGTTGTATGGGCGCTTATACTTTGTTATGTAATTTTGCGAAGCGCTCGAGGCTGCCCAGCCACAAGCTCGTATCGTTCACTGGCCTGCGCTATACAGCAGCAACAACTTCGCCGGTATGAGTTTCAAAAAGAGGCACGTACCCTTGCTATCTGCATGTTACCGTGATCTCTCATACCACTTTGCACAGCAAACTCGACTTGCTCATCCGTGTCCGTTACCAGAACCCCCTACCTGCGCCACCATGTCCGCCCAAGCTGCTGAACATACCGACGGACCCCTCGCGCTACGCCAAGCCGGAGTTTACGGACGCTATCGCAAATGAGACGCCGCTACCCATGGTCGTAGACGCTGAGATGGGCATGCCGCTCGACTTGGGGCAATGGGAATGTTTATGGCAGGAGAACGGGGACGACTCCGGTGCGTATGGGCATATCCGCGTCTTCACCGCCATATTGCTTTCGGGTGCTGACGCGTTCATATCTGATTCAGAGCTCAACCCGGACCCGAATGATTTGCCCAAGCTCGACCCCAAAGACGAATTCCTGCTCGGCGACCCCGCGTCAGGCGCTCCGTACACGAACGGCCATGCGTCAGGACCCGCAACGCCGACACCCATCACACCAGCGAACGTGACATGGCTCCGACGGACGGAATACATCAGTCGTGAACAACGACCCGCCCATGCCCATGAACTGTGCGTGTTCCCGAGCAGAGCCGCTGCCCTGGTCCTCGGGCAGCATATACGCGCCTCTCACTAACGTCTCATCCTTCGCTGGGACAGAAAGATGGTGGTTGAGCCACAGATAGACGTCTCTCGCGCGGCCCAAATACGACAGATCGAAGCTTCATTCGCCGCCGCTTCCGAAGCCGACGAAGACCTATCTCGATTACGACACCCGAACAAGCCGAATGTCACCGCCGTCGACTCGTACGACGTGTTACCAGACGCAGAAATTTGGGCAAACACGTACGATCTGTTCCGGTTCTCGGAGCGGCCTGGAGATCGCCCACCGGACGTAAGTAGCCTCGGCGTGTGACCACAATCCGTACGGCACCGGTGCTTACGATTTCGGGGCTTAGGTGGAAGATCCTCGGTTAGACTGCGCGATATTGCGGCCTATGGAATCGGACGGAGAACACTTTTTGGCGTATTATCTCACAAAGGACGACGAGTCGGCGCTCGAGTTCAAACGGAGACGACTGGATCCTCCATCAGAACCCCACGATGTATGTTCCGATACCCGCACCGCATGGCCTCACACTAACGCCGGTCATCACAGCCGGTGCACTTTCAATTCGAGAGAGACTACGAGCTCCGCAAGATCGAACGCGAGGTGCCGAACGAATTCTTACTCGTCTTGGACGAGGGTACAGGAGAGGAGAACCTATACGGCGACGTCTCCGAAACGCCTACGAGACCGAAGGGCGCATATTACAAGAACATCGAGCGGAAGATGATGCTCAAGCGGAAGCGGCAAAACGTGGGTGATCTCCCCTGGCACATATTCGTCGGTCCGCTTACCGAGCCTTTTCTTCGCGTCCAGATACACGAAGCCTACGCGGACAAGTGGGATGTCGTGCGCGTGACGCATCAGCCGATGCCTCCGGACGACGAGGCGGAGTGGAAGGAGGCCGCGGCGGAGGTGAACAACCCGCAGTTCCTCAACCAGCTCATGGACCGGGATGCGGAAGGCGAGGTGGACGAGTCGCACGCCACGAACGGCGATGGCGGCCTCGACGTCGTCGGTGGGGCATAGTGGAACCACTCTGTTATTTCCTGCTCGATGTTACTTACTGTATTTACCTTCACGTTTTGTGACGCTTTATATGCTGGTCGTTGATTGTTTCACGCGTTCACGGCCGGGGACCCCCGATAGTGCACACACGGGGGCAAGCGAATGTCGCTTATCAGATAACTGCCGAGGTCGCGTTCGCTGAGCCCGTTAGCCTGGCTTCTGGCCGTCCGCGTTTCCAGCACATTCCCTCGGTCCCCACTCTTCGTTCTTTACCGTCGACGACGTCCACCCCAGCGACAAAGCTGCTATACCCATGTCCGCCGTTCCTGCTGAGACTCTCGCGACTGCCCCCGCGGCGATCACCGGCGCGACGACTGCGACTGCGCCCGCGATCCCGCCAGTGACGACATCCGACGCGCCCGACGCGGCTGCGGCGGACGAGCAGAAGAATGCGGCCCCGGAGACGTCGGCGGAGGCCTCCGAGTTGAAGACGACCGGGCCTGCGAAGGAGGACGTCGCGGATACGGCCAATGCGGCCCCAGCTGAGGACGCGGAGGCGAGCGCAGGTGCTGCACCAGCACCCGCTAAGGAGGAGACACCGGAGCCCCAGAACGCGCTGACGGAGAAGTTCACGGAGGAGGAATGGAAGGCGCTCAAGGAGCTCAGGGTACGTCGCGTCTTTGGAGGAGCAAACCTAAACAACCCCACTGACTCCTTTCTCAGTCGCAACTCCCGGATATCTTCGCCGACGCGTATGACAACAAGGAGGGCGCGAAGACGACGCCTATCACGATCTGGGGCGTCACCATCGACCCCCAGAATCCGACGTCCAGCGCCAAGGTCTCCGTCGTCCTCATGAAGTTCCTTCGTGCGCGCAACCTGAACGCGGCGGAGGCGAGGGAGATGATCCGGCAAACCCTGCGTTGGCGGGACGAGTTCAAGATCGACGAGGTCTTGAAGGAGGAGTTTGACCCGGAGGTGTACGGCAACATCGGTCACATATTCGGCAAAGACAAGCTCGGCCATCCTATCATGTGAGCCGCACGTACTTCTCTAGACTCAACGACGAGCTGACAATCACAAAGCTACAACCTGTATGGCGCAAACAAACAGGCGTTCGCGGATGTTCCGAAATTCATCAGGTACGTTAACTCTCGTGTTCAGTCGCGATGGACTACCATTCAATCCCATGTCCCTTGCAGGTGGAGAGTCCAGTTCATGGAGAAGGGCATTCAGCTCCTCGACTTTGAGACCGTCGACCAGATGGTTCAGGTCCATGGTGGGTCTCACCCACTCTCCCTCTTATCTCACTCGTTGATGCGCCCATCCAGACTACGAGGGTGTCGGCATGCGCGACCGTGACCAAAACTCGAAGAACGCCGCGAAAGAGGCGACCAACATCTTCAGCTCGCACTACCCCGAGTTCCTCGCGCCGAACGGCAAGTTCTTCGTCAACGTGCCCACGATGATGGCCTGGATCTTCTGGATCTTCAAGCCTCTCCTTTCTGCGGCGACGCTAGCCAAGATGCGCGTCGTAGGCAGCGGGCCAAAGGCCATCGGGAAGGAGATACTGCCCTTCGTGGACGCGAGTGAGCTCCCGAAGAGGTACGGCGGTACGGCAGAGGCCTTTTGATCGGAGTCGTAGTGCGGTTCTTAAACCGACATTTTCCCGATTTTCGACATCTTTGAATCTATTCTACAGGGTTCTTTTAGTTGACTTCCTTACCATGTCGTTCTTATTCAGTCTGATGGATCACGCGTTGGGGCGGACAAGGCAATATATACCGCGTGCGATGAATACACGTCTCGGTATCCCTGAATGACTAGTAGTTGGTGCGAGACGTGAGGGTCAATCCTCCGTGATCGATCTGCCAAAACTGTCTGTATCAGATTCCTTTCCTATTGGCGCATAATCGCGCGCTACGAAGGCAGTCCCGGAGTCGGGCCTAGTAGCGCTGGTACCGCCCCTGGACCTTTGAGGAGCCTGCGAGTCGATGATGCGCTTGCAGTCATGCCATACTCGGATGGATATGCTGTCCGCGACCGCAAACATCGATCCCTTTTCCGGATCGTTGCAGCAGGAGATGCCGTAAATACGTCGATCTCCTTCGAATTTCTTGGCGAAGAAGACATGCAGATGCTGGCGCGTTTCGGTATTCCAGACGTGCACGTTGCCGTCTGAAAGTGAGCAGGCATGAGCGACGACGGTATGCGGCATCCTGTCACGACGCACCTTTGTCGCCGCGTAAAACGTACTGATCATTTTGTCCCCAGAATGAGCCACGACCAACGAAGCGCGCCTCGGCAGCATAGGGACGGCGAGGAGTTATAGTTGGCATTTCACCTCCCTTTATGGATACGTCGAACAGTTGGGGAGGCTGTGTCCATGCGTTATAACTATCAATGGGACGAAACCGAACAAGAACTGCTGTTCACTCACCAACACATCGCAGTTTACTAAGAAACGAGTCCCCTTTGCGTTTACGACTAGATTACATATGTCCGTCAGGGTCGGGACAGCGGGCGCGGATTTTCCCGTCTTGGAATCATAAACTGCACAATACGGGGAGTAAACGTGAGCAACAACACAGCACATCATTGCTGCGATGCATACCTATAATCTCCTTCTCTCTCTTTGCACCGGTCCTCCGATGGCGATCGCGCTTCTTTGGGAGATAGGTGCCTACGATGACATAATACCTTGGGTCGGGAAACTGAGCGATCGATTGCAACGACAAGCGCGGCTTCGCGTCGGATTGTGTGTCTATCCTCTTTGAAGGATAAATTTGATCCCGGGGCCAGTGCATCTGATCCGATGCGGTATGATGACCGACGGTCTTGCCAGAACGTGAGTTGAGAGGTACGATTTTTTATGGGTTTGCTCACATATTTGTACACGAATGTGCCCTCTACGGAGAGGAATGCATTTTCCGCCGATCCGCCATCCCATATGATGAATTTCGATGACACCTTAAAGCTTGCTTCGAGTCTTGTGTTCGCCGGATCCTGTAAAGAGAGCTCGAGCAAAGTTTATGGACCATGGACCGTCCACTGACACGTGTGTCCCACAGAGACACGCCTGTACAAGATCTTGACAAGAGACGATTTCCAGAGGGTGACCTGTATCCGACGTCAAGGATAATACATCCAGTGGAAAATCTGATTCGGCCAACCATGCAGTTTGCAACACAAATCCTGCCGCTGGTACTGGCCCGTCTTTCGACTCTCGTGTACGTTTCGCAGGGTCCGGCATCTCCACAATCTGCCTGAAACACGGCTTCATGTCGACTTGCGACTGTTCCCTGATTTCATTATTCCAGATTCGAACACATTTATCCCACCTGAGGGATGCCGTGTTATCGAACGTTGCGTGCTATTTCATGAATCATAATGACGTACCCCGAGGATGCAAGATACCTGCCCTTGGAAGAGAAATGAATGTCGGAAGGGGCTTCAGAACCATACGGTAGGGGGATATTATGGGTAACGATGCCCTTGAAACCTGAGTAAATCTCCCTGACGCTATGGGAGGCATTGCTGCGGATGTCTTCTGATGCACTGTCATACGCCTCATCTTCCATGTAGATGTCAACCTCTTCGAGATCTTCGTGAAGGAGATCATCCGTAAAGAAGGGGACATCACGAGGCGGTACGGTCATAGCAATGACCCGGCAAATGGAAAGATACAACCATTGAACCCTATGCTTCTTCCACTCGCGTATACCTTTTCCAAAGGTCAGCTTCCTGTCCAGAACCAACCGATCGAATGGCAACCTACCGATGGTAGTGTGACCAGGCTGACTAAGCTGACTCACATTCTGACTTGGCGGGTTTGTGCCATCTTTTTCGAAGTTCATGGCAGCGCCAATGCGACGACTCATTCCAAGGAAGTAACGTGCCCGTCTTCCCCTTCGCATGCCTATTCAAAGTTCAGCATACGTCGCCATCGACGAGGTTCCTACTAACCTCGAAAGATGTTGATAAGCGCCAAGAGGCGATCAAACAGTGTATGTGTCGCGTCCCGTTCCGTGTTACCCTTGAAACGGTTATCTTCCTGTATATCATAGGTATCATTATGTTGGCTTTATTGCTGCCAATCGTTTTCGAGAACGTACGATGGCGAACCAGATCACTAGGGCTAAGAGAATCGCGACACTAACACCGGTAAATCCTAGCGTCACGCTGGACGTCGCAATGTGCTGGATATGTCATGTTAGACAATCGCCGTAAAGTCAAAGATTTCCCCACCTGATTAGATGAGAAGCCAAAAAGTACGAGTCCAGCTGAGAATGCGAGCACAGCGACAACGAGAAGGAACATCGGCAACCGCCTCAAACTGGAGGATATCCAACGAGGAAAGCGTTGCTCTGGATAAAGACTAGGATAATTAGTCAGCCTCGGTTTCAAGGCGTTGGCGCAAGTGCCTACCAAAGGTCCTCGTTCCATACCAGACCAATCAGACTAATGACCACTGAGACAATGCTAAGAACCAGGGAGGAAAACCAGAAAGCGTTCACAAAGTCCCACAACAGAGTGCGAGGCTGTGCATATGAGAGAGAAAGCGTCGTAGCTGCGATGCTCGCAAAGAGAGTAGCAACTGCATACGGCGGTCAGTATCGAGCAGTTCGGGCAGGATGGAAACATACCAGCCGTTAGGGCGACCAGGTAGTCATTCTGTGCGCACTTGGCAGTATCGAGACGAGGCAAGGTGACATTGCACAGTATGGTGAGCATCGTTGACAGGTTATCAAGATGAACCTCCATTTCTCCAAGCAATTCATTCAAATAGACGTGTACGACGTATTCTTGAAAGCGGTCTTTTTTTGGAGGTGCATCAGGACGACCAGGAAAAAGGGACATAACTCCGCGACGTACCCTTCAACGTCTCGCAATACCCTTGCCAATACTGGAAGATGACTTCAGTTCAGCCCGCGAAATAGCTGAGTGGGCATGCGACTGACCACTAGATCCTGTTCAAACAGTACCAAGCGCGCCTCCGTGACTGGCTCCCGGAGTTCGGGAATCTCCGTGAGACGGTCATGGAACTCAAGGATGGCTTCCGCCAGGAACCCTAACTGAGGAGGCCTCAGCCAACGGATGACTATGAGAGCTCGATGCGTACCTGTGCAGGTATGGCCTCCAACGTGAATCCTGTTTGGTCATACTTCAGAGTCGCCCTGAGGTGGAAATATTCACGCTTCTCCTCTCGCATCTTGATTTTGTGAGGGAATAACCTCGCCGCATTCTCTCTGAACAGGAACAGCACGACCTGCAGGTGATCTGAAAGGTGCGTTGCTGCGTGTAGAATAGCACCTCTTCGCGCGATAGAGCTGATGGTGTTGGAAAAGGTCGTTAACTGAGAACGTCAGCTTCAGGTTTGGTTCCGAGAAGGATGTCACTGGCGGCCACGTACTTGCTCTCGAATGTACTTCGCCCGTCTGTATAGGTACTACTGTGAACGGCAGATTCAAGGTGCCTCTGACAACGCACCGATTGAAGAGCTGGAACGTGGCCACGTTGGAGTCCGCGATATCTTGGATGGCAAGGAACGGTCAAACACCGAGGACGACCTGTGATCATAGTTTGCTTACCACGATCATGACCGTCCTCGGCAACCTTTTCTTGCGATGCTAACAAGCCTTGTCAAGCCAGCGATCTCCCTCGAAATCCTTGGACACATACGCCTCCATGACTCTAGCAAATCAACCAATGTCTTCTCTTGGCCAATAGTCAACGTTGCGCCAAGCGCGTTGTTGTCCCCGACGATGCTACGAGGTGGTGCCTCTGAGACGCCCCCGTAGCGCATGGTGACTATCAAACATTAGTTACTACGTCTGCGGCAAGGACGATACCGGTTCAACGTACGAGCTGAAGTTTCGCGTTCGTGGTGAGTATGATGCACAAGAGTGTCAAGCGCGGCAGTTTGTAGCAGGCGACCTATATATACGGTCCCATCGCTTCGAAGCTGAAGTCAATAAGCACGCCTGGTCAAGAGCCTCGCTCTTGCGTGCACCTTTCTGTGTCGATCTGTCAAAAAGGCGCAAGGCGAACGCGTATAGCGGGTATCCTTCACGATCTGCCAGTTTTAGAAGCCAATTGAGAGTGAGTTCACGTTGGCTTCGAAGTCCTATATCCTCAGTGGGAACTGGCCGAGCCGAATCGCTCAGAAGCGGGACCGTTAAATGGGCGCCTCCGACATCGCAATGCCTTCACGGCTATCACAGCAGACAAGGACACTGCCGCAGCAGATTGTAATCGTCCGGAAGGGTAAGAATACTCCTACAGACAGTCGTATGTGTGTTCGAGGTGCATGCTTTCTGCATGCATACGGATGCGCGCACTGTGCGGTTTCCTATCCGCGTGTGTGGAGCAGTTATCGGAGGCTGGCGATGTAATTCCCGAGGTGTATTTGCACTGAACCCCATCTCGACTAGACCTTCAGAGAGCCCTAGTATGTGCTTGGACGTCTTAGGATCGCTGGAAGAGGTAGGAGGTCATGACAAGGTGTGGTACGGTCGATTCGAGGTTCGCACGCGCTACATAGCGCCCGTCCCTCTGTGCTTCGCCGACATGCCCTTGACGGCAGATTCTGCACATCGACCAAGGACTCAAGGATACCACGGCTGTTCCAGTGTTGATACTGCCTGCCTTCCTACGTACCACGTACCATGCCTTGAACGTCTTCAACATGGCAAGCGGCCTTCCTGGGCGTCATTAACGCGAGACGCAACCAGCGTTCGTCCCCCGCGCCAATCTCGTCGCCTCCGAGATCCTGCCCCGCCTCTACCTCTCGGACTTCCTCTCGGACTTCCTCACGGCCCTCGACGACAGCGAGCTCGCCCGACTCGGGATCAGCCACGTCGTCTCCGTGCTCCGGACCGCGCCGACCTTCCCCGCGCCCATCCGCACGCTACACGTCGAGATCGACGACGTCGCGAGCAGCGAGCTCGCCAAGATGCGCGTTGTAGGCAGCAGGTCAAAGGCCATCGGGAAGGAGATGCTGCCATTCGTGGACGCGAGTGAGCTCCCGAAGAGGTACGGCGGTACGGCAGAGGCGTTTTGGTCGGAGTCGAAGTGCGGGTATCTGGCGCCATATTTCCGATTTTTGACATATTTCAATCTATTTTACGGGTTCCTTTCAGTTGACTTCCTTACTATGTCGCTATTATTGACTCTGGATCACGCGTTAGGGCGGACAAGGCAATATATACCACGTTTATCGAAAATATATAGTAGGATCCAGGAGCAAATGTACAACAGCAGCCAACTGCAGTCGGTACGTGCAATTCAATCCGCCGTAGCGATACTTTTAATACTGTCGATGTCAGAACCTTTCCTATTGTGCGCCTTCGAAGATCCTTCGAGTTGGGAGATTCCTACCCCAGAGTGGAGTCGAATGGCACCCTCACTGCTTTGTTTGGGATCGAGCCAGACTCTGATGGATATGCTATCCGCAACCGCGAACATCGAACCCCTCTTGGGATCGTGGCAGCAGGAGATGCCGTAAATCCTGCGCTCTCCCTCTGACTTGTCGGCGAGGAAGGTATGCTTATGCTGGCCCGTCTCCGTGTCCCAGACGTGTATATTTCCATCTGGTAGTGCGCGGACATGAGCGGTGTTGGCTGTCCAAGTCCCAATCACAACTCACCTCTATCACCGCGTAAAACGTATTCGTCGTTCCGCCCCCAGAATGCGCCACGACCGGTGAAGCGTGCCTCAGCAGCATATGGAAGGCGAGGGATAATCACAGGTTCGCTAGCCTTCAGAGTTACGTCGAAAAGCTGAGGGGGCTGTATTCACACATAATCGTTGAGGGACGGAACTCACAGAGAGTTCTGCCTACTCACCCTGCCATCGTGGTTCACTAAGAGGAGAGTACCCTCCTTGTTGACAACCACATTGGAAATGTCCGTGAGCGTCGGGACAGCGGGCATTGATCTTTTCATCCTTGAGTCGTACACTACCAATGAGGTGGAATAAACGTGAGAAACAGCTAAACATATCATTGTTGTCATAATACCTATGATTTCCTTCTCTCGCTTTGCACCAGTCCGGCGACGACGGTCGTGCTTCTTTGGAAGATATATGCCTACGATGACATAGTACCTTGGGTCGGATAATTGTGCGATTGATTGCAACGACAAGCGCGGTTTCGTATCCGAGTTCAGATCCGTAGAAATATCGGAACTTGAAGAATAACTTGAAGAATAGACCTGCTCTCTCTTCCATTGCATTAGGTCCTCGGACGCGGTCTGAGAACCGATATTCTGCCAGCACTTGAAATGTGAGATACGATCTACAACGGGTCTGCTCACATATTTGTACACGAATGTGTCCTCTACAGAGAGAAATGTATCCTCTGCCGATCCGCCATCCCATATGATGAATTTCGAAGACATTTTGAAGCTTGCTTCGAGTCTTGGACTCATCGGATCCTGCGAACGAGAGTATAAACGGCGCCAAGGAACTAGCGAAGGGCCACTGACGATCGTGTCCCACAGAGATACACCAGTACAGGATCTTGACAGGAGTCGCTTCCCAGAGGATGACCTGCAACAGATGGTTAGACTGGCACATCCATAGAAATTAGACATTCCGCTCGCAACCAACCATACAGTCTGCAACACGAACCCTTCCGCAGATACTAGTGCATTTGGCGACTCTATTGTGCGCTTTGGAGGGTCTTGCATCTCCGCAATTTGCCTGAAATACGGCTTTACGTCATCTTTACCCTGAGCCTTACTTTCGTCGTTCCATTTCACGTTCCATATACGAACGCGCTTGTCCCAGCTGAAGTACGATTTGTCGGTGCGTCTCAGGTTGTGACATCTGGAAACGTACCCAGAAGACGCAAGATAACTCCCTATCATGAGAAATTGGATATCAGCTGGGGCCACAGAGCTTTGCGGCAACGGGATGTTGTGCCCGACGATGCGTTTGAACTCCGGGCTGATATTCTTAAGGCCATGGGAGGTACTGCTGCGGGAGTCCGCCGACACACTGTCGTACGCTTCAACTTCCAGGTCTATATCGACCTCACGGCAAGGGAAGGAGGGGTCGTCTGGAGGCGGTATAGCCATAGCCATAACTCGCGTGATGCTACGGAGTAATTCATAGTAGAATCCGCATTGATGCGGGACGTCTTTTTGATTGTCAAACTCCTCACCCTGATCCCAAGGCAAATAACGACTTGCCTATGCTCCTATGTTCACGTCCTGCGAGTTGATTTGGTGGCGTACTTTCCGTAGTGGCGTCGCTATTCTCAGCGCTTGGGACATCCCCAATGCGACGACGTATGTCTGATCAGTAATAAACATGTGATTCTGATAATGAGGGAGCTGGCACCAACCATGAAAAGCACCGATGGGAGCCAGAAACGGGTCAAACAATGTGTGCTTTGTGCTCCGTTCCGTGTTGCCTTTGAACCTGTTGTCCTCCTAAATGACACAGTCATCCATATGTTGAATAACATGCTCTGAGTTGCAGGGACCCACAATGGCAAACAATATTACCAGGGCCAGCAGAATCACGGCACTGATGCAAGTAAAGCCTAGTGTCAAGCTAGATGTGGCAACATGCTGCATATGTGTCAGACGAGTACCATATAATCGAGTGTTCCCTTACCTGATGGGACGAGAACCCGAAGAGCACAAGTCCTGCTGAGAACGCGAGCACAGCAACGACGAGGAGAAACATCGGAAAACTCCTTAAACCGGAGGATATCCACCGAGGAAAGCGTTGCTCCGGATATAGGCTGCGTTCATTAATCAGAGGTGGACCCGAGCCGTGTCATATGAGCGCCTACCACAGGTCTTCATTCCATACCAGGCCAACTAGGCTGATGACTACTGAGACGATGCTGAGCACCAAGGAAGAAAACCAGAAGGCGTTGACGAAATCCCAGAGTAAAGTACCATGCTGTCCAGAAGAAAGCGACAAGGTTGTGGCCGCAATGCTTGCAAATAGAGTTGCGACTAAATATAGGAGTTATTATCGAACAATGCGAACGATGAAATGATATACCAGCGGTGAGAGCGACCAAGTAATTATTTTGTTCGCCCTTCGCAGTATTCAAACGGGGCAAAGTGACCTTGCACAATGTATTGAGCATTGTTGTCAGGTTGTCAAGATGGATCTCCATTTCTCCGAGCAGTTCGTTGAGGTAAACGTGCACAACATATTCTTGGAAACGGCCTTTCCGGCGAAGGCGCATCAGTAGAGGATCGGGCGGGGAAGATTTTTACCCGACCTACCCTTCAGTGTTTTACAGTATCCCTGCCAATACTAGGAGCATATCTCAGGTAAAGACATCAAGTCCTTCAGTGAATATGTATAACTGACCTCTAGATCCTGCTTGAATAGCATTAAGCGCGCATCCTTGGCTACCAATCGAAGTTCGGGGATTTCCGTGAGCCGATCATGGTACTCGGTGATAGCCTCCGCAAGGAAGCCCAACTGCTCCGGGAGACATGAGCGAAGAACAGCAACGGGGGCTGGATACGCACCTGTACAGGTATAGACTCCAACGTGAAGCCGGTGTTATCGTGTTTCAGGGTCGCTCTGAGGTGGAAATATTCGCGGTTCTCTTCCCGCATCTTGATCTTTTGCGGGAACAGACTTGCTGCATTCTCTCGGAAGAGGAACAATACAACTTGAAGATGATCAGAAAGGCGCGTTGCGGCGTGCAGGATGGCTCCTCTTCTCGCAATGGAACTGAGGGTGTTGGAGAATTCCGTCAACTGATCAAAAAAAGCTTCAAGTCTTGCTGTCATGATGGGGAGTTCAACCACAAACTTTCTCTCTGATACCTTTCACCTTCCTATATATACGCTATTATGAGTGGCACAATCGACCTGTTCCTCAGAACTCACGTATTGAACATCTTGAACGTGGCCACATTCGACATACCGGCTGAAGATATGTGAGAGTAGTGGCTACGACACGTAAGGATGTCAATGGTTGCAGCCTCGTCCAAGCATATTATATACCGTCGTGACACCTTGACAGCAGTAGAACATGCACATCTGGTCAGGGACCTTGCCTGAATACAGTCTGCCGTCAAGAAGGCGCAAGGCGTTCATGATGAGCGGAAACCACGGGTGCAAGAGGGCACTCAGGCGGTTGTCCTTCATGATCTCCCGTTGCCGTAAACCAATGAGGACGGACTCGTGTCGGCGTAAAGTTGTGAGTAAGTGATGGAGCGCGAGAGCTTTGGTCCTGAGGTTAGATGGGCGCCTAGGGTTTCCAGACGGAAAGACCGCCAAGGACCTCCTATGAATGAAGACGCGGCGAACGAGCAGCTTTGAAGAACTCGGATACAGTCTTACCTCGACAACAAATGGGCAGCTACTTATTTGGTGGATTTTTTGGGCTACGCACAGGAGTCTCAAAAGCGGCAGCTTGCAGGGGGCAACCTATATATGCGGTCTCACCGCTTCGACGCCGCAGTCAACAGGTACGCCTAGTCAATAGCCTCGCTCTTGCGTGCACCTTGTTGCGAAGATCTGTCACAGAGGCGCAAGGCGAAATCGTATAGCGGGTATCCTTCACATTCTGCCATTTTTAGAAGCCAGTTGAGAGCGTTTTCATGTCGGCCTGGAAGTCCTATATCCGCAGTGGGAACCGAATCGCTCAGAAGCGGGTTGTAGGGCCTAAGGTCAAATGGGCGCCTCCGACATCGCCATGCCTTCACGGCTGCCACAGCAGACGAAAACACTGCCGCAGCCAGTTATGATCCCCCGGTGGAGTAAAGGTGAACAGGATGGTATTCCTGCAGCCAATGGTACGGGTGTTCAACGTGCATGGTTTCTGCATGTAGCGCATGCCCACACCGTGCCGGCGCCCACTATCCGTGTGTAGAGCAATTCTCGGAGCCTAGCGATGTGATCCCTGAGCAACGCTAGTACTGAACGCCAGATCTACTATACCCCTCAGAGAGTCCTGATATATGTTGGACGTCTTTGGAGCGCCGGAAGAGGTCAATCAGAGGAGCTCGACAAGGTCGACATCACGGTGGGTCGTACGTATACTGTCGAGTTTCGCGTTGACCTCTCCGCAGTCATCACCAGACTCTGTACATTGACCTGTGCAAGGCGCAACAACATCTTACAGCCGTTTCCGAAAAGGTTGAGCGCAGCGCGAAAAACGAGACGCGTGTTGTGAGGCAAACCCTACGCTGGGGTCACTGCCAAAACGGCGTCGCCGTCGCCAAAACGCCCTCGCCGTCGTCTCAGCAGCTCATATACCGACCGGAAATGCGTCGCTCTCGTCGCAAATCAGCCAGAGACAAAGTGACGGAAGAAGGAGGCTGTGAAAGTCAAGCAGAAGAGCAGAAATCCGCCGCTTGTGGTGCGAGATTGTGACCTTCTCCGGTGTTCTGCCGATCTTGCTCACAGGCTCACAATAGCGCTCCGAATTCGAATTCCCCCAAAAATAGCCGCGGAAAAAGCGACTGGTATGCATGGTCGAACACTGTAGATGGCCGACATTGATGTTCCATGGATAGTGGCCGAAGAAGAGGAGGAGGAAAGCCCCGAAGGATCCGAGCCTCTCACCGCGACCGCTACCAAGGCACTCCCCACGGCACATACGAATCCTACGTCTTCGTCGGACGTTGAATTCGACTTTCCGAGCTCCCCTCAACATAGTCCATTGATATCCCGCTTCCAAGTGTCACGCTGCTCCTCATCTTGCTCTATGGCAGCTTTCTCCAGCTGCTTGTAGGTGAGGCCAGCATCCGAAATGAGCCGATGAACCGTGGTGATAGACATTTTGACATCCCGGGCGATAACGAGCCACTCTTGTACCTCATCGAGGTACATGTCTGGAGCCTCCGAGAGCAGCATATACATGTCTCGACGAATGTCCGACGTGATGAGCGTCGGACGTCCTCTGTTCGGGTTACGAGGGGGATGCAGCGAGCCGTGCAAGCGGCGGTTCCGTCGCCACCTTCGAAGACTAGCCAGGGAGAAACCGAGGATGTCGCAGATCTCGGAAGGAGCGTACTCGTGCTCTATAAGCCACAGTGCACGCTCCTTAATGTCGGAACTGATCTTTCTGAAGGGCATTTGGCGAGTGCGAACGCGGAATCGGCGGGCAGAGGCTGGCTCGAGGGCAACCCCAGCGCAGGGTTTGCGCGTCTCGTTTTTTGCGCTGCGCTCAACCTTTTCGGAAACGGCTGTATCTTCCCTGGACTCGAGGACGCCACGTACCATGCCCCCTTCAGCGTCTTCAACATCATGGCAAGCGGCCTTCCTGGGCGTCATTAACGCGAGACGCAATCCGCGTTCGTCCCCCGGGCCAATCTCAAGGCAACGCGTCGCCTCCGAGATCCTGCCCCGCCTCTACCTCTCCGACTTCCTCACGGCCCTCGACGACAGCGAGCTCGCCCGACTCGGGATCACCCACGTCGTCTCCGTGCTCCGGACCGCGCCGACCTTCCCCGCGCACATCCGCACGCTGCACGTCGAGATCGACGACATCGCGACGGAGGATATCTTGGCCCATCTCGCCGTCACCACGGCGTTCATCAAAGATGCCCTCGCGGAGGGCCCGAATACAAAAGTGCTGGTGCGTGCCTCTTCCCCCTCAAGGGTTCAATGATCGTGTGTCATCGCCCCTTCTCTCTCTCTCTCTCTCTCTCTCTCTCTCTCTCTCTCGCCTTCGTGCACGAGTCCGATACATATACACCCCGCCCCGCTTCTGCCGCAGGTCCACTGCCTGATGGGCATGAGCCGCAGCGCGACCGTCGTCTGCGCGTACCTGATCGCGACGACGGAGATGGTCGCGGACGAAGCCGTCGCGTTCGTCAAAGAGCGGCGGTCGATCGTTCAGCCGAACCCCGGCTTCATGCGACAGCTGGAACAATACGCCGAGCGGTTTTACGAGAAAGGGGCCAAGGTGATGAAGAAGCAGGTCACGGCGCAGGTCTCCGGTGCGCCGACGGTTGCGCAACGCATACGGATGCTGAAATCTGGCGTGAATGCTTCTGCGGAAGGACGGCAGTGGCAGGATTACCTACCCTGACGACGTGCATTCGATAGCACGCAGTGAATCGAAACTTGTTATGCACTGTTCATTGAGCGACTAGGGCTGTGAATGACGAGCGAAGGAAGCATCGTTGTTTGCTTAAACACCAAAAGTTACAACACGAGCATGCTAATATGATATGGGGAGGGCGTTTGACACTACTGTTCCAAGGATTCTGATGTGCGGATGCAATGATTGAATGGAGGGAGGCTATATGCGACTGTGACGCCCGTATATCGGCGTCTGTCCTGGTATGTGACATTTTCGGGGGGCCATGTTATGAGACAGCCGCGTCTTAGTCGTAACCGATGCTGCTCCCGCTCGCGGCCGTGAGCGCATACTCGTGCTTGACCGGGTCCCAGCCTTTCGCCCAGCTCGGCAGCTTGCGGTGCGCGCTCCTGATCGCATGAGGGTCGGAGAATATCGACGGTGGCGGAGGGACGGGAGAGCGCATGCTACAAAGCACGGTCAGCAGCATGAAAGATGACCAAAAGCGAGACTCACTTGGCTTTCAACGTCGGCCCCAGGGCCAGCTTCGCAAAGCTGCTGGGGAAGAGCGGGTTGCCCGGGCCGCGCTCCGACACGGCGTCGTAGTACCCGTCCCGGCTGAAGAACGACGAGCTCGAGCTCGAGCTGTACGAGCGCCCTCGGGGTTTGTACACGAGCTGCTTCTCGTCCGCGGACGACGGCGAGGGCCCCGCGGGCTCCTGCGCGGGTCCGTCGAGGCGCAACGGGCTGGGCGAGCCGATGTTGGCGCTGGAGAACGATGCCGTCGGCGAGTGCCCGAAGGGGATGGGCGAGTACGAGGACGCCATGAGCGGAGAGAATTGCGGGCCCTCCGGCGCGGTGCAGATGCGGAGCCCTTGGATGGCCTCCTTCGGAGGCTCCGTGGGCGGGGTGGCACCGTCCGCCGCCTCTTCTTCCTCCTCGTCCGCCTCCGTAATCCCGCCGAGGCCGGTCGCCGTATCACTGACGACGAGCGGCGGCGTGGTTGGCACTAGCACAGGCTCGATCGTGATCTCGCGCTCGTCAGCCGATAGATTATCGCTCGCGCCGGAGCTGAGCCCGGGGTCATCGATCTCCTGTGCCGGCGACGGACCTTCGATCTCCAGCTTCGGTACGGCCGCTGATTCCTCGCCCTTGGGCGTCGAAGAGTCGACGTCCAGCTGGAAGACCTGCGCCTGACCGCCCTCTGCGGGCGATTCGGCTGGCGCCTCGCCACCGTACTCCCACTCGGCGTCTTCGTCCATGTCGAGTTCCGGCGGAACGCCGAGCGCGCCCTTGATCCGCTCCCAGATGAGCTCGCTGTGCACCAAAACGCACGCACGTGCTTTTCGAACCCATGTGTAGTCGTCCGCCCGGTCTCGATCGACGTGTTTCATCCAGAAGTCCAGTTGGCTGTAGCTCCATTTGCGGGGGTCGCCCGAAACGGAGGGAGGATCGCCCGCGTTGGTGCCGTCTTTGGGTAGTGTCTGGGCCAGAAGGCCGAAGAGACGCGCGGAGGGCGGGACGGAGATGAGCGCGGTGACTTCGCTCGAGCGGTCGATGAAGGGGAGGAGGATGTCGTCGGTGAGTGGGGTGAACGACGCCGGGGCCAGAGACGCCGATGCGGCGACGGGGGTGTTTGGGATGCTGCTAGAGGCGGTTTTGGGCGCGTATTGAGGATTGGTGGACTGTTTGGCCAGCTCGTAGATCTCCTCCGGCGTAAGCTTCCTGTGCGAGAGAGATCGATGGCCGGTGGGACCTGGAGAGCGAGGCCGCGAGGTCGTCGGGCTCCCAGGTCGAGCGGTAGTGGGACTCCCGGGGCGGTTGAAGCCGGGGCTGGTCGGAGTAGTGGGGCTGCTCGGGCGCACGAAGGACTGGTTTGCAAAGCTCAGCCTCGGACTGTCGCCAGGGCCAGCACCGTGGTTGCCCGGACGCTTATGACTGTGTCCGAACGAATGGCGCTTGTTGACGCCGATCGCGGCCGTGCCCTCGTCCGGATGCTCCTGCACGCGGACGATGGTGAGCTTGCTGGACGAGCTGCGGCCCGGGTTGAGGTTGATCTCCTTGTACTTGCCCCAGGGATCGATGGCGGATACGGAGCCGCGGCGGGCGGAGAGGCGACGGTGTGCGCCGCGCGTCGGGGACAAGGACGGGCTGCTGGCGGTGCTGGACATGGCGGCGTCGGGGAGGAGGGAGGAGGGAGCATGGCCGGCCTGGTAGGGTTTATATGACGCTGCCCCCTCTGCAATGGGCGCGGCTTCCTCTCGTCATGGATGATTTCCCAAGCCAGGCCCTCGGTCGCGGTCTGGACCCCTCGCTTCCCACGCTTCCCCGCAGTGGACCCCCGTGGTTTCCCCGCGGAACCGCGTCCACTGGCGGAACGACCTCATCCCGCTTCTGGCCTCGGTCGCTCCCACCTCTTCTGGCGAGTTTTGCCAACTCCTCGAGGGGCGCTTGTTGTTTCTTTCCGTTGTTGCTGCCGTCGTTCGCGCTTTGCTTCCGCTCTCTGGCTCATTCCGCTCGAGCCTGCGCCGGCACAGCCCGGAAGGCGGCAAAACCATCGGGCGGGCGTCCGACGCAAGTGGAACACGTTCGGTCCAGTCCGAGAGCGTCCGAACGCGGACGTAAAGAACGTCGAAGATCATCTCTGCGTCTGACAACGAAAAGATGGGACGCGAAGATGGTGTGTCGTCCAGAAGACCCGGTTTGGCACAAGCAGTCTCCGATATGAAAAAGCTGGGATCTTGTTGGCCGTGGAAAGTGAAAAAAGGCGAGGACGAGCGACGCACGTGGACCTGCGATGAAGAAGCTGCAGACGTAAAGTTCGGAGAGGAGATCCTGCGCAGGTGATATCTTTCCCACCAGCCTGCGGAAGCAAAAACCTTCGCGCTCAGGAGATGATCGATGAACTCGCCTGCAATGAATCTGATCCTCTCAGGGTGTCCTCGCGTACCTTCTTTGGCTTGTTCTGCCTGTCTCAGCGTGAGCAGCCATCTGCTTCGCCTATTGAGAGTGAGTAACTCGGCATGCTATAGCTTTGCGATCTGTCAGCTGACGGATAAGAAGGCCGGCAGGAATTCCGCAAAGCGGCACCCAGATCTATGTGGGCGCTATGGGCGGTGGCGTTCGCTTCACCTTCTCCGTAAGACGCAAACCTCGACGTGATTGACGCGCGCCCCTTCATGCCCGGCGAGATGTATCAAGAACGCAAGGTGCGCATACGGCGTGCCCAAGACGAGGCGGGTTCGGGGGCAAGTCATGACCGTCGTCCGACCTGGTGCTCGACCCTCGTACCGGAGATGCATTCGATCTTCGTCTCGAACAGCTTGCCATAGGACGCCACAGATTCAACTAAGCCTGATGAGGGCGAAATTTAGCAAGGTTTCTACAGCAGCATACATCCATTCCTTGACAGCCGACAATAAGGCCCTCGCTCAGCGTTTCAGGGTCCATGGTTACCTGCCAACCCATCAACGTCTTCCGCGCCATTGTTCTTTCATTCCGGATGGAATGAGAGGCATAATGAGGCGCTTGGGCGGTCTTCACCCCTCTTTCCCTGATTTAAATGCTACCCCTGCCACCAGTGCCTTGTATCATGCCCAGCTAGCCAGCGTAAGTGTTCGTCATGGAGGATAAAGACATCGAGCTTTCTCTGGCCAGTAACCCCACGCGTTTGAGTGACTGGCTGGTTCTCTTTCGCATGTTCAGGACGACGGTGAATCTACGTGGCGGTACGAACGTGGAAACCAGCTTTGAGACGGTTGATCCATCCGGTGCGCATTCCGCCTGTTGCGCACTTCCGCTGCCTCGAGCACTCACTTTTAACTCTCATTCACCTCCTAGAGCTGCTCAGAGATGTCAGCGATTTCCATTGTACGGTTGGAAGTAATCAATGTACGCACTTGCAGTGCATCTCACGCTGAGCAACTTGCTGAGCTACAATAGCAGCGAACGCCGAGAATGAGTGCTGGGCAAGGCGTCTGGCAAGTCCAGGAAGAGGAAAGTTTCTGTCGCTTCAGATATGGGGTAGGAGCTAGCTTTTATTACAATCAGACAGAAGGTTGACAAATGCTAGGAGAAGATGGGCAGGACGGCGCAGAATGCCGCGAATTTATCACTTTACCCAAAGACCGAAATTTCCTGGACGACGTTATGCTTCTGTATCAAGTTTTAGGGAAGATGTATTCCGATGGTGGAAGGATGGTCAAAACTGTGCAGCCCTCCTTCGTTGTGCATGCCAGCGCGCCTCAAGGTGGCCACTCATCTCAGATACTCTCTCTCGCTCCCTTAACGACGCCATCCAACGTTCAGTGCCCCGATACAGCAGTCATCCTATTCCAGCAGGCTACGGAGCTGCTCGAACACCTCGGAAATCACGATTGCGATGACCCGTCGGCAGTATCGATCCTGTTGAATGAGGTGATCGCTCTCAACCAGGAAGCGCTCGCATTATTTCCCGAAGATCATCCCAGCCGTGCCGAGGCACTTGCAAACCTTGCTTTGGCCTTCCAAAAGCAATATGACCGAAATCGCGATGCAGACACTTTAGCACGCTCGATTGAACTACACCGCCGAGCTTTGTCCTTACGGCCTCGTGGGCATCCTCAACGCTCCGTACCGCTCTCTCGTCTCGCAGTCGGGCTGATCAAACGATATGATCGCGACGGCACCGCGGATGACTTGACGGAAGCTATTGACCTTCGTCGAGAAGTCCTATCGCTGCATCCCGAGGGTCGCCAGGGGCGTGCTGGATGTCTCAACAGCCTGGCCAACGCGCTCTCCACTCACTACGCCCATTCTGGCCTCAAAGACGCTCTTCTCGAGGTCATCGCTCTGAATCGCGAGGCCCTTGCGCTACAAGGCGAAGGGAACCCCGATCGAGAACTCTCTCTCAATAATCTCGCCAACGCGCTCTCCACGCTCTACGAGCGCTACGGAAACGCCGACGCCTTATTAGAATCGATATCTCTCCACCGCGCTCATGTAAAGCTGTGTCACGAGGGACATCCAGACCGTGCTTTGGTATTGAGCAACCTCGCGGACACCCTGTGCACGTATTATGGGCAGTACGGCGACACGGCATCTTTGGCCGAAGCCATTGATATGTGTCGCGAATCATTGGCGTTACGGCATGAACCAGGCCCAGATCGCGGAATGTCACTCAGCAATCTTGCGAGCGCCCTCAGGGAGCACTACGAGTACTACGGGGACACGGACAGCCTCACGGAGGCTATCGCTCTACATCGTGAGGCCGTTACATTGTTCAGTGGGGAGCGTGTTCCAAATCGCTACCAAGCCCTTCATAATCTCACGAACGCACTCTCTGCCTACCACGAACGCTACAGAGATCCGACGACTTTTGCAGAGATCGTCGATCTTCGTCGCGAAATTCTTTCCTTCCATCCCGAAGGTCACCCTGAACGTGATAGGCCACTGAGCACTCTCGCAAGCACGCTCAAAGAGCGCCATCAGCATTACGGCGACTCCGACAGTCTGATGGAAGCGATCAAGTTGGATCGCCAGGCAGTGGCCCTTTGCCCCACCGGACATCCCTACCGCGCCATGCATCTGAACAACCTGGCCAATGCACTGGCTTCTGATTTCGATAGCTCGGATGACATCGAGAATCTCAACGAGGCAATCATGCTTTATCGCGAGGCGATATCCGTGTTGCCTAGCGAACACCCAGAATATGGCTCGTGGTTGATGAACTTCTTCGACGCTTTGCACACGAGTTATGACCGACTCAATGATCCGATCGTGCTAGACGAGATGCATCGTACGATCGCCAAAGCGGACGCCTTGCTCCCGTTCGGCACTGCAAGGCGCTTACCGTACCTGTGGAGGATCGCGGACTATTGCAGTCGGCAAGGTTCGCCCTTGTACGATCTCGAACGTGCATTGCGACACTTCAGAGACGCAGTCTCCTATCCATTCGTTGACGTCGAAGACCGGCTGGATCACGCGCGAAGATATTTACAGCGATTCGAGCGCATGCTACCTTTGGGCGGAGCCGGAACGAATGCGAGCGTCGAGCTCCTCCATAGTTTGCTCGATGCATACGATCAAACTATCAAGCTTATGCCTCATATCGCCCTCGTGGGCCTGGACCCTGTTCAACGTCTTTCTTCACTAGAGGGCGCCCAATGGATCGCAGTGAACGCCGCTGTGCGTGCTTTGCACATTGACCAAGTGCCTCGTGCCATCGAATTGTTGGAGCAAGGCCGTGCCGTGTTCTGGTCACAAGCACTTCGATTGCGGACCCAATTCGATGAGCTACCTTCGGGCATGTCCAGAAAGCTGATGGATTTGGCCAAAGTGCTCGAAGACGGACCGGATCACTGCACACCGTCCTCTGACCAAGGTCCCAACGTTCCCGGATCGTCTGCAGCCGTAGGCGGGGAACGCAGGCGAAAGAGCGAAGAGTTTGAGAGGTTGATCGAGGAGGTACGAAGAACGCCGGGATTAGAACGCTTTCTGCTGCATGAGCCACTCTCGTCATTATCGGACGCGGCGACGAACGGACCAGTCATCCTCCTCGTCCCCGGTGCCGCCCAGTCACACGCGCTCATCCTCAGGGCCGGTAGCCCGCCACTCCACGTACAGCTTTTGGATATCACCGAGAGCGTCGCGGCTGGTTACGCCGAAGCATTGCGCCGGGATGGGGCAGAATATCGCTCGATGTATCGCAAGCGGAAGATGGAACTTCGTGCGAACGATTCCGGCTCGACTGGATTTGGCGCACTGCAGGCGAGTCCACCGAATTGTGGAGACGAGGATGAGGAATGGTGGCAATTGGTTAAGCTCCATCGTCATCCCGAGCGACCCGCATTCCTAACGTCACTGCAAGGACGCGTCCCTGTCCAGCATCCTGCAAGAATTGTGGATCCGCGTTGTGCGACCCATCATTCGAGGGTTGCAATTCGCGGTGTGTGGAGAAATTGTTTATCGGAAGGATCCCGTGTTGACAGTACGCAGATTGTTGATGGGCCCCGCCGTCCCCGAGTGACGTGGATGCCAACCGGCCAATTTGCGTTCCTTCCCGTTCACGCGGCCGGCATTTACAAGGGCGAGCCTCAATATCTCTCGCAGTACGTCGTGTCCTCGTATACTCCGACACTGAGTGCCCTGCGTATCGCGCAGCGAAAGGGACCGATTCGTACGTTTGACGCCGTCAAAATGCTGCTCGTTGCAGAACCTCTGGCGTTTGATCCGGCTGCCGCTTCGGAGGAGAGTTCTGAAGCATGCGGTTCGCAATCAGAGTACTTGGACTGGGATGAAGATGATTCGGACTGGGAGAGCTGCGAGGCGGAGAGTGGGGAGGGAGACACTACCGAGTCAGAAGACACTGAACCCGACGCATCCGAATCGAGCTGGGAGTACATCGAAGGCGTCTACGACGAGATCGACGCTGTTCGGAGGGTGACATCCACCGTCAAGACCACCGTAATCGAACGCGAGAGGGAGGGCGCCATGCCAACTTCGGTAAACAGTGTCATCGAACAGCTTCCTGGAAGTACTATCCTCCATCTGGCATGTCATGGACAGCAAGATGCGGAGGGCCCGCTGGAGAGCGCCTTCAAGCTCGGAGACGGGGACCTCACCATCGGCAAACTGATGAAACTGAACCTGCCGGATGCCATGTTTGCCTACCTCAGCGCCTGCGAGACCAGCAAGGGAGACAGTTATCATCCTGATCAGGCGATACACCTCGCCGCAGCGATGTTGTTCACCGGATTTCGGAGCGTGATCGCGACGATGTGGTGAGTCCTGGCGAGCACGTCGACATAAGTTCCGTCTTACAGCCTGCGTTGCTCATCAGGCCGATGGACGACGTTGCGGGGCCCTTCGTGGCCGAGCACGTCTACAAGCGGTTGTTCGAGCCTGGGCGGGGTGTCGTGGATTTCGATGTGATCCCTCGTGCCCTCGATGAAGCGGCGCATCGCCTTCGACGAGGTGGGCACAGCGCGTACGAGTGGGCGACTTTCGTGCACATGGGCGCATAAAAACGTTGAGAAGGCTTGTTCATGGTGTTAATGACGATGCCTCTCTTCGGCCAACGCAGTGGCACCAGACGTGGACAATCCTAGGAGTTAAATAAACAAGTTTCGGTCAGCGTATAGAGTGCGATACGTGCAGACGAGTGTGGGTGGCGCTGAATAACTGTCACGGCTGTGACCGTTACCCGCTGGGTTACGCGCCATCACGCTCGAATTCACGCGGTGACGCGTACGCGTTCACCGTCAGTTACAGCTGCTTGTACCGATCGCCCATACCATGTCGGGCCAACCTTCAACATCGTCAGGTTCGATGGATCAACGAAGGAAAGATGCCCTCAAGGCATACCGCGAGGTGAGTACGTACCGTACCACTGCCGGACATGCCTCTAACCTTGAGACAGAAAATGCGGAGCCACGAAACTGCGAGCGAGACCCTAAGGAATTGTCAGTGCATTAGTATCCTCGTTAGACATTACAGAATTGACAAGCGGTCCTTACAGTGCGTTTCTCTCTGAAGGATCTGGAGAAGGCGTACGATAAGACGGAGGAGGATATCAAGGCGGTTCAGTCTGTTGGTCAGATCATCGGCGAGGTCATGAAGCAACTGGACGACGAGCGATGTGCGTAACCAAAACTATTGCATGATATCATGTTGCTCACATCTGACCTTGACTGCAGTCATCGTCAAGGCGTCGTCCGGCCCTCGATACGTTGTGTCGTATCGCCCTACCTTACCAGCGGACAAACTAAAGGCCGGCGTCCGCGTCAGCTTGGACATGACGACACTCACCATCATGCGCATATTACCGCGTGAAGTGGACCCGATGGTGTACAAGATGAGTCTGGAGGACCCGGGAGGAGCGTCGTTTGCGGGCATCGGTGGGCTGGGAGAACAAGTTCGGGAACTTCGGGAGGTCAGTCGGTTGAGCGGACGACCGCATGACGTCTCGGAAAGTTGACATGTGCTACAGGTCATCGAACTCCCACTCATAAACCCCGAGCTGTTCCTCCGCGTGGGCATCAAGCCTCCGAAGGGCGTGCTCCTGTACGGTCCGCCCGGTACAGGAAAGACGTTGCTCGCTCGTGCGGTGGCCGCCACACTCCAGACGAACTTTTTGAAAGTCGTGTCATCGGCAATCGTCGACAAGTATATCGGCGAGTCTGCGCGTGTGGTCCGTGAAATGTTCGGGTACGCGCGGGACCACGAGCCGTGCGTCATCTTCATGGACGAAATCGACGCCATCGGCGGACGGAGATTCTCCGAGGGTACCAGCGCGGATCGCGAGATTCAACGAACGCTCATGGAGGTATGGTGTTATATGCCGGCTCTTTGGACGAAAGTTGGTTGACATTCGGTGCTCATAGCTTCTAAATCAAATGGATGGTTTCGATTCACTCGGACGCGTCAAGCTTATCATGGCTACCAACCGACCCGATACCCTGGACCCAGCGTTGCTCCGTCCTGGTCGGTTAGATAGGAAGATTGAGATCCCTCTTCCGAACGAACAGGCCCGGCTAGAGATTCTTAAGATTCACGCCGCGCCCGTGAATAAGAGCGGCGAGATCGACTACGAAGCCATTGTCAAGGTAGGCCCACACTTGGAGCCCCTCTTGCGTTTAATCATTATTGCGTAGCTTTCTGACGGCTTCAACGGCGCCGACCTGCGTAACATCGTGACGGAAGCGGGCATGTTCGCCATCCGCGACGAGCGAGAGTACATCATCCAGGAAGATCTGTCCAAGGCGGCGAGAAAGGTCGGCGAAGCGAAGAAACACGAGAGTGAGCGTTGCATCTGTCCAAGCCGCGTGTTCCTTGTGCTGATTATGCCTGCGCCGCAGCGAAAATGGACTATACCGCACAATAGACGCGTCCTATTTTTCGCCTCCTGTTTCTATTGTGGTCGTCGATGCAGCTTTGTACCATACTCACTTGTATACATGATTCTATAATCGGCGACGTCACTGCAAATAGGTTCCTTGGTCGTCGATCACGTCGGCGTCTCAAGTGCTGGTGCTGTACGCTGACTGTATAGAGGGCTCAGCCCTTTCGTGGGCTTACTGTGAGTGTGTTGGCCATGCTTGGTTTTCCGCTCGTGTGCAGGCCGCCGGTCGCAAAAGGACTCGTTGACGACTTCTAACGCCGCAAAATTCGTTGCGGCCTTATCCGCGACCGGGACACGACGCTGCGGAGGAAGTGGCCACTGTCACACGGCCGATCCGCCTCCACGCCCGATCGGAACTTCGCAACACACGACACCGCCAACATGATCTGCCATAAGTCCCTGCGCGACCGGCCCTCTCGACCCCTCCGCACCCATCTGTCTCCGCCTGACGACCACCGAGCTTGTACATGCTCGGCCTCGCTCTCTTCTGCGTCGCCGCCGCCGGCCGAGGTGTCCAAGCCGCCTCGTCCCTGCCAGGCGTCGGCTCGCCTCACAGATATTCTGGGCAACGTGAGATATCTTGGCAATCCTAGCGGTAGAGCAGCGTTGACGTTCGACTCCAGCGAAAGGATCGTATGATACGGATTGGCAGGATTGTGAGTCCCTGAGTCGACCCCTACAAGGGCCCCCGTTCATCCATGGTTCTTCAGATTTTCAAGTAACGGACGGCCTTCCGAACGTCACCTTTGACCTGCCGAGGAATTGGGCGGGCAATATCGCGGTGAAGCGTACCGGTCATCCTGACGACAGTCTGTTCTTCTGGGGGTTCGAGAAGGAGCAGGGTTCGCTCACCGCTGCTGCTGGCGAGAACAACGATGCGCCGTGGGGCATATGGTTGAACGGAGGGTGAGCGTATGCGCGTCGAACAGGACCGCGAGACTGGCCTAATGCACCGACAGCCCCGGGTCATCGTCCATGGCAGGGCTTTTCTTCGAGAACGGGCCGATACGAATAGAACCTGATTACAGCATCGCTTACAACAATTGGAGCTGGCATAATCTAATGGACTACTTCTGGATAGACAACCCAGTGTACGAGTCACGACCACGTCCCTTGGGAACCTTCACTGAAGATGTTACTGTAGCGGTGTCGGCTACTCTACCGCTGAGTCGGACGGTTTCGGTGCGTTTTCATCCGCATATACTCGCTCATGTTGTGACGAAGTGTCCCACTCTAGCGAAGGACGAGGATCAAATAGGGGAAGATTTCGTACGTCTCGCCAACCTTGGTTTTCCCGCCCTTTCTCCTAATCATTCGCGCTAGATGGGCTTCCTTGAGAACCTGGTCGCCGTCTTCCCTAGTTTGGCTACTAGACCTTTGTATCTCACCGGAGAGAGTTATGCCGGCCGCTTCGTCTCGTACATCACCAAGACCTACTTCTCCATGTCGAATCCCCCGGTCAACCTCGCGCACATCCTCCTCGGGGACCCAGCCCTCGGCGACAACGATGCGTTCAAAACGTTGCCTACCCTCAGCATCATCGAGACATACCCGCACCTGATCGGGTACAATACGGAAGTGTACGACTACTTCAAGGCGCAGTAAGTGCAAAGGCAGAGGTATTAGGTCGTGCAGCTCAAGTTCGCGATGAATAGGTCCACGTTGTGCAATTTCACGACGGAACTGTCGTACCCGGGTGACGGCGCTATGGCGACCGTACAAGTCGCCGAGGGGCAGCTGCAGAACCCCGGCCGCAACATCCCGGACGAGGACGATACGAGGACGACAACCAAGAAGCATTCCCGGGCAGGTATGCCCACCAAATCCGGCTGGGTGGAGGAGCTACGAGAGAAGAAGCGCCACGCGCCGGTGGACCGCGTACGGAATCAGAAACTGGTGATGCGCGACTTGACCGGGCGGCCGAATGGGACGATAGACCCTTGGTACGGTGAGTACCAGGCAACCGGGTGTTGCATGGGAGTCTTGCTGAGCCAAGGCTGCGTAGGATGCTTCCTGTGGGACATGCTCACGGATTATGCCGTCAACTTCACGTTCCCATGGACGGACGCCGGGAGCTTCGATCCGTACGATGCACCGGACGCCATGAACCCGGACACCGTCATGGAGTGAGTTTCGTCGCCATGCTCTCATAGCGGTAAGAACCTAATCTCAAATTCAGTGCGTCCGTTTTCCTCGGAAGCAAGTCCACTGCCATCTTTGGGAGCATAGCCGTATGAGGATTAACTGATTTGATTAGATAAGAAGGTACGGTCGGCCATCCATGCTCCGACGAACAAGGATTGGTCGCGCAGCATCGACTACCCATGGGGTAGTTCAGCTACAGGTGGTGATCCAAGTAAGTATATAATATTGCAGGGTACCACGCATCTAACACTGCCAATTGACAGGTGTTGAGTAAGCGCATATTATTCGCTCGTCTACCATCACAACCTCACACTAGTTTAGGCCAATGGCGTTCTTGGACGAGCTCGCCTCCAATATGTCCGCCCACGGAATACCGATGACCATCTATTCGGGCAACGACGACGCAATCTCTCCTCACTTTGGAACAGAGTGTACGTTCCCTTCGCGACTGTCCTTCAGCTTATACTCATGAAAAATAACAACCTTCAGTAACCATTCAGGTTGGTATTTATTTGGTCACGTCGCGCGCTACCGTCATACTTAATCGCACCGCTAGAACACGACGTTCGGTGGCGTTCAAGGGTTCACTCGGAAACCATCCACACCTTGGAACGACGACCTCGGCAACTGGGCCGGTATCATCCATCAGGAACGCAACTGGACCTACGCTCTGTTCAATGGAGCCGGGCACCAGGGCCCTTACTTCAAGCCCGCCGCTGTTCGTGCCCTGTCGTCCCTCGGGATTGTCGCCTATACTGATCCCCTATGTAGTTCTACCGTTTTGTGCGCGACTTCGTCCTTGGAGACGATCAGACCGGTTTGGTGACGTCGAGCGACCAAGAGGCTGTCGGTGGCGAGAACTCCGTCCTCGAGCAAGGTATCATCCCTGGGCAGCCAGGCATCCTCTACGGTACCGCCACGGCTCCTCAGACATTTACCTACCCCACGGAAACGGTCGCCGCGTTCTTGGAGCACGTTGGCATTTCTTCCATAACCTTCACAACGAACATACCCGTTCCTACACCCTCATCCTCCAGTACGGCCGGAACCAAGAGCGCCGCTGTACGACTTTCAGGCCTATCACCATCGATCGTCCTTTTCATCTTTTGTATACCCTCCCTACTCCTCACGTTGCTCTAGAGTTGTTGCTACACTGACGCATCGTTACATAAACCTAATCATAGACTGCTCACAAAACATATATCTGAACCTCCAACAGTATATAGCCCCACATACTAGACCCGCAGTTGTATCTATCAATCAACTAGAGCTCGTTTTCGTTGCCCTTAGCACCATCTCTTCCAGACTGATCGCGCGATAATCCTCGCCATCGGGGGCCCACACGGCATCGTCGTCGATGTACACCAACAACCCTTTCTTCCCGTCCGCGGTCTGCGAAACCCGGTACAGCGGCATGCGCGACTTCTCGTGCGCGCGGCCGGTGGGGATGAACAGCAGGTTGTGCGCCGCGGCGTGCTCCTCCACGATCGACCGGAAGGTGATCTCCTGTGTCCGGCCAGCGACCGGGCGCTGCGCGGCGGGTTTGGGAGTCGCTTGGCGCGAAGCAGGCGCGGACGCGGCCGTGAGCTCGGGGCGCGGCAGCCGTGCGCGGCCTTCGGGCCCCAGCACGATCGCCTCGTTCATCAGCTGCTGCGCCTGCGTGAACCCACGCGCGACGCCGGGCAGTCGCTGCACGGGTTCGGGGAACGTGCTCTTCCAGAACGAGTACCACTGCGCGATCTCCTCGTAGGACGCGCCGGGCTGGACCAGCCAGAAGTGGAGGACCTCGAGCCACTTGGGGAAGAAGGTGGACTCGAGCAGGGAGGAGAAGATGGAGGGGCGGAGGACGGAGGACCAGGCGAGCACGCGCTGGAGCGGCTCCATGTCCTGCGCCCGGGGATTGACGCGGAAGTCGTCGCGCAGGGTAGCGCCGAGCTTGGGCACGACATACTTGAGCATCATGTTGTCCCATTCGGCGACGTCGAAGACCTAGAAATGAGCATTAGCATGAGGTCGATGTGGGGGCGGAACGGAAAAGACTGACGTCTTTCCAGGCGAGTAGTTCCTCCGGCAGGCCGTCTTCCGGTTTCCACGCCCTCAGCAGGCTCTTCACCTTCCGCCTCGCGTCGCCGAGCAGGTCCTCCATCCTGAGTCCTAGGTGCGGCAACCACGGGAACACTAGCCGCTGCAGTGGCACTCCGTCTTTTCCGGCCTTCTTCGGATTCCACTCAGCGACTGCCTTCTGAACCTTGGGGAGGACGAGCTGGTCAAAGAAGTTGTCGCGAATGAAGGGCGGGAGGAGGGTCGACCACGTTTCGTAGAGGCGCACGAGCGGCGCAGGGTTCTCAGGTAACCATTCGTTGTTTGTGACGGAGCGTATTTTGGGTAGCCACGCGTTCCAAAGGAGGGATTCGAATGGCGTCATCGGCTTTTCGCTATGAAAACGTCAATGGCCAGGGCAATTATGTCGAAAGATATTGCGTACACTAGGGGCGCGGTATTGACCGTCCTGGTACCAAAGACGTCGATCTGCGTCTCGGGCTTGTCTTCGCTCATCGCGATCTTGAGTATGCCTCTCCATGGCCAGAACGTGTTCACGAACGCAGACGGGTCTTCGAGCGGATTCCACGACGCAAGCATGCGCCGGAACTATACCATCATCAGATATATCACCTAAGCAGAGAGATAGCGTGCTTACTGCGGGGGCGATAGCAGCGACCACGATCTCGTCCAGGCGATAACGCTCGCATTCCTTTGTGTACTGTCCATACAGTTTCTCAAAGTTGGGCGAAAAGACGTCGAGGGAAGGTTCGTACGCTGACGCAAGTTCCTTCGCCTGCGAACTGATGTCGTTCGCGACAAGGCTGATCTCCTGCAGCCGTTTGATGACTGTCAAGTCGGTGCGAAGTAAGAATGAGAACGTGGAGATGACAGAAAAGAGAGAAAAGACGCACGCTCCGCTTCGTCCTGGACTTTCTTCGCTAGGCGCGCTTCCTCGGCGCGAACCCATTTCTTCCGCTCCTCGAGCGCTTTGGCTTCACGCGCGAGACCGTCGAGGTCACCTTTGGCCGATTCGACAATCAGCCGTAAGTTATGTCGTAATTCGGGAAGGCGCGTCGGGTCGGTCGATGGCGTCCATGACGATCTGGATACGTCGGCCAGTGATGCAACTTCTCGAGGCTAGAGGATCATCCAAGTTGTGTAAGGCATCAAAGTCGATATGCGCGCAAACACGTACTGTTGCGCCAGTAGCATCGATGATGACGCCCACGCCCGCAGGCGCTGCCTGTTCGCCCGCCTCCGCGACGATCTCCTCGTACGTCTTGTGCTCAACCCGGGTCTTGACCTTCCTCGGTCGCTTCCATGCTTCCGCCCGCTTCTCCTTCTCCGTCTCCTTCTTCCCGCCTTTCCGTGCGCGCCGTCCCTTACCCCCTTCCTCCTCCTCATCGCTCACCGTCTCGCCACGTCGCTTCGCCTCCATCTTGCTCTGCTCCGTCTTCTCCCGGAAGCCTTTAAACGCGATACCCATCCCCTTCGGACGCAGCTTGCTCTCGACGGGCGTGACTATACCGGTGCCCGTGGCGCCCAGGCCGGTACCCGCCTGCCAGCCCATCTTTGCGAGCATCCGCGCGCCGAACGAGCCCTGCAGCGAGGCAAAGTGTGCCTGCTCCTTTGCATCGAGGGGCGCAGGGGTAGCACTACCCGAGGCGGGGTTCGAGGTGCGCACAAACGCGCGTTGAGTACGGGGGGCCGAACCGAAGGAGGCGGGTAGGTCGGCAGTGTCGACGTCGATGGTGGGGGCGGAATCTGCATGGGTGGCTGGGGCAGGGGAGGCAGAGGGATAGGCAGATGCGGATGTGAATGTGGCCGCAACACCGGCGCCTTGGCTGAAGGAGTTGGAGCCAATGCTTCCTTTGTGTGCTGGTTTAGAATCGGTCTCTGCGGGCGTGAATGAAGAAGTGCTGGACCCTATGTCACCCTTGCTGAAACCCGCAAGGCTTGAAGAGCCTCTGGAAAACCCGATGCCGCCTGTCCGTTTTCCAGGCCCAGTAAGGTCGCCCGAGTCGTCTGCAGCCGCACTTCGAGAGCCTATACCGCCCCGGCTGAAGGCAGACATGCCAAGGCCGGCTTTGGATTTGCCTGAGCCGATGCCACCAATGCGTGGTTGTTGTTCCTCGAGCTCGTCCTGCCCATAATCGTCCTCCACGATCATGGGAGGCTCATCTTGATCCGCATCATCCTCATCGTCGTCCTCCTCGCTGTCCGCGTCGCTCCCATCCTCCATGACAGCATCCTCGTCTACCACGTCCGGCACCTCGGTCGTCTTACTCGGCTCGACTTTCTGACCACCTACGAACGCCGGCGCCTTCGTCCAGTCACTCCTCTTTGCCCCACCACCTCCCCGCCCCCTCCCACCGCGCCCTCTAAACCCCTCCGCCTCCTCCTCGCTGTCATCACCAAACACACCATATATCGCGTCCTCCCGCTCGTCCTTTCGTCGTCGTTTGTGCCCGTACGGATTCTCGAATAGCTCGCGCTCAGCCCGCGCGTCCGGGTTTTGCGTGTCGAAGGAAGCCTCAGCGTCGTCGTCGGACGCCGGGGACGAGTCGGAATCGCCATCCGATAGGAATTGGCGCTTGCGGCGGGCCATAGTGAGGCTTTTGAACGAGATCGAGTCCCAGGATTTATCCTCTCCCAAGATTCGACCCAACACCGAGGACTTAAACCTAGCCTGAGGCTACCGTAGCCTAAGGCCAGGAACCTCGTACGTAGTTCACGTGACATTTCATCGTCAGCCTCCAGCGCCTTGCATTAATTGCAATTGGCATCCGTAGAATTGAGCAAGACAACACTGACTCAAGCTTGCAAATTCCTCGCGAAGTTATATGCGTTGTGCAGCTCAGCGCCAGCGAACTCCTTAGTGAGTAACACCATTACTCCCCCCCAAGTTGTACGACGGGACTGACGAAGACTCCTGTGTCACACGACCGGCGCCGACTCTGCACACCGACGTAACGTTGGGCCTCATGTGGTGGTGACGTGAGTTTGGAGCGTTACTATCGAATACATGCGATGAATGCGTGTTAGATGACATGAAATAAGCTTAAGTAGTGGTATAGAAATGCAGATTGTGATGCAGCGCAGATAGCCCAGCCAAAATAGAATAACGGTGTGACGAGCACACTTGGAAACACATCGCGGCGAACAATAGCAAACAGCCTGATATGAAAGATAGTGTTACAAAGTAGATTGCGAAGAACTATCGCGTCAATTCGACACGGACGAGACGAGACTCGTCTCGTCGAATCGGACCGCCTTTTTCAGGCTCCGTCGCCCAAGGTCGCGCTCGTCGCTGAGCGTCGTAACGGACGAGTTGGAGGACGCGTTCGAGCGCACAGTCCCGCCCGACCGGAGCAGGAGGAGGTTTGCCATACGGATCTTGAGCGATGTGTACGTTGACGTCCCGGTCGACGTAGAGGAGGTTGATATTGATGGGTCAGACGGAGGTAACGGGGCAGCAGGCAGTGCGAAACCGGGAGGCGGAGAGGTATCCAGTGATGCGCGTTTGAGAGAAGATCGCTTCGGTGGTGGCATGGATGACGGACGCGGTTTTTTAGCCCTGAGCGGAGCGTCAACCACTGGGGCTGGAGGATACGCGCTCGTTGAGGGCCTCATTGGCTGGTCGTACGCCCTCTGAGGAGTGCGATACGAGGCGTGCCGGAATACGCCAAGCGCCTGTTCAGCATGTGGTACACGCTGGCTCGTTGATGCCGAGCGACGATGCGCGGGGCGTTGAATGTGGGGATGCTGAGGGTGGTGATGGGCGTGATGCCGGTGGTGCGGATCCAGACTACTGTGCGGGTCGCCGCGCAGGTGCTGCGGGTGTGGTTGCGGATGTCGCTGACGTGCACGTGAGGTATGCAGGCCGAGCGCGATTTCCTCGAATGTAGGGAGCGCGGCGCGGTCGCGTGCGGCAGCGCCGAAGCGCGAGGGGCTGGAGGAGCGTGATTCTTCCGGGGTGGAGAACATGCCTGCGTGGGTCGGCTGAGGGATCGGAAAAGGGTCACGTAATAAAGCGCACGTCAGACGCAAGGTGACCGGAGGAAAAGAGGGGTGCGTACTGGGGAGGTGTTGGACATTCGTTTGCTGGGCCCGGAGTAGGTAAAGGTGCGTTTGAGGGCTGTCATGAGCGAGGGGCGGCCGGAGGAGGGGGCACGCTCGCGAAAGGGGTTAGCCGGAAGTCTGGAAGAGGAGGCGACGAGGGTGTCCCCGCTCAGGAGACTCGACGTGTCCGAGACGGAGGGCGGCATCGTGTAGCGTCGAGAGCAGGGAGGGCTTGAAGGTGCAGCGATGAAACTCTAGAGAGATATCTCGCTGGCAGGTCGCGCCAATCTGGGCCAGATTACACCTTAGGCGTCGAAGATTTTGCTTCCTGATGCCGATGTTGAGTATAAGGCAGATGGCTGTGATGCAGTCCCAACGTGCAGCGCCTTTCGCAGTGTTTGCGTTGATGGATATTTTGTTGTATCGTGATCCAGCGGGGTGCTGTTATATGGACGAGCGGAATGAGTGGCCAGCGGGGGAAGGCGGGAGGTGTGACGTTGACCAGTCGGAATGAGCTCACGAATTGCGGAAACACGCCGGCAGGGCCAGGAGAAGAACCTCGTGGCTGTGTCCTTCCAATTTCGGCAGTGTTGATCTGCCGACGTCACGTGGGCCCTCAAATATTCCATTTACGGCGCATTTGTGCTTGGTGCAGGCAGCGGTGATAAAGGAGAGAACAGGAAGGAGATCGTAGCAATCGGACATATGTTATCTATCAAGCAGTACAAGGCCATGAAGCCAAGGCAACAAGGCTTTTTATGTCGAACTCTTATATGTAGTCACCACCTTCCTGCCACTTCATCGACGTAATTCACAGCCGCAGCCCGGAGCGCTCCTCTTCCCTGTATCCTACACTTGCACGCGACTAGACGGACACCAGCGTCCCAGCAACGTAATCCTAGAGCACCAGAAGACATTCCACCCATGGCGCCGGTGGAAACAGAGTACTATGACCTCGTACGCAACGCCGGATATATTCCTCCGGGCATGATTGTCATGAAGGATGCGTTACCCTTGCGCAGCTCGGAGTCAGCCCGGATGCGAACGACAATGACTTGAAGAAGGGATACAGGAAGGCGGCAATGAAGGTGTGATTCGGTCGTCGTGTTGTGGCGTGCGGGGGACCGTGTAATAAAACTTGCTCCTTTGCAGTACCATCCCGACAAGAACCCTTCACCAGACGCCGAGGAAAAGTTTAAGGAGATCAGGTATTCATAGCCGTTCCCCTCCTTGCATCCATGATAGCTGATGCCGTTGTTATAGCAAAGCGTACCAAGTACTCTCCGACCCTGTAAGCCCCGACGAAGCTTTCTTTGTATGGCCTCCGAACTTATCACGCTGTAGAATCTACGCGCGGTCTACGATAAGAATGGAAAGAAGATGGTATTATCGTGCTTCACCCATACTCTGTAAGCATTTTTTGACTGCAATTAACCCAGGTGGACAAAGAAGGCACGGGCACCATGGAGGACGCTGCCGGGTTCTTTGCCAACGTTTTCGGCGGCGAACGATTCTACGACTATGTACGTTCATTATCTCGCGTGGAACATCAGTTACACACCTTGATGTACAATTCTAACCTTTCTCGTCGTCCAGATCGGCGAGATCTCGCTCATGAAGGAGATGTCCGCGGTGGCGACCACGATGATGACCGACGAAGAGAAGGCCGAACTCGAGAAGGAGCTCAACCCGGACGCGCCCACGCCGTCCGTAACAACCCCTCCTGCCAGCTCCGACGTGCCGCCTGCTTCCCCGTCACCCTCCCCAGCGCCCGCCACCTCCGCATCTAGCCCCGCCCCAGCACCCTCCTCCTCGCCCAAACCCAGCGAACGCCCCTCCATCCTCCCCTCCCCCTCCTCCGAGCCCTCCGCGTCCCAAGGCGAGCTCCGCCCTGACGGCACGCACGCGGACAACTCCGCCGCCTCTAAGAAAAAAGATGGCAAGAGGCCTTCGTCCGCCAAGCTCACGCCTGAGAAGAAGAAGGAGCTGCACGAGCTCGAGGAGGCGCGCCGGAAGCGAATGCAGGACCGCGTGGATATGCTCACTAAGAAGCTCGTCGAGCGCCTTCGACCATTCGTCGAGGCGAAGCATCCGGGCGAGAAGGACGACCCAGAGACGCGCGCGTTTGAGGAGAAGATGCGGCGCGAGGCTGAGGATCTCAAGCTCGAGAGCTTTGGCGTCGAGCTATTGCACGCGATCGGGAACGTGTACATGATGAAGGCCACGAGCGCGCTCAAAAGCCGCAAATTTTTGGGGATGTGAGTGCATCCCCGCGACGTCGGTGTAGTCGTTTTGGAATATTGACGCGTTCCCGGGCAGACCTGGGTTCTTCTCGCGGCTGAAGGAGAAGGGCGCCGTGGCGAAGGATGCCTGGGGCGTCATCGGCAGCGCGTACGCATCCTTCACCTATATTTTATTGAACATCTTCTTAGCTATTGCACAGACTAAGCGTACAGAACCTGATGCAAGACATGGAGAAGCTGCAGGCAAAAGGCGAAGCTGCCGAGGAGGAGCTCCGCGCGCTCGAGATGGACGTCACGGGCAAGATCATGCTCGCCTCCTGGCGTGGGACACGGTTCGAGGTCGTCCAGGTCCTGCGCGAGGTATGTGACAACGTGCTGCGCGAGCCGGGCGTGCCGGACCAGGTGCTCTACAACCGCGCGAAGGGGCTCATGATCGCTGGCGCGATCTTCAAGGCGGCGCAGCCGGACGAGACGGACGAGGAACGGCGCGAGCTCGAGCGCATGGTTGCCGAGGCGGCCGCGGGCAAGAGCAAGCACGCGCAGATACGGGCGGAGCGCAAGGCGGAGCGCGAGCGCGAGCGGGCGCGCAAGCTTGGCGCGGGGAAGGAGAAGGAGAAGACGCCCGAGAAGGAGAAGGAGGGGCCGATAACGGCCACGGTGGAGACGAGGAAGAACGAGAACGGAGAAGAGGTGCCTGTAGTGAAAGCCTGATGGGCTGAGATCCGCGACGACCGGGCACGCTGATGGTTTTCTGGATCTTTCTTATGTTGATTACACCCGCATGTCCAGATGGACAACCTATCTTACAGTACCGCTTACAGACTAATGCTTATATGCGTGCCATATTTGGGGTGCTGATGTTGGTACAGAGGGATTACGTTTGTTAACAGCCAATCATACACATAATCATAGAGGCAAGGCATGACACGTGTAAGAAAAAGAACGAACATACGAGAGCGTCGAAAGCTAGGTGGTGATATCTTAGTGTTCTACCTGTGGGCCGCAGAGAAAAACAGATTTCAGGTCTGATCCTGCTGGACAAGAAAATCATGCCTCACGCAGAGCCCCATGGTCTCCTTCATTAGCACAAAGTCGGCATTATCGAGCCGATGCCAGTTTGTTCGCAGCCGGTCCATCGCAGCCTGCCCCTCTTCGCCGCGACGCCGCCATTCGACGAGATTCGCACCCTGCGAATCCATCCAGGACAGCAACGGATCGCCGGGATCCGTGCCTGCAACCGCAGATTCGAACACCCCCTTCGCACTTACCTTCCCTCGACGCCTTTTCGTGGGCGTATCGGCTACGGAAGTCGGTTCATGTCCCGGGGTCGATAGAGTCCCTGAAGTGGCGACTTTGCGGACAAGTGTTTTGATAGCTGTGTCCGCGACGCGGTTGGGAGTGAAGGGGCAGTAAAAGATGGACCGCGGATTGTCGCCGAGGTCTGGCGTATGAATCAGCGCCGAGCGGCACATTGGGCACACCACGTTCTCTGCAGGTTGCGATTTAGGTCCGGCGGGACGTGGGACCGACGGAGCAACGCACCGTGCCAAGAGCCACAGTCGTGCATGCGGGCTAAATACCACTTGAGAATACATGATGCGCAGAATGTGTGCCCGCATGTGGCGCCGTTGAGCACATATGGTGCGCTGATGATGTCGAAGCAGAGCGGGCAGGTGAATTGATCCTCAAGCTGCAGCAAGGCGCATCGCCGAACGCGGATCTCAACGGCGAGGAGCTTCTCTTCGGCCTCTCGAGCCAGCCTGTCAGCGCAGGCCACTTCGCGCGCCAACTGCGCAGCCCGCTGTTCCGCCTGCTCAGCTCGTTTCTTCCATATCTGGATCAGGTCTGCATTCGTATCAACACTCGCAATGGTACTTTGGGTGCCAGAATGCGCTCGTTTTCTGGTCGTGAGAAGGACGATGGGAGGAGAAAATCGAGTTGAGGGCGCTGAAATGCTCTCGTTGTCGACCTGAGGGCGCTTGCGCCTCGAGCAACCAGACTGCGGTATTTCTACATATACTCGGCGGCGGCGCTCGGAAACCTCTGAGTAAAACAGTTCGGCTCAACACTGTGCTCTGCTTGTCCATATGCGGGATATAGGACGTACTAAATGCAGTCGAATTCTGAGAGGTTATCGGGAAGATTGATGGTCCGGCATTGACGTTGCGCTCTCGAAGAGGTTGATCCTGCTGCCTGGCGACGCGAGCAGATCTGCGGGTTGCATGAGAGGGTGCTTGAGCGCGACTGGCCATGCCAAGGAGAAGCCAAGATGTGACGACGAAGGATGATTATATCCAGCTCTAAGTTCTGAAGGAGCACCAATGGTATGATAAACCGGTCAGGCGCAAGGAATGGGATTCAAGACGGAATGAGCAATTGGGCGATGTTGTGGCCAACGACGAAGCTCAAGTCACAGCTCCTGCCGCACTGCAGAGCCGAACGTCGGCTCACGTGACCTCGACGCGCGCTTGGTTCGACTTTCGTCTCGGTGGCTCCTGCGGCTTGGACGCGCCTTCGCCCGCTCGCTCCTTTGCACCCTCACTATCCTTACTATTATCACGCCGCCCACGACAGGATGGGCTTTATGAAACGTTTTTTCTCGCTCGGCAAGCGCACCAAGAAGAGGCGCCCCGAGCTCGAGGTTGACGAGCTGGACCCGCCTGTGTCTGTGGAGTACCTTGATGCCGAAGCGACCATGACAAGGCTGCTGAGGTCATCTTCCGCAAGGCAAAGCATGGGTGGAACCGTTTACCCCATCCTCGAGCCCGGTTAGTTGTATCGGACGCATATATTCTCCTGGATTATCTTGAGCTCGTATGATTTTTCATCAGGACATCTACTGGGTGCCGAGCTGCATCAGCCCGGGGACCCGTCTGATGTTCCTGCCCGTAGGCGATCCGCATCCGTAGCCAACCCAACGGCCCATCAGGTCTTGGATTTCAACTGGTTGGACCCGTATGAGGCCCAGTTTGCGATGCCAGCTCGGACGTCCACCTCGCCGCTCCAGCGAACATACACCGTAACGATCCATTCTAGAACGCGTACAGAAATCCCCATTCCATCCCCATCCTCTTCGGGCGCGTCGAAGGACGACACGAAAGATAATGACGTCGCCAACACCTCTCATGCAAGCACATCCACTAACACCCACTCCAGCATTGGAGAAGGACGCAAGGCCCGTCCGCGATCGCGCTCTCTACCCCTCAATGTCTTAGCGCTTCGCACACCGCGTCGTGAGCGCGAAAGCCGCCTGCTACATCTTGCCGAGGACCCCTCAGTGGCCAATCTCCTTATGAGCAATATCTATGACAGTGGCGGTCGCGTCAAATCCCTTGCCTTTGCTAATACATCCAACACCTCCGAACACGGACGGCATAACGGATCACTTGCTTCAGCCGAACCTGATGAAATCAATGAAGAGGGCCGTCTCCAGACGCGCCGGACCGGCTCTACGCTGAAAGAGCTCTTGGGCGTGACGGAGTCGCAGCCTCGTACAGGCCATGAGTCCCGCTACAGTACGCAGGAAGGCGACCTCTCCTGGGCCGAGCGCGTCATAGGGTACGTGACTGTGGGCGTGATGAGTTCTGGTTATAACCACGCTAAATCCTACCCTGCAGGGAAGAGCTTGACTTCGACGATCAAGGGACCGATGCCTGCGATATACCGGCGGACTTACAGAGCCGGATAGCCGATAATGCTGAATGCAGCGATAAGACCGACGTCAGCTGCAATGCTCCGCCCAACGTGTCCGACACGATGTCAAGTTTAGGCATCGAGAGGTCTACCAAGTTATTCGCTCGCGATGATTCCGACAACTTCTTCCTCCCTGTCGCTGCTGACTGCGACGGCGATGCTCTTTCCAGTCTCATGCACGAGCCTGCGCCTGCAGAACTGGCCTACGACATGGAGCCGCAGAAGGCGCACTCGGAAGACAGCTGTGCTTATGGCGGGGTTTCCATATCTTCTATTAGCGTGGAAACTGGGGATATCAAGGAAACGAATGTACCTGAGCTGCCACATTCGGACGCGCCAATGGCTTCATCTGCGCAGCAACGCAGTCCGATTCAGCAAGCTCCTACGCAAGAACCCTCTACGCCTCCGGCTGCGGAGGTCTTTGCGTTCCTCACCCAGAGACGCAGATCGAAGACAGTGACTGTCCTGAGTCCGTCACCTTCAACCCAACATCGCAACGTCGCCGACATGCCCTCCGAGCATGCACCTCTTGTCGCCGTCCCGACCGGGGGATCCACGAGCTCGGCGAACTCAGACACCTATCGTCCCTCTAACAGGACCTCCATCGACGGTACCCGGCCTGTCGTCCACCACCTGCGTCCCTCTCTCGTAGGCGCCTTGCCACCTCCACCATCCTATCCCGAACCGCGCGTCAAACGGAAGCGGAGCCGGAGCACATCCGCCGTGGATGATCGAACGCACACGAGGAAAGTGACGGTGACGCGTGCCTCTAAGGTCACAATGTCACCAGCCCATATGCAATATGTCGAGGTTCCGGCCGGGACTGGGACCCTCTTTACCCCCCGGGAGGCTACCGATGGAGGTTCCCCCCTACCATCCAGGCCCCTATCACCCTCGTCTACACGCAGCAGGAGTCGCATTCCGCGCAAGTCGGCCGCAAACTCTCCTCCCGTCCCACCGCTGCCAACGGAGATAACGCTCGTGCACCCTACGCCCGAATCGTCGGCACAGTTGGAGATGCCTGACAGGTCTCTATGGAAGAGAGACGCTTTCCTCGATACGAATCTATTCCTTGATACCTCGTCGTCAAACCTTCCCCTGCCCGAAGACCCCTTTACGCAGAAACCCGTCAAACACTCACATAAGCGCGCTGCCTCGACCGCGACGGGGTACTCTCCCGCGGCCAAGCGCCGCGCTGGCAAGACGAAGGAGAGGCGTATTGGGGGTAAAGCCTCGGAGCCTCCCGAGTCAAAGTCTGGCAAGATCAAACGCCAGGCCAGTGGCGATAAGGAGAACGATGGGTCGTCAGCATTCGTTGTTCCCCCCACCGGCGTGCCCATGACACCCGTTCGCCAGAAGGTGAAGGTGCTCGCCCACGGCATCGAGCCGCCCTCTCCCGCCAGCTCGACGGAGCTTTCGCCCATCGCGAAGACGATGATGGCGAACGTTCGCGAGCAACGCATGCGGATGCGTGCCCGAGAACATGAACGCGAGAAAGCGAGAGGACGTCGGTTCGCAAGTCGAACGGGTTCTCGAGGTTGATCGCACGTTTTGATATGCTGATTATGCTCCCCCGGGTCGTGCAGTGGACACACTCATATTTATTCTCTATTACGCCCTCTGTCCATGTTTTCGTCGCTTTCGTTGCACATACCAATACCCCAAGCCCAATGTATAGACATCACGATGTTCCATAACGTTCGAACACGACAACGCAGTTACTTCGGCAGTGCCACTTCATCGGTCGTGTGCGGCCTGGGATTTGCGAAGCTTCTTCAGAAGATCTGACCACCGACCGTCCTTTACCAAATAGTCCGGTGTGGTCTCATTTCCTGAGGCTGATCGGACCCGACCTCGCTATTCCCTCGTTTCTCCTTTGATTACCTCTTCGCCTTGCTTTTTCACGCACACTCGTTAACGACACCGACATAAAACTCTGCAACTTGAGGCCCCAGACGCGCGCTACAACCTCTCACTCGGATATCCATGAAAATTAGCAAGAAGATTGAGCGGGCTGAGAAGGAGAACCGGGTATGGTGGTCATTCGAGTACTTCCCGCCTCGCACGGCGCAGGTAAGTGGACGCTCTGTGATCCCGCGGAGGGAGGGGTCTGAACGTCGGTACAGGGACTGCAAAACCTGCTGGACCGTATCGAGCGCATGCGGGCGCTCGGGCCTGAGTTCATCGACATCACCTGGTGAGTTGGTTCCTCGTCTGAAACGTGTCTGAGGGGTGCGCTCAAGCGACCCGATTCAGGAACGCTGGAGGTCGCACGTCCGATCTGACTTCGGAACTCGTCAAGACATGCCAGGGGCTCATCGGGATCGAGACATGCATGCACCTCACATGCACGAACATGCCGAAGGAGAAGGTGGACAATGCGCTCAGGGTAGGCGCTGCCTCTTTTCTGTGCGCGTGGCACAACCCCTTCACGCAACCCTTAGGAAGCGAAACAGCATGGTTGTCGCAACGTGCTCGCCCTTCGCGGCGACCCTCCCGCAGGCAAAGACGAATGGGAGGCCGTCGAGGGCGGCTTTGTACACGGTATCGACCTCGTGCGCCATATCCGCAAGGAATACGGCGACTACTTCGACATTGCCGTCCCCGGCTTCCCGCAGCATGTACTCCTGCCCCCGGATGAGCTCGTGTTTGAGATGAAGTGCCTGAAGGACAAGTGCGACGCTGGCGTGAACTTTATATTCACGCAGATGTTCTACGACGTCGACATCTTCTTCCGATGGGTGCAGGCCGTGCGCGACGCAGGGATCACCGTACCGATCGTGCCCGGCATTGCGCCGATTCAGACGTGGAACGGGTTTCAGAAGGCGACGATGCTGGCCAAGACCGTCATTCCTCAGAACTTTCTCGAGGCGCTGGAGCCGCACAAGAACAACGATGAGAAGGTTAGGGCGATTGGGATCCAGCTCGTGGCGGAAATGTGCCGGAAGATCTTGGCCGCCGACCTCGGGATCAAGGGACTGCACTTCTACACCATGAATCTCGAGAAGGCGACGAAGATGCTCCTCGAGGAACTCCAACTTGTGCCGCGCGTTGAGACCGTCAAGCCTCTGCCATGGAGACAGGTCAGCTCGGCTTTAAGTTCGCATTGCTTGTATTGTGAACTGACTCCGGTAATTCTGCAGTCATTGACGCCCAGCCGTCGGGAAGAGAGTACCAGACCGATCTTCTGGGCAAACCGCGCGAAGTCGTACCTCTCGCGCACCGAGAACTGGGACGAGTATCCGAACGGTCGATTTGGTGATTCGCGCAGTCCCGCTTACGGCGAGCTCGATGGCTACGGTGTGTGGCTCAAGCAAACGGTACGATGCTCTCGCCGCACGATATGAAACCAAAACCCGTCCTGATGATACAATCCTCCATCAGAAAGATGAGGCGTACAAGATCTGGGGTTTCCCATCTACGTTAGCCGATGTTCATGCCCTCTTTGCGCGATTCTGTTTGGGCGAGATACCGTCGTTGCCTTGGTCCGATACCTCGCCGTCGCCCGAGACATCCGTCATCGCCAATCAGTTGGCAAAACTGAACGAGATTGGATTTCTCACGATCAACTCGCAGCCCGCGGTCAATGGGGCTCGAAGTGATGACAGGATACACGGTTGGGGTCCCAGCAATGGTTTCGTCTACCAGAAGGTAGCAGTAGTCTTTCTTTCTGTTGTAGCTCAGCATTGACGAGGTTGTCATAGGCATACCTCGAGTTCTTCGTCTCTCCGGGTCTTTTGGATGCGCTCATTCCTCACATTGAACGCGACAAGTTGATTACGTACTACGTGATCAACAAGCGCGGGGACCTGCGCACGAACACCCACTCTGAAGGCCCGAACGCTGTTACTTGGGGTGTCTTCCCCGGCAAAGAGATTATCCAACCCACAATTGTCGAAGCCATCAGTTTCATGGCATGGAAGGTTGGTTGATTCCGATGTAGTTCCAATCCGGAACGTATCCTACTTTACTAACCATGGATACCTATAGGACGAAGCGTACGAGCTCGGGCGCAAATGGGCGAACCTGTACGAACCTGACTCGCCCAGTCGCAAGGTCATCGCTGACCTGATGGAGACTTCGTACCTCGTCAACGTGGTACACAACGACTTCAAAGACCCCAACGCCATCTTCGTCCCCTTCATGAAGGCGGCCGAGGACTATGCGGCCTCCCAACACACCGCTAACTGAAAACCGAACCTATAACGACCAGCAAACCTTGCTTCAACTGCTCCACTGCCGCACGCTATATTGTATATCAACGCTCTCTTTCACGGGTTCAACCCCCGTTGTTTCGTTAGCTTATGTTCTCGACGCACGCATTATCCCCCATCTAGTCTTATACCTCATTCATTGCATCAACTGCATTCTGCATCCCACGCATATAGTCGCATCCAACTGCAATCTCCTGCATCCAACTGCATCCATCTGTATCGCTGTATTACTTGCTTACGTTGCATCAACTGCGCTGCCTCATCTCGGCCCCACACACAGTATCAGCACGTTTGGGATGAGTAAGGGTATTGGTCTTCATCACAGGTTCGCATACATCAAGTGTAAGCAGCAACCTCATAACTTCCTTTCGTCATCGAATGCTTTCTTTACCTGCGCGTGGGGGGAGGTATCAGCAATGTCTCTCATGTTAGACAGATCAAGCAAGCCCACCGAATAGAAGAAATCGTTATCATCCAACATCCGGAACCCTGTCAGAGCGAGGCCCTTCGTAACATCCATGGTTTCCTTGTGAGCGGCTGGTGCAGGATAGTGCGTCAGGCCAACCGACATCTGGGCTAGCCATGCACCATACCTTTTGTTCTCGCGGCGTCAGTGAATTCCGGTGTGTGGTTCCCACCATTGGGAACAGTGGGTATAGCTAGGTTGCAGTGTCATCAGCGGGGAATGGTGAGCGAAAAGTAACGTATACACGGACTATACATAGGATGGAACGCAGGAAGTTCTGGATCGAATCGTCAGTGCCATATCATGAGACAAGCCCGACACGAAGACATGCCGTAAGTAACATTCCCCTGTGCGTTGGTTGAGTTAAGGTATGGAAGTGTTGAGATCGAAGTAGTACATACGAAGTCCGTCGAGCCACCGACCGCGCCTTCGGAAAATGTCGTGTTCATCTCGTAACGTTGCTTGATTGTGTTGGCGAAATCATGAGCTAACGGCATGATAAGGAAACGGACACTCTTTGTCCAGCTGGCAGGCTGCTGCTCACCCAGTGCAGTGTTCTGGCGCAAGTCCAAGTTAGCGGGATGTTCATTGATCTTGATTTTGCATCCGCTGGAGAGGGCTGCTCCTCTGCACAGGCTCGAATGAGAAACGAGGGTGGGTAAAGGTATTTTGGTACCGCTTACCGGAAGCAGTTTATGACGCGCTCGCGCAACTCGTCGAGCTCGGCTGCAGTCAGCGCGCGAACGTACCACAGCATCTGAACATAATCGGGGATGACTGTGCGAAGACCAGTCAAACAAAGTCGGACACGACCGATTGGTTGCACAGAGTTTCTTACCGTTGGCAGGAAGGTCTTTTCCCCTCACCACGCCATGAACCCGGTGTGTAGGTTTGATTTGCTGCCGCAAGACCTGATAGCCGGCGGGTTCAATTAAGCCATGATGAGCGAAGACGGCAACCTCGTACCGCTACGCTTGAATAGGCTAAAAAGGCGGCGTCCAGGGAGTTCGTGCCTTCCCAGGGCGCTGCGGCGGCATCTGAAAGGTCGCGTCAGTGAGACCGCACAAAGGCGGGAAGCGCCCGCCTTCACGGCAACGTACGAGATCTAGAGGCGATGTTAGCAGCACCAGGGACACGCGGGACGGGTGGGGGACCGACGTGTGTCCGAAGAACTCTATCTCTAACGCTTGCATTGCTAAGGACGGGCCTAGTCCGACGGAGTGAGCAGGGCCCGGGCCGGGATGACACCTAGAACATCGAACCCACGCGTCAATACATCTTTCCACAAGATGAATATGTACTGAAGTGAGCGCTGACATGACACAAGCATCCATCTCTTTGTAGCCACCGCGATCAAGCAGCACTAGCTTGCCTCCGCCTCCTTCTTCGGCTGCGCATAATCGTCATGTAAGAGGTCTGGCGAGGCAAATGCGGAGAGTCGGGGCCGTACCCGGCGTGCCCAGGAGCACGACCTTTCCAGGAACATCATGCTTCTGTAGTGCAGCCTTGACAGCGAGTGCGACACCGACCCCACTAATAGCTATTAGGTTATGGCCACATCTGCCGTGCAGACGCTCGATCAGTCAGTATCTCGGGCGGCGTAGGCGACGGCGTACGCATGTCCGATCTTTGGCAGCGCGTCCATTTCGCTATTAACACCGAGGACGCGACCACCCTCTTTGTGCGAGAACTCAGCGCGCCACGCTGTGTCCATGTCCAGATAATGCTTCGTTACTTCAAACCCATGCGAAGCCATGAACTCCGTAAGTGTATCATGGGCATATCTGTTTCAAAACCGTGTCAAAGTGCCAGGGAGACAAGACGTTGGCTCACTCACTTCTCTTCGAACATTATCTCAGGGTGATCTACAAATTTGAAAGTTGGTGAGAAACTCATTTATGCCTAAAGCGACGCGAGCGTACCATGGATCTGGAGGCTCAGCTTGCGCAGCTCCGGATCAAGCATGTCCAGAGTCTTTTCGATGGTTTCCATGACTTCAGGCCTGTACACGGAACCAATGGCCTGTGCATCGTGCCTCGTGTATGACGGTGGTTTGTCGTCGGCGAAGGGAGCGGCATTGAGCGAGAAGTCACAGCATGAGCCATAGTACACGCGTGGCTCCTGGTCATAGAGTTCACAATGAATCCCGGTAACACTGCCTCGTGGTCGATTCCGAAGTCTGTGCTCACCATGGCATTCGAGTTCGTTTTACATGTGCCATGGGCTGCGACGGAACTTCCAGAGGTTTGGGCGGCGCGTGCTCCAGTCTTCGACAGTCGGAGCCCGCTAAGCAATCCAGTGAAGCAGCCTACAGATGCGTTCTTGGGAGGCATTTTGAACAAATAGCAAGCAGACAGAGGCCGTGGTGGTGCGCTGTAGCTGAGAGCACACTGCGGGAACTCTGGGGAACAATCCGTGAAGTCCGGAGTGAAGCATATTTATGTTGCTCTCCGTCTTATGTCGCGCGCGCGAGCACATGGTCCATCGGTAGACTTTCCGTGTTATCGAGTAGGATTATATGTTGAAGTCGGTGTGATATCTCGAAGCGCCCTGGCTCGCAGCCAGCGCTTCTTGTTTCTATTGCCATGCATCAACGCTTTGGCTGCGACCAATGCCACGCTCACACACACTGGCGCACAACTCCTGATCGACGAAGATACTTGGTCTTGCCACGTCGACCACTGCACGCTGTCCCATCGTTACGGACTTTGTGAGGAAGCGCGCGGCACCCGTTCATCTCGCATAACTCGGGCTTAGACCGGTGAGCTGCATGTTCTCTTCTAAAGCTGTATCCCTTCTTTCTACATGATGAATCGTCGAGATCTTTGCACGTCAGTCGGAGCCGAACCTTCGGAGACGGGAAGGACGATGTTTTCGCATACTCTGAAAATTCCCGTTTCGAGATGTCACCGCAACCGAGAGCTGACGGTGACTGCGTTCAGTTCTTCATAGCATGTCCCCCGCGACCCCCTCAGCCCCTGGTGCGCCCAGTGCCGCCGATAATGCGCGTCACAAATCCACCGGCCTGATACCCACCAATACCGTAACGACCAAAGAGGGAATCACTGTTCGTGTCCGCATCGACCCGTCATTGACGGTGGACGATGTGGTTCGTCAGTTATGCCTGAACTTGAAGCAGAGGGATCCGCCTGCGATGTTCGCGCTCCGGGACGAGATGGACGAACTGGTTACGAACGAAAACTTGCGGAAGAAGATCTTGGCAAAGGTTAACATGAAGTGAGTCGCGTCAACAGCTTTCTTTGAGTTGACAAGCGATACTGAACAAAGCGCAGACTGGTCAGCGCCCCTGGGTTAGAGGCTGCGGATATTGTGGAGAAACTGGGTCTGCGGGACGAGAAGACATTGCGTCTAACACTGTTTTCCTTGCAAAAGTTCATTCGAGTACGCAGTGAATATTACATATGCTTCAACGCGCCAACTGATAACACACAAGGAAGAGCCATTTGCCAAAGAATTCCTTCGCCTGGACGGACTGAGAGAACTACTCACAATCATAAACATCTCTCATGGGAATACTCTTGCTGTATGTTCATATGAGTCGAGATCTTTATGGTGCCATGCGTTTATCCCTGCCCGTTCCACAGTACGCTCTCAGAGCGATGCAGAATCTCATGGACCTCGATTATGGCTGGAGCACTCTAGACAGCAACTTTATCCTGCACATAGTACAGATTCTGTCCTCTTCTCAGTCACTCATCAACGTCTGCCGGCCGGCAACCGCGATCCTGAAGAAACTCGTTGAAGCAGACCCACTGAGCGCTCCTGGACCTCTGGTTGCTAGTTCCAGCCGCGGGCCGCCCGCTCCACCTCCAGGTTCTGTGTACCGCTACGGATTCGATGTCGTCTTTGAACAAATGCGGAAAGAAAGCCGAATGCTCGAGACCGTCGTCAACAGGCTTGGCAGCGCTGATACTGCGATGGTGCTCCATAGGTTAGACAATGATATCCGCCCTGCATGTTTTCATGCTCTAACGGAGATCTTCCAGCATGATGCTCATCAACTCGCTGCTCGCACATGCGACCGACACGCGTTGGGGCGAGTTTGTTTCGGAGTTGGAGCGCCTGAATGTTCGGAAAGCCGTCGTTGTAAGTTTAAGCTCGTACACCGTAGCAGTCGCTGTCTGTAACCAACGGTCTACAGCGCCTCATGTCATCGCATACCATCGAGGACCTCACATCGTGTATTCTCGATTTCCAAGCCAACATGGTCAGCGTCAGCTATCGGAAGAAAACTACGCTCGTGGAGCCCGAGGTTGAACCTCTCCATGATGCCGCACTCAAGTACATATGGACCCACGCAAGATTACAGGAGGAGGATGACCTCTCTCCTGGTGCCGAACCCGGGGCCAAAATTCAGTGGCGCAAGCTAGGCTTCGAGACTGAGAACCTCAGCCACGAGTTTGGTGAAGTTGGCGTGTTGGGTTTGGACTGCCTTGTGTGTTGCACACGATCCCATGCGCCTCGCGTCACATTGCTGATATGAATGCATCGTATGACAGAAGAGTTTCGTGCAATCGGACCCCGATTTCTTCTCCAAGGTATGCCCCAGACATCGGCAATCCCGAATGATGCGGAAAGTAACTGCCGACGGGTTGACAGGTTGTCCTGGAGCAAATCAGCCGCCCTGCGGAGCGGAGGTGTCCCATTGCAAAGGCATCCAACGAAGTGGTGGAACTGCTCTCTGAGCACTGGGCTATATTCGCTCCGGGATGTACGTGGTTATACAAATGGCTACCGGCAACGGACACCGCTCTAACTGCCGTTGTAGACTCCACGTCGACGACCTTCCAGCCGTTCTTCCTCAACTTCTATAGAGTCCATGCCCTCGCCACTAACTTCTTCCTCCGGATGTGGACGGAGAGTGGCGCCGCCGCGGGAGACTTTCCCCGTGTGGTCGCCCTTGCGCGAAGCCAGTACGTGGTCGAGGTTTCTTGTGTTCTGAGTTCGTTACGACGCCGAGTCATGTCACAGAGTTAAGGTGGCACTCCGGCGAGAAAACATTCGACCATGGCACGAAGTCGAGCATGATTTCCTGGAATCGGAGTATCGGGCCGTTCGCGATCGTCAGATGCGAGAGCTCGAGGAGGAGGATGACCTATTGAGCAAGGTCCCTATTCGGTGGGTATTCCATGCGGTTTACGCGAAGATCGGGCCATAACTGGGTTCGGGTAGAAATCTTCGAGCAAAGCTGTACAAGGAGTCATACGAGTTCGTTCGGCAACAGCGCATTCAATGCCTCCTTCAAGGAGCATGGTTCGTTAATGGTGTTCCTCTGTCGACGCCGGTTCCACGCGACGCGATTCGCAAGTCGCCTCTGCCATGGCGTTTCATGCGACTGGCACGTTCCCTTGACTTGTTTCTGGAAGCCGTCGCTGACTGACAAACGATATAGGATAACGGTCAGCGATATCTCCATTACGTGGATAGTACATCCAAATTCCCCGTGCGAAGCGGGTTAGAAGATCTTCCTGAGCGCATCGACGTCACCCAAATCAGTGAGATCGCGACCGGAACTTGTGCACCGCCCTCCAACGTCGTGCGCGACCACCCAGAGCTCCCTGCAAGCACCACCTCTGCCAGTCATGCCTCTCCCCTCTCGTTCTCTCTTCTCAGCGCAAACGAAGGTTCGCTTGCGGATCTGATTGCGCCTGACCAGTCCCGGTGGGCCGATTGGACGGACGGATTGAACATGCTCCGAAGGGACGGCGGACACGTCGCTTCCAAAGAGACTGCGGGCTTCGTACACGCGCTCACGGAAATCGGACTGAAGATCAAGTTGTTGGGTGAGCACCTCTCACCATTCATCTCTCATCGGACACTGACAAAGAGTTACGGGATCTCAGATCTGTCAGGCGAGAAGGTCGATATTCCGAGCGGTCTCTCGGCCGGCCCCCCACCTACAAATATGGATTACTTCTTCTCTGAGCTGTCGTACTGAATTACGCAATCGTGATCTGTCTATTGTTCCCTCCTGTACGTGCTGCAGTGTGTCCTTCGTCTGCTTTTGTGATCAGGCCAATTGACATATTCAATGTAGGTTCCTGTCGGGTCGGAGAATTCGTGCGGGTTGGTATAGTTCCATGTTCACGTCACGATGTGAAATTAGAGGCTCGTATACATGTGCCGAGTTGATTCAATATTTGTTGCCATCTTCAGTAACGTGTTAGCAGGTCTCAACATTCCGCGAGGACGTCGAGGCAACGTTTCAATTAACGTTGACGGTTTTTGTCGGGACCGGCAGCAACTGACATCTTGCCTTACTGGTCGCGGCTCTCGTATGCTTACGTGGGTGTGCGCTGAAATCTTTTGAACAACAGCCAGACGTTCGCACACAAACGCCCACCCAGCCTAGCGTGCAATGTAATAGCCCTTGTCTTGCTGTTCGCTCCTTTCTGGAAGGTCTGACCGGGTGCTCCTGGGGTATGCTCATTGCAGCTCGGGCGAGGCTAGACCACACCTCTGCTTTGCCTGCCGTCCACCAACAACCTCTGCGCGCACACGCACACTCTTGCAGGACCTGTTGTTCGGTTGAATCGAGAGTACAGGACGGCTTGTGCCTGTTCCAAAGGGTACATGGATCCAGACACACTGCGCATTTCATATATCTACGTGCGTCGCACTCTCCGAGCTATATCTGAATGAGTACCGTCACGAGCTGCGACAAACCACAGAGATTCCGTCAAGCAGAGGCACTGTTTTCCGGATCCGAGCGTTCGAGCAGTCTCTCGGCGTTGGCCTCCTGAGAATACGGCTTGCTTCTCTAAGCTGTCACGTTAGATTACGCTGCCGCGATCAGTGTCGCTATTAACCGCTTATCCTCGCTCCGGATCGTATGGAATGTGCAGAGATGCTTCCGTCTATCGACTAAGGGGACGAGGGGGGTCAAATGCATATCCGGTACGGTTCGCAGGAGATATTCATGCGGGCCGAATTCTGACGCGGAAGGTATCATATCAGTTACGCAACTCAAAGTACTGCTTTGACAACCAATATCATCCACGGCTGCCACGTAAGTCCACTCTCGCGTGGTTCGTCTCAGAGATAGAAGCACCGCTCCTTTAATCCTCGCAGCCCCAGCAGGTCCTGTATAGTGGTAAGTCAGCCACGAAAATCCAAGAAGCGACGGAACCCACCCAGTCTTCCCTCGACACCCACAAATCCGCCACCCCATCCATTTTCCCGAGCACAGCCGCGCCTTTCCAGCACAGGTCCTGTGGATCGGTGCCTCTGGGGGCTGGGATGATGGTGACCTTCTCCATGTTAGGCACCAATGGCGTCGCGATGGCTTGCAGTCTAGAACGTCGATATTGAGCACGCACGTACAGGTGTCTCAACATAGGACGACAAGTTACCGGCTTTCCAAGGCATGGGCCATTCCCGAGACACAGGAACCGCCACCCACCACCAGGACCGCTTGCAGGTATTTGCGGATTTTTTCATCGCCCCCAGCTGCGCGCGCGCTGTTGAATATCGCCACATCGAGGGGAAGCTTGGACGCTTCGAAACACACATCAATTGCATAAGCGGATGGAGGAATCGGCTCCAGCGGGTACGGGGTCGCCGGTTGAGTGGGCGCAGCAGTGGATGGCTCAGATACGTTCACTGATGGTGGCTCAGCCATATCGGTGTCGCCGTCAACGACGATCGCTTCGGCGATGGCGGCATTTTCACTCTTCACCACGGGAGTTGAGTCTGATGCGGACGGGTGCCCTTCTGGGGTCGCCTCTGAAAACCGCAGTGAGCGAGCACGGGAAGCAGGAATATATTGATTTCTCTCACCCCCTGATGGCGTAGCCGGTCCCGCAGTTATCGCTGACGTATCGGGAATTGCGGGTAAAGGTGATGGTGCGACCAATAAGGACGCGAGATGCTGCGTTGATATCATCATGGCTTGGGTCTACCATCCGATATCAGCGGAATGTGCATTGAAATGCTAAGGGAAAGAGATGATCACCGGACGATCAGACGAATGTTCGATGATGTCCTCGTCCACGTCAGGATGTATACTGGGACGCAGGCCGATCCGTTTCCGGTCGAAATCGACGACTCGTGGTTCAAAGATACACTGCCGAGAGACGAAATCGAGATTAAATTTGAGCCATACGCCATTGTGCTTACCATGGGAGCGAGTATGATTTCGTCGTACGCGCGCAACCCATATTTCTCGGTGGCATGCCCCGGACGACGAACGACGAAGTCATACAGATTAAGAGCAACATCTGGCTGTACACCAGAGTAAATCAGTTGGGTGGATATGAGCGAAGCCTGGACAACCTTTTTACCTCGGCTAGGGTACATATTCTTTTCTTAAGATCTTCCATGACCTCCCAATCGTAGCTTCTCGCGAGGTCCAGATCCCTGTACGGGAAGCCTATGCGATCAAGTAGGACGTACAGAAATTCCGTTACGTCGTCGCCACCCATCATAAGGGACATTCTCATGGGACAAACCAAGTCTAATTAGTTACGTGATATTCGCATGAACGCGGAGCCAGACCTTGTGTCCGCGATCACCAGCCCGTCATCCACGCAAGCGATGCTTGTTTTCGCTGCGCCAATGTCGACGACGCATGCGCTCGAGATGCCAGCGCCATATGTCGCCGCGAGAGATTCCTGGGTGTGAGTCAGATAGGTCATCGTGTCACGGCCTAAAGGGGAAACATGCCTGCATTACGGTAATTTGTTTGAAGCCCATGGTCACAAGTAGCAAGTGAGCCCATTCTCGTAGGTAATTTCGCTCGTAGAAATCGGGTACCAACAACACGACAGAAAAATCCTATCAAGGGTTAATGAAATGTAGCCGACATGAGTACGTATATCACCTTATAGGAATGTCGTTCAACGGCGATGGCCTCGTGTTGCAGAGCATTCTCCAAGATAGTTTCTTGGTCACTTAACAAGAATTGCAGAGATGTGTTCGGCGGGTAATCACGAGTATTAAAATGTCTGCCAAGAAGTGGGCGTCGCAAGATGTATCCTTGGGAATGTGGAGATGCCAGCCGGAGCGCCTGCACACCGCTCAACGAGCAGGTGTATCAGTAAACCCAATAACCTCGTTAAGCTTCAGGCCATCTACCTGCTCGCCGACCAGCACGTCGTTCGACGGGCTGGGGTCCTCGATAAATGGAACACGTCCAGGGTCGGATCCTTCGGGCAGGATCTCCGGCTTGAATTGATCGTTGAACGTGGAGGCTGTAAGATAATGAGCGATCGCTCGAGTTAAGAACCCGAAGCCGAGCAGACCTATATGGGGTGCATTCGTGGTGACTCTTAGTTTGTAAAATCGCATCCGGTCACGTAAAGACATTTGAATAGATGCCAGCTTTTGATCAAACTATATGGGGTACATGTCAGAAGATTGACCCGGTTATCGTCCGAGGAACGTCTCACCGGGTCATCAGACATTACAGCAACACTGTATTCATCCCCTGTGTGCGGCTGAGCTGGTGGAGGGTCCCTTAGCATGGATCTAGTCCTCTGCGGCCTGCAGATGCCTTCTGAGTATGTTGGCACGGGCAGGGGCTCGCTTCCCTCCGGACGCCTCTGCTTTCGCGCGATGATATTGGGCATGGTAAGGGGTACGATATGTGTTGCGCGTCCAATACGTAGGAAACGCGAGCCGGGGTGGATGACGACGACTTGTGAGCCGCGCGGTATGGCTTGAGCCGACTTCGAGGACATGAACAATCATCAAAGACCGGCGCTCATCTCATTCTAAGATATGAACGCACGTCAACGTTCAGCTTCTTCTGAGCGTTCCTAGACCAGATAGTTTGAGAATCCGACTTGAGGTATGACGATCCGACGTGCTTCGGGTTGGGTCTATGGTCGAAGCAGTTCGCAACCAGAGGCACCAAGAAAAACGGGTTGCAGATACTAACTGTAGAGGTACATGGAACGAGGTGAAGCGCATAGACGTTTCATCTTTGCGAGCGTTTGGTATTCCCCGAGGCATGTTCGCGATGGCCACTCGACAAGTTACGACGCGATTCGGTCTTAGCTTTGAGGCGGGGTTGGGCTATAATTGTCCACACTAGAGCGGAACAAGCCGATAGCTTCCCACGACTGACCCTGACCCAATCCAGCGCTGGTAAACGTTTCTGCACTCGACCGCCATGTGCATATTCTGACTGTGATATCGACTGAACGCTTTTGCACAACCGGAGTCAGCCACAACACTCCAAAAATTGCTGCCATGAGATAGGCAGGTGCAATCACCAGCGTGTCGCGTAGGACTCCCGCGGATTGTCCGGCAGTATCATTCGACGATTCAACACATCTCAGTGCATATACGTTCTCAACGACTACTGCTGACGCAGGCTTCTCTTCGGCCCCTGACTCATGCTGCTGATCTGACACAAGCCATCTCGAAAGAAAGTATACAAAGGTCGGCGGTGTTGGCGCACGGGACGGCATGCTATGCGCGTCCGCTATTATCGCCATGCACTCCGACCGACCAACAGCCACATCGGTGCGTGGAAGCATTGCGGGGACTGTCGATCGGCGGCGGCGGCGGCGGCGGGCGACTGGTTTCCACGTATGGTGCGCTTCTTCGCCGGAAATAACTTACGGTTCAGATTCAACTTCCGGTATACTTCGCTCTCTGTTTCAGAAGGAGATGGGGGTGAGATCGTCATTTGCTTCTGTAACACAAGTGCTGATGATGAGTTCTCCCTCGGTGATACTCTGATTATAGAACGTGGTGCGATTGAACCCTGAGTGCTCCGGCACGAATTTGGGCACAAATGATGCCAGAATGTCTGCGAAGGGCTCCGCATGTAGGGTTGATGAAAGGGGTATGTTCCAGCTATGGGGACAGCATGGCTCATGTTGCCCTTGCTGATCTCCGTTACCCGCAACACAGAAGACGAGTATGTCCGCTGCAACCCGCCGGCAGCCTGGTGAAGCACATCACGGACTTAATGCGAGTCAATCTGACATACTGTGCTTGTGAAAGGCCACGTAGGACTCCAGCGCAACGCGGTTGCCCGCGTGGTCCATTTCCGCTTTTTACCGACGTAATCCATCCCGTCATTGTTTTCGACGATGCCTCGAGCGTCCAACTCATGCCACGACATACATCGAAGTGTCTAAAACGTTCTCCAATGGAATTCCCGGACGTCGATTCGCGTTTGGCAAGTTCCCGGTGCATCAACAGAAGCACAGACGGAAAACTATGCGAATACCGGACAGCAGGCTCTCTGTATGGGCACAACAATCACGGCTATCGGTCCGTCGGTCAACTCTTGTCGGCGATAACGTCGAAGCACCTGCTCCTGCGTGACACCCATCCAGACCGCCGATAGACAATCCTACCCGAACGCCACAACGGGTGATGGCGGTTTCCTGCCGGACTCGGCGAAGGCACATGAGTGTACGCGCACATCGATTGGGACGATGCCCCCCACGCAACAGCCTTGGCCATGATACATCTCTGGCAACACACCCCGTCGCGCTCGTCGTTCAGTCTCACGCATGCAAATATGATGCGTTCTGGCATCCGGAACGAGACGGGGAGTCCATCTGCAACAAGCTGAACGCCGTCGCGTGGCGGACGCATACACGCGTCGGGACATATGCCTTCTTCCTTTTCCAGCTTCAGTTCTTTCGATGGTGTTGGACTTCTTCGTTCTCATTCCCTCCAGCTGTCACAGACGCATTGGCGATGCCCGCTATTAGGAAGGCGTCGATAATAGAGGTTCTGGGCGAGGGTGTTTCCTAGCCTCGTGGCCGTCTTTTCCCAGTCACAACTCTATCTTCGACATTCGAATCAAAGCCACATTTTCCCCACTCGTGTCACACTCCGACTTCTCGTAACGTGTTCGAAGTAGACCGTGGCAAATGGTCAAGGAAAGGCGATCCGCCGTGGGACATTGAGACGAATACTGGACGCGCAGCCATGGCGAAGTTCCGGAAACCTTCCCATTCGTTGTACGTGCCAACAGCAGCATCGCCTTGTCGACGCCTGCGATTGCGACGACGCCCACTTTACTCATCGTCATGACCTCCGGATATCGTCGAATGCGTGGGCAAGATTGTCGCAAGATAGGACCAATCTTATCCGATGGTCTTCGAATCACAGATTGGTCGAGCTTGGTATAATTTAACTTCACTCGGATGCATTCCCGCGGATCGTCCTTGGAAATATCGCACGATCATTCGCGACGCAAGTCGACGTGAACCGCAAGTTGTCTGTCGATCGGATGCTACAACACCTATCCTTCAGTTCGAATGCATACAGTACGTGCGTTACATGGATGTGCTGCGAAGCTCGACTCTTCTGGCTACCGCACCCGACGCTCACGAGTATCATTCTCCGGCACCCTTGTCATATGAATATCTCTTGGGGCCATCGGGATCATTCATGGTGACTTGTCGCCCTGGAGGTCGTAGACTGATATTTTCTCATACACATACAGATGATAAAGCTATGACAGAGCGGAACAGATTATCTGGGAAGATTCCGGCAACGAGAATAAATCGCGACCGCCTGACAGCACAGTTGGTTTTTTGTTTGTCGCGTCGACTTGGCGCCGCGAAGTCAATCAAGGTTCAAGGAATGGGGTGTCCGGCTCTTCCCAAGTACCCCGAGTCCGATGGTCATATGCATCAAAATTACAGTGATGGGAGGAGCCTGGCCTGGTCATGCTGGATGTGTCGAGTATGGAATGACAAACTGCGTGTCATGCAAGTCAAAGGTTGGACGGGGATGCTCGTTCCAACCATCCGCGTAGAGCCTCGGAATCTGTACACTCCGACGCGGATCAAGTTGTGGCTTGCAATTGGCTCTGTCTCCTGGACATGCTCAGGGCTCAGGCACCAGTCATGCGCCGGACCTGTACACCCCTATCATCCTTGTCGGCGCGGATAAATCGCAAAGGGAAATCGCAAAGGGCTTTCAGGACGGATGTGGCGTGCTCGGTGGGAGCCGCACTCCGAGCGTTCTGTTTCGCGCCTCTTACATATTTTTCAGATGCAGATGCACATCCCCGCCGCGGAGATGGACAATCCGGACGCACACTCCCGATCACGCCGGAAGTGTTCCGTGTGGATGCGGGGAGAGTTGCGTAGTTGGCAGGGGCTCGCGTTCCTGTTCGGCGACCTGGGAAAACCCAGGCACGCACGGTACCGAAAATCGGACTGACGCAATCTCTCACTATGCAGCCTTTCGATCGTCGCAAGCAACTGGTCTCGTGTTTAGCCAGGATGACCGGTACGCCAGGATCAACATAACCCATGTCACATCAGACGCCGTTGACTGCTGTCGCATCGACACCGAACCCTGGCAGTGATGTTACTGAGACCAGAGCGCCGTCTTGCCATCGATACGCGGACGAAGTACGTCCGAGACAAGGCAGCGCAACCGTAAGCGCAGCCTTTCTGATCAATCCATCTTGACATTCGAGCGCTCGGGCCGAGCGCTGCCGGACGGTGTCTCCAGGTCTTTGTTCAAAAAGCAGTCGGCCAGAGCCCAGCCTGCAAGATATGTCTGCAATCTTGATCGCGCGTTTCTCGCATGTTCGCCGCAGAAAGCGCCGAGAGGTACCATCGACGGGAGCATTACTGCTGGATACGACCCAACGCTGGGCCTTCCACCTTCTGCACCGCTTTGGAGATAAGCGTCTCTAATAGCGTTGGGATTCTTTGCTTCCGAGGGTATCAGCTCGCAGAGATCAAGCCTTGGGGGCCATCTTCTTTCATCCGATGGGAACAACATCGAGACTAAGCTCAATCGAGCGACGTGCCCGTAGATGCACACAGCATGCACACACGCACCAGGGAGCAAAGTAGGTAAGCATTGTGTTTAAGATCACGCCACGAACGGGCGGCGCGCGGGGGCTGGGAGTGCATCGCTCGGAACTGGAGGAGGAGGCTGCACATGCTGCATGCTCATCCTAATGGAGAAAAATGACAGAAAACCGAACGAACTCGCACGGGGATCGCGTCAAGTGACGGAGAGAGGCCCGGAAAAAACGCACATGCATTGCGTCGAGCGGGCTGCGGCAGGCGAGGACTTCATGGCAGTCAACGTCGTCAGCGAACCCGGCTGCGGGTGAGACTGGGGTGCACGGCAGGTTGCGCAAGAGACGCGGTCGATCTGCCTGACGGCGAGGGCTTCCATTACACAGCGACCCAGATTATGCCAGGCGGCCAAGACGACGCATCAGGCTGAAACCGTTCTGCGTCTCCTGTCAAGCCCGGTGGGTGGGATTGATGAGATTCGCTCGGCCGTGGCTCGGCACAGCAATACTTAATCCAATAAACCTGGGTCGGAAACGGAACATCGCGGGAAGGGGATCTGGCGGAGCTTGAACATGGCACGTCACGCAACACCGGCGCATCACCCATAATATGTCCTTTTATGGGAGGTCCGAGCTTCCCAGCTTCGGGGCACGGTGAAATCGGATGCAGGATGCCCGCGCGTTGGCGTCGCCCCCGCTGCGTCTGTGCTGCTCGTCGTCGCGCGCGGTGTACTCGGTACGCTGATCCCGCGTTGGCTCCCCCTGTCCTCAGCTCAACCAGGCCAAGGATACATTCCCGGTGTCCTGCCAGGGCGCCGATGGGCGGGTGCAGTCCCGTGCAGTGATCGTCACCCCTACATCACGTTCCGAGAAGCATATCAGTCGGCTACAACGCGGGCCTGCGGGGCCGAGAAGATTTCGCTCGCAGAGCCGGCGTTCTATCGAAGGTTTCCAGAATAATATCATCATTGGACGCTGGGCAATTTCATCCAGGAGGCTGGGTTTTCCTCCAGATCTTGATCTCGCCAGCCGGACGTGCTTCGCCTGGGGTCCGGACAGCGCAAATAGTAATATTCTGCTATATGTAAACCTTTTCAGCACCTCGCCTCGTCCAATGCTGCTCCGAGCGTCCCCGCCCACGCTGCTCCTCGACCCGCTCGACCCCTACCGTTGCGGGGACAGCGACTCCGCCGTGCCCCGGATAGTCGCCAGCGACGTCCCCCACGAGAACATCTACGGCCCGCTCGACAGTGCTCCGAAGTCCTCCCTCGCGCTTCCGTCTCTCCAGGATGCCCGTCGCGCCTCCGTCGATTCGGACATGTACGAGAACAGTGACTCGTACTTCTCCCCGCCGCACTCGTACACCGCCAACTACCAGCTCGTGAACCGTGACCAGGACAGCGGCCGACAGTACTCTCCTGTCTCGCCTGTCTCTTCCCCGGTGGAATCAGAATCTTATCATGAGCCGTCCGTTAATCCCTCGATGGAGGCCTATCTGCAGTCGACGCCCCATTCCCAGGATCCCCCCTATAATCAGCCTCGCTATGCTGCTAATGCCCAGGACTACGCGCAGCAGCCGCGCGCAGCCGCGTACGAAGCGCCATCTTGGTCCTCTAATCAGGCAGCTGACCTCGATCGCACTGTCCTTGCACGGTACGGTGTTGCCACCGAGGGGCCGTCGTCGTCGGACGAACCCCCTCAAGCTCGCTACGCTGGCTACAGCATGACGGGGCGATCGGGCCAGCCTTCACCGCCGTTGTCCGACTATCGCTGGGATCCTAGTCCCAACGATACGAGAGCTGACCTCTCGGCCCCGGTCGACCCGACGTCGGAGCAGGTGACGTCCGCCCCGTATGCTCCCCCACATTCGTACCCGTATCCGTCCCCGCCTGTACATCCTATGTCCTCATTACCGGACCAGCCTACCGTCCCCATCTCGCCATCGGTCGTCGGCCATCCATCTGCGTCGCCGTACATGCGAGGCGGCCCACGGAGTCCCAATGCAAGCTCCAAGACCTACGCCTTTGTTTCGCTGGCTGGCAACGCGGTGAAGAAGAGGCCACGTAGGCGTTACGATGAGATTGAGCGTCTCTACCAGTGCTCCTACACCTTGCCAGGTACGCATCAATATATTGGCCGCTACCAGTCAGTTCACATTATTGCGCCATCGAAGATGGCTCGGTATGCACGAAGTCATACGGCACGCTCAATCATCTCAACGCCCACATCGGAATGCAACGCCACGGCGAGAAACGCAGTCCAGCCGGTATGGGCTGCTCGTCATCGATCGATTCACGGCGTTCTTACCCAATTTACAGAATTCAAGGAGTTGCGGAAGCAATGGCGGAAGGCAAAGAAGGAGTCGGAATCTGCCGCGGGCGATAATCCAGGAGGCCGTCGCCATAGTCGCCCGCAACTCGGCGTGCACATACCAACTGCTGATAGCTACTCGTACTCCGCTGACGAAGCGGAAGCCATGAGTCGCTACTCGGCTGGTAGTGCGTATTCGGTGTCGCAACATTCGAATGCGCCGTCTGTCCTCCCCTACCCCCTTTCCATGGGCACTTCTGCCGTACGGCTGGACGCTGGCATGCAGGATCGCGGCTACTATCCAGCGGAAGGCTACGACAGCCGACTCCTTCGGCGATCATCGATGCCTGCGATGCCAAGCGATGGTCATCGCTATCCGGGGCGCTTCCTGCCGCCCCACTATGCTCCGCCTGCTCAACAGGGTTACGCCGTTCATCCCGACCAGCCACTGGACAATGATCCGCATCGTCCTGCCGGGCCGCGCACTTTCCCATCCCAACTCTCCCAACAGACAACGTATCTCACACCCATATCGCCGGTGATGAACCGACTTGCACCGGACAGCACCCTCCTTACACCTCTACCGGGCTACGTACCCGACCGAACGTTGACGTCCCCCCTATCGGCAGGCATTCATGCCGAAACATCCCCTACCGTTACTCCTGACTATCCCGGGCGCTCTCAATGGGATACGCCCCCGGGAAGTATCACTAACTACCGGTAACATCACACGCTCGCCGACGAACACTAGCGCACAAGAACTAGTACCCATTTACTCGTATGCGGATCATTGCCTTGCGTTGGGAGCTGCTGCCGATTACCTCTTTTCTTGTACATGACTTATTACCTTCGATCCTTCTCCCGTCTTTTCTTCCCTGGCGCGGCGCTCAACAACAAATACTAATTTACTGTATACTGACTGCCACTCTCTGTCATCTACGTCTTAGCCTCCCCGTACAATACTGTTCCCGTTCGCTTTCCGTCTCATGCTGCGCGCATGTCTTTCTTGGGCAGTTGTATAGTATTGTACATATCATTAGTTGCTTTAGTTGCTTAATGTTTGTATCTATAGGATGTTTCTGGGTCGATTTGTGATGCCTCGCGCGGGATCTTCTCACCGTCTGGCTATGTTCGGCTGGCGCGGGGCACGAGGCAGATTACACGAGTCTCGCATATCTCTATTCAACAGGTCTTGGGGAAGCACACGACGTCAAGAGCGCCAACCCACGACCTCCGATCGAAGATAGAGTGCAACAAAAGAAGATGCAGAAGCGAGCACGTTATCGCTGCGCTTCCTAGGCGTCATCACGAAGGCGAGCGCGATTACGTCTTCGTGGCGGTCTCATGCCCTACCCTGCCGTTGCGTGTAAATCAGCAGAAGCGCGCGCTGGGCGGAACCAAATTCATGCCTTGCCTGGTGCGCGCGGCAGGCCTAGGCACGCCGCGAGGAGCAGCTTCACGAATAGTAGTATGCTGCGCCCGACCTGCCATGCTTATGGCAAGCTTATGGTCACTGATCGTCTTCTCGCCGGTGGTTGCATGCCTCCGCGCGAGAAAGGAGCGACATATGTGGGATGTACCTCCGAGGCGCATCGATGTTTCAGCTGGCAAACGGCAGAGACGGCCAGTGCGCCGGTGTACCCGAGACGGCCAAGTTGGCAACAAGAGTAGAGCCCAGAGCGGCCTCAACCAGCCTCCGATAAGAGAGAGGGGGACTCCGATCGCCGGGCGAGCGCACTCCCGGGCCTCGAGATCCGGGAGCAAGGGGGCTGTGCATTCTGACCCCCTGGCTTCTGAATGCGGTAAGCAGAATTAAGCAGTGGAATAAGCATCCCGCACAGGCTCCGACCGTGGTTACAGGCGCTGGTGACGACGTTGATGCCCTGACATCTAAAAGAGAAATGCGGGGTATGGTGTCCACGGGACGGCAGTACTACAAGATATATGTGTCGTGCATTGATAAATGGGCGCGAATAGGGGAATGAGGGCGTCGCTTAGATAGAATCTCGGTTGGCCAGTGGCAATACAAAACGCCCACAGGTTTCGTCCTGATTCGCCATGGTTGAAGTAATCACGGAATCGGATGGTCTGGCGTAGTTCAGAGATCATCAACATCGGTGCTGATAGACAGAGATGGTCGCCATGTCCGAGTCGGCGCGTATAAGGGCGCCCGATTGTAACGGAGTATGCTTGACGTTGCGTCGCGGACGCCTTCCGACATACAAAGACCGGACAACTCATGACCCGCTCGACGTCTTTCAAGACACTATGAGAAGCAACGGAACGACGAGGCCCCGAAACGTGCGTATCGCAGCGATTGTCTTGCGGAGGATGGTCACGATGGCCACGTACAAGATCCACGATTATCACAAGTTGGAGTGCAGCCGCCAAGAGGTGGGCTCGAAGCTACCCAAGACGGAGATATGAATCCAGTGGCTCCGTTGCTACTGTGCGCCACCAACGTCGGTCGTTTGAAATGGCTGAGAGGCGCCCTCGAAAACATCCGGCGTAGCCGAAAGCGCTGAAGTGTGAACGAGGGAACATACTTAGCACACACTTGACCATTCAATGGATCGGAACCTAGAGACCCACATGCGACTCCTGCGTCTCGCACTGCGCACACGCGCTAGGCTGTGCGATATGATTAAGATGACCCGTTGCTCGTCCAATAATACGCGGCGCTATCGATAACTGGCCAGTGCCATGAGGGCGAAGACATCACTTTGCGAGAGGAGAGGAGACAGGATGGCCCAACATTGAGCGAGAACTCTTTCGTTACGCCACCGTCTTGGATTGAGAGAGCCTGGGGCAGAGATCGTGTAGGGGACGAACTATAGCCAAAGCTTGATAGAAACCGGCGTGGACCACATGACCAAGACACGGGAGGAAGAGCAGATGATCCGTGGAGTCCTAGAGTCAGACCGGCAGCATATAAGGTTGAACAGCAGGATACGGCGTGCAGAAACTGCGCGGATAGGAACGGTAAGCGAGAAAATACCGACGTATTGGGATTTTGCCCCATGCTTGTTAGGAACGTGTCGCGCGAGTAGTTATGACTGCCAGCAGCGAAGTACCTTTAATTATAATGCAAGTGTCAACGAGTGTTTCTCTCCTTTCCGATGACGGTGACGGAGTTGCGCACATGCTGTGGTCAGGGCTGGAAAGAAAACGCCAAGCAAGCATATTCCCTCGTAAGTGTAGTCACGTGGTCATTGAAGTTCATTGAGTCAGGTGATGTCATTGACTGCTTCACGGGCGCTTGTGGCTCAGCGGCTCGTGTGTCTTCGCCTTCTTCGGTCGAGTTCAGCTCTGGCTTGGCGCTCGTGGGCACGGCTTCAGGCAGTGATCGCCAATTGTCCTCCTTTCTCTATACGCCATCATGGCGACGACAAGCTCTACTGCACAGTCGGATGTGCTGGGCGCCATCTTCAAGTCGTTACGCGACAAGAGTCCGGAAGTTCGATTACAAGCAGCCATCGAGCTACAACATTATGTGCGTGTCTTTGGCTCGTGCAGTTTGGTTTTGCTGATGTCCTGCAGGTTTCTACGACTGTTGCAGAACTTCCATCTGATGTTGCCTCCAAACTCTGGGACGATGACATCAACAAGCGCCTCTTCGAATTAGTCCACAGTCAGATCAACGCGGAAAAGCTTGGTGGAATCACCGCGATTGGTGCGTATTATTCGCGCTACTGTGGCCACTGCTGCTGACTGAACAATAAATTGTCTCAGACCAGCTGCTTTCTGTGGACACCGAAGAGACGCTCGAGTCAAAGCGGAATCTCTTCCGATTCTATAACTATGCGCGGTCGCTGGTACCCGATCCAGACATCAACATCATGCTCGCCGCCTCGAAAACGCTAGGTCACATCGCTCAGCTTGGTGGTGCCGCCTTCGGCGATCGGTTTATGGACTTCGAAGTCCAGTCTGCCATCGGTCTCTTGTCTGGCGCCGAAACGAACAGATATGCCGGTGTGCTGATCCTCAAGGAGCTCGCCAAACACAGCCCGAACTACTTCCATCCGCACATCGGACTGGTTTTCGAGAAGATCCTTGTGCCACTCAGAGACGCGCGGGTTATTGTTCGCGAGGGCGCCGCCGAGCTTCTGGCAGCCTGCCTGGAGATCGTCTCTCAACGGGAGAGGAACCAACCAAGCCTCTATCTTCAGCGAATTCTTGCTGATGCGCAGAATGGCCTCAAGATGACGCCGCCCGAGATCATACACGGCTCGTTGCTCACTCTGAGGGAGCTGCTCCTACATGGGGGTATGGTGAGTCGCTTTGCCCTCGCCAATCTCGTTGACTATATATGCAACTTTCCACAACTTTCCACCCAGTTCATGAAGGATCACTACGTCGACACCGCGGAACGCATCATGACATTCAAAAATCACCGTGACATAGTTGTGCGCAAGATGGTCATTACCCTCATCCCAACGCTCGCTGCCTATGACGCGCAAACCTTCGTGGAACGCCATCTTCACCACGCTGTGGCGCACCTGCTTGCGCAGCTGGAGAAACCTCAAGAGCGGAACTTCGGTTAGTATACGTTTGTAGCATAAACGCGCCCTTTTCAAAATCGTGCTAGGTTTCATTGCCATTGGCCACGTGGCCACCGCTGTTGGTAGTGACATGAAACTGTTTCTTGAACCGATAATGGCGCAAATCAAGAGTGGCCTGCTCTTGAGAGGGTAACCAATTATGGCCCCCTCAATTTCTTAATCATACTCATGAGGCTGGTTCCACAGGAAGAAGAACGCGCCCGCGGAGGAACCCATGTTCCAGTGCATCGGCATGCTTGCAGCCGCAGTGGGGCCCAATCTGACGAAACTACTACATGACCAACTTGATCTCATGTTTGCTTGTGGGCTGAGCGAGCCGTTGAGGCAAGCTCTGGTCGCCATAGCCAGGCATATACAGCCTCTGCTCAAGACAATACAAGGTTCGCCCAACACTGTCTCAGTTCCGCCGTATTGTGGCCTTAAATATATTTAGAGCGCCTGCTGGACATGCTGTCCCTAATTCTCAGTGGCCAACCTTACAAACCACTGGGGGCACCATCATCCTTTGTCCGGGGAGAAATCTCGTCTTTGGTCAAGGAATACAATATTGGACAAGTAGGTTTCTCGCCGTCGGGGTTGTGCTCTATCTATACTCATCGTGATTCCAGGGACCCGACGGGTCCAAAAGCCCCGAACTTATCACCTTGGCCTTGGAAACACTTGGCACATTTGACTTCAGCGGTGAGTCGCTAGAAACTCGGTAGAACCGATTTGACTGACTTTCCACAGGTTACGTTCTTAACGAAGTTGTGCGAACGTGTGCTCTGCCGTATCTGGATGACGACCATGCCGAAGTACGGCGCGCTGCCGCCCTCACCTGCTGCCATTGCTTTGTGAGGGATCCGATATGTTATCAGTCGAGCAACCATGCCATTGAAGTCATAACCGACGTTCTCGATAAATTGTTGACCGTGGGTATCGCGGATCCTGGTATGCACCCTCGTTCTATGCTTCTACGTATGGTCAGCTCACCGCTATCTTGACTCTAGATCCCGGTATCAGGCAAACTGTCTTATCGAACCTCCACGAACGCTTCGACAAGCACCTTGCTCAAGCCGAGAATGTTCGATCGCTGTTCATCGCCCTCAATGACGAGGTCTTCGAGAACAGACTCACTGCCGTGAGCCTCATAGGCCGACTCGCCATGCACAACCCCGCCTACGTCATGCCGTCTCTACGGAAAACGTTAATTCAACTTCTGACTGAGTTAGAATACTCAACCGTACTGTGAGTGAATCGTACAACCTGTTTCCGTGATACAGCACGCTCACACGGGGTGTTCAGACGCGGACGAGAAGAGTGCACTCTCCTGCTGACACGTCTCGTTGGGGCTACTAAACGGTTGATCAAGCCCTACGCTGTGCCCATGCTTCGCGTTTTACTTCAGAAAGCTGACGATCAAAATTCTGTCGTCGCGGCCAATGTATTGATGTGCCTCGGCGAGCTGGCAGCTGCTGGCGGAGAAGATGTCGTTCCACAGATACCAGACCTCATGCAGGTGATCATGACCCGCTTGGCGGACTCTGCACTGCAGAAACGGGACGCGGCTTTGATTTCTCTCGGACAAGTGTGCTCTAGCACCGGTTATGTTATCGCGCCGCTTCTTGATTATCCGCAATTGCTGCAACTTCTCGGGCGTATCATGAAAACCGAGTCGAACCAGCTGATGCGTCGGGAGGTCATTCGGGTGCTCGGTATCCTCGGTGCTTTGGATCCCTACAAACGGAAGGTAGGTAGTGCATTAGCCGCATGTTACGTGTACTGAACCTACTCCAGCACAAGTCAATTGACGATGGCAACGAAAGCGGCAATAATGACAACTCGGCGACTCTGACTCCCGCCTTCATGTCGACCTCTTCAGATGATTACTACCAGACTGTAGTGATTCGATCGCTCCTGGGGGTTCTCAGAGATTCCTCCCTCAGTGCGCAGCACCATACAGTCATCGAGGCTATAATGGCTATCTTCAAGACGCAAGGTCTGAAATGCGTTACGTTCTTACCCGAAGTCAGTCAACAATCTCGTAACAAATCAAATTCTCTGATTTCTCCCCCGTTAGATCATTCCGGCATTTGCGATGGTGGCGCGCAATTCTAATGCGCGTTTGCAAGAGTTTCATCTTCAGCAGCTTGCGATCTTGATTGACATCATCAAGCAACACGTCCGTGTCTACATGCCTGACATTGTCGCGCTCATCACGGAATTGTGGGAGAACTCTGCCTTGCATCTGCCGATTGTCTCGCTCGTCGAGTCCCTCGGTAGGGCACTGGACGCTGAATTCAAGCCGTTCCTGCCGACCATTTTGCCGCTCGCGCTGAAGGTGTTCGATGGCGGGCCTCTGAACGACAAACGTATGAACACCCAGATCAAAATTTTTGACGCCATCCTCACTTTCGGCTCCAACGTGGAGGAATATCTGCACCTCGTGATACCCACCATCGTGAAGACCTGCGAGCGGGAGGGAGCAAGCATAGCTTTACGCAAGCGCGCCGTTCAGACGATCGATGGCTTATCCAGGAAGGTGAACTTTTCCGACCATGCCTCCCGTATCGTACATCCACTTGTTCGAGTTCTTCGGACTGCAAACAACGAGCTGCGTATGGCCGTGATGGACACGCTTTGCTCGCTTCTCATCCAGTTAGGCTCCGATTTCGCGATCTTCGTGCCGACGATCAATAAGGTACGTTTTGGACTCCTCGGGACTTGATGCCCTTGCTCACAGTTTATGCAGACGATGGTCAATTATCGAGTCAACTACATCAAGTACGAGAATCTTGTGTCGAAGCTTCTGAACGGCGAACGCCTTCCTCAGGAAGCTCCAGGCATTGAACTTCTGTGAGAAACATGTTGGAACGCACTGAATTCACTGATCGATTGCAGCTTCAGCGATAGCTCTAAGACAGAGTTCACTGCACCTGCTGAACCCAGCAAGATGACCGTGAACCAACAGCACTTGAAGCAGGCGTGGGATGTCTCCCAGGTTGCAACGCGTGAGGATTGGAACGATTGGATGCACCGTCTCGCCGTCGAGTTCATGAAGGAATCTCCTTCTCACGCCCTTCGTGCGTGTATGACGCTAGTTGATGCCCACCCTCCTCTCGCCAAAGAACTCTTCAATGCTGCATTCATCTCGTGCTGGGGCGAGCTGTATGACCAATATCAGGCAAGCATTCGGCGATGTTGCTCGCATCATCATTAACGACCGCCTGCAGGAGGACCTTGTCCGCGCCATTGAGCTTGCGATGGGAGCGCCCGAAGCGCCCTCGGAGCTTGTGCATCGTTTGCTCAATTTAGCAGAGTTCATGGAGCATGAAGAGAAACCCTTGCCCATTGAACATCGCACGCTCGGAGAGCATGCGATGAAGTATCATGCGTACGCGAAGGCTCTGCACTATAAAGAGCTCGAGTTCTTCTCTGAAACGTCCCCCAACATCATCGAGGCATTGATTGGGATTAATCAGAAGTTGCAACAGCATGATGCGGCATGGGGCACACTCATCACGGCCAAAGAGACTTACGACGTTAGCAAGCATGAGGAGTGGTACGAGAGGTTGGGTCGCTGGCAGGAGGCACTCGAGGCTTACGACCGCAAGGGAGAAGAAGATCCTGACAACCGGGAAGTGCCGGCGGGTAAGATGAGGTGTCTTCACGCCCTAGGGGAATGGGATGCACTCGCCAGCCAGGTCGAAGAACACTGGGAAGCTGCGAATCCTGACGAACGCCGAGATATGGCGCCCATGGCTGCCGCCGCTGCGTGGTGCCTGAATGAGTGGGAGGATATGGACAAGTACATTAGTTCGATGAGAGTTGATTCTCCAGATCGATCGTTCTATCGTGCAATCTTGGCCGTCCATCAGAACCAATTCCCGAAGGCGATCACCCACATTGCGAAGGCGAGAGACCTCCTGGACCCCGAACTCACGACTCTCGTCAACGAGAGCTATGGCCGCTCGTACAAGTAAGGCACAATCCACGTCATTAGTTGCTTGCTCATTTCGCCGTCTGTAGTATCATGGTTCGCGCTCAAATGTTGTCAGAACTGGAGGAGATCATTGCGTACAAACAATATGCTGATCAACCCGAGCGTCAAAAGACCATGAAGACGACATGGATGAAGAGGTAGGGATGACGCAGTTACGGCTTACATTGACTGACGTCTTTTTTCCAGACTACAGGGTTGTCAGCCTCAGGTAGAAGTGTGGCAGCGTGTTCTACAAGTCAGGAGTTTGGTCCTTAGTCCAGAAGACGACCCTGTTGTGTGGATCAAGTTTGCCAACCTCTGTCGTAAATCCGATCGCATGGCTTTGGCCGAGAAGGCCATCAACTCCCTATTATATCGTGGAGCGGTAAGTCCATGAGACCATGCTGCGCCGAAGCTTAGTCTGATGTACATTATGATAGCCCCCGGATCAGATACCACAGCTCCGATACACGAAGGCCCCACCAAACGTGATATACGCCCATCTCAAATTTTCATGGGCCACGGGTCAAAATCGCGAAAGCCATCTTGAGTACCTTCGGCAGTTCGCAGACAGCCTTACGAGGGAATTGCAACCGCGGCCGAACGAGCGCGCCTCGTCGTTGTCAAAGGAGAAGTCAGAAGAATTCTCGAAATTGGTGGCTAGATGTTACTATAAGATCGGCGAATGGCAAACGGTGCTTGGAGAGGACTGGGGCTCGGTACGTCACACGCACCTATATCGACTGCTGTCGAAGTTCATCGTCCATCTCCAGAGAAACACCAAGGATATCCTTCATTCGTACCTGCTTGCCACCCGGTACGACCCGAAGTGGTATAAAGCCTGGCATACTTGGGCGCTTGCCAATTTCGAGGTAATCGGCCACCTTGAGAACCGCAGCGAGATTAAGACGAGCGATGTCTCTGGTACTTCGCTCGCAGCCCATATAGTGCAGTCCATCCGAGGCGAGTCCTTGACTAGTGTGGGTCGATCGAGGTACTCATGCGAGCGATTAGGATTTTTCCGCTCCATCTCGCTACGCAATGAGAATGCGCTTCAAGACACCCTTCGTCTCTTGACCTTGTGGTTCAAGTTCGGCGTACACGATGACGTCAGCCATGCGATGAGCGAAGGCTTTGCGACGGTAGAGGTCGACACGTGGTTAGAAGTGATTCCGCAGGTATGTGATTGTTCGTCTCGCATGCACGTTGGGTTTAACTCTAGTGGGTCCAGATCATTGCGCGTATCCAGACTCCGAGCACCAATATTCGGAGGATTATAACCAACCTGCTGGTGGAAGTTGGAAAGCATCATCCACAAGCCTTGGTTTACCCTTTGACCGTTGCCTCGAAATCCTCAAGCGCTGCTCGCAGAGATGCCGCCCTCGGGATCATGGAACGTATGAGAGAACACAGTGCGACCATAGTGGAACAGGTGAGGTGATTCCCTATATGAAAAGTCTTGAATTGACACTCGCTGCAGGCATTGCTCGTTAGCCAGGAGTTAATCCGAGTGGCGATCCTTTGGCATGAACTATGGTTCGAAGGTCTCGAAGAAGCATCTCGGTTGTATTTCACTGAGAAGAACCCTGATGCCATGATTGCCTGTCTCGAACCGCTGCATGATCTGTTGGAAGCCGTGAGCGATTCGTGTGATTATCACCAGCACCTGGCTAATTCGTCTTCCTAGGGGCCAACGACTGCAAGGGAAACATCTTTCGCGCAGGTATTCGGCCGGGACTTGCATGAAGCTCGCGAAGCTTGTCGCCGATACCGTGTATATGGGGAAACCAGTGAGCTTGAAAGGGCTTGGGATACCTACTATGGGGTAAGGCTATCCTTTCAAGTCGCGTTCTGTTCCTAATGGGGCTTTGGCTTTGTCAGGTGTTTAAGAAGATTGAGAAGCAACTACCTCAACTGACGACGCTGGACTTACAATACGTGTCTCCCGAACTACTCAAGGCTCGGAATTTGGACCTCGCCGTACCGGGTAAGTCCCAGCTGATATATTCCAAGATACTTCGCGTTTATGACTTGTGAAGGCACTTACCAAAGCGGGCGCCCTATCGTCAAGATTACCAGTTTTGCATCCAAGCTGACGGTGATCTCGTCCAAGCAGCGACCACGCCGCTTGCGCCTCAGAGGCAGCGATGGGCGAGACTATCAATATCTCCTCAAAGGTGACTGGAATCGCTCGTGCCCGTAGCTGTATGTTCGCTAAACGTACGCACCTAGGTCACGAGGATCTTCGGCAAGACGAGCGCGTGATGCAACTGTTCAGTCTCGTCAACGGACTCCTTGCTGTAGATACGGACAGCTTCAAACGACGACTCCATATCCAACGATACCCCGTTATTCCTCTGGCTCCCAATGCTGGTCTGATCGGTTGGGTGCCGGACAGTGACACGTTGCACGTGCTTGTGCGAGACTACCGCGACTCTCGCAAGGTGCTACTCAACATCGAGTATCGACTCATGCTCCAGGCGCGTCTTTCTTCTCCGATGCACGCCTGACCTGGTTCTCAACTGATGTCCAGATGGCGCCGGACTATGAGAACTTGATCTTGTTACAGAAGGTGGAAGTATTCGAATACGCTCTGGAGAACACCACAGGACAGGATCTCTACCGAGTGCTTTGGCTCAAGTCGAACAACTCGGAGCACTGGCTGGAGCGACGAGCGACGTACACACGATCCCTTGCGGTCAACAGCATGGTCGGCCACATCCTGGGCTTGGGCGACAGGCATCCGAGCAACTTGCTTCTGGAGCGCTCCACCGGGAAGGTGGTCCACATCGACTTTGGCGACTGCTTCGAGGTCGCGATGCACCGAGAGAAATTTCCCGAGAAGATTCCGTTCCGGTTGACGAGAATGCTGACTCATGCTATGGAGGTCTGCACCTTGTTCGTATCATCCAGTGGAGCAGTGCTCATGATTGTTACAGGTCAGCGGTATAGAGGGTAGCTTCAGGAATACATGCGAGATCTCCATGAAGGTTCTCCGCGACAACAAGGAGTCCCTCATGGCTGTCTTAGAGGCCTTTGTGTACGATCCCTTGATCAACTGGAGATTGATGCAGCATGACGTGGACGCTCGCCGTCACGACGGTAGGCATTGAGCGGTTCTTGTGGTAATTAACATGCTAATGGAGAATACAGATCCGGACGCCACTCGAAACGCGGAGCTTAAAGCCGCTGCCTTCCCTCAAGGACCAACGAGGAAACTTAAGGCCAACGAGAATGAGATTTTCAACGGTACGTGTTCTTCACATCCTTGTAGAGCGAAATCCAACCGGATCACACACAGAAAACGTCGGAGAAGGTGTTAAACAGGAAGTGCGAAATGAACGCGCTCTATTCGTGTACAACCGCGTACAACAGAAGCTGACAGGTACAAGCTCCTGAACCTGGACTGTTTTCTTATTCACTAAAACATGGCCATAGGTCGAGATTTCGATCCGGAAGTCGCGCTCGACGTCCCCGCACAAGTGGATAAGTTGATACTGCAGGCGACCTCGCTTGAGAACTTGTGCCAATGTTTCTCTGGATGGCAAGCATCAATGTAGCTCGCGTACGAGTATTCCCACTGACTGATATTCTGTTTCTGTCCACAGGTGTGCGTTCTGGTGAACTCAGTCGGTGTCTGGTCCCCGTACTCTCCGTGTGCTGTTCTTGTAACTTATTATTACGCATGTCAGCCATCTGCTTTCCCATGTATCATAGACAGAATATTATCGGATTAGTCACGCTCGTTCCGACTTCACGAAGCTGTCAAGAGCCACAGTACAACAATAATATATACGACGGAAGCACCCTTGAAAATGTGGAGGTATCACGACTGAAACTTGCGAAGCGTGAGCATCTCGTCGATCATAGCTTGAAGACGATCCTCAGGTACCTTGACCAGACTACAGAGGAGGTCAGCTCCTGAGACGATACGACATCGGAAAACAGGCTGAAATCCTTGAGGAGGGTCCGGGTGGCAAATCGCACCTCGGGATCAAACTTCTGGCTTCATCCACGTCTGCCGGGCAGAGATTAGCCAGCTGGGCGATCTCAAACTGAGATAGGCCGGCGTCACGGCTTGCAAGCACGCTTTCTCGCGCATTTGAGCACAGGCGCTACGAATGTGGAGAGGCCACGGACGAACCTTCGAACGCTCGACGCCGAGTCGGCAGATGTGTACCGAGAGAATGTACGGACGTATTCCAGCGTCTTGTTGTATACCCTTGATACCAATCCCAGGTTCAGAACTGTAGCCTATCGAGATGGTCGGCGAAGGACTGACGCATTGTCAGTGTTGTCTCGGTCCTTGTGTTCCAACAGGTATTTGACTTCGGAGATGAGCAGGCAACCGGCGGACGCAAACTCAGAGCCGAGTTTGAGTGCCGCTGCGTCCTCCTCCTCCTGCTGGGCTCTGTGCCGAGGCATATTGATACAAGAACAGCCTGAGCTTAGCCAGAGAACTTGGCTTCGAGCAAGGAGGGGTAGACACGTGATCTCCGCTGCCTCATATCGAGGACTCCGGTTCGACCGGTACTTACTTGGCGAAAGCTGGCTTCTTCACTATGCCTCAAATCATTGAGAACACCGGCAGGTCAGTATGGTTTCCCGCAACGTAGGCATAGCCTCACGGTCTATCTGTACTTGAAGCACGGCACGGGACTTCTGCATGCTCGAGCGAAACTGTTTGGCTCACATCAAACTGGCGCTTCTGCTTTCTTTGACGTCCTATTCGGTGCTACTTCGCGCTCGACTCGCTATCAAGGGAGAGGACGAGCCAGGAACCGGCCTCACGAATGCAGGCCTACCCATAGCTACGTTGCAATTCTTGGCAGCCATGGGTGCTATCGCCGCCGGACTTTTCGAGTACCATCAAGGATACAAGGATATGCGGCACATGCGCGCTTTCTTAGTATCTAAGAAGTCAGCGAAAGAATTGCTCATAGCACGAGTCGGCTCTTCTTAACCATGCTTCTCTAGACCACATTTTGCCATAATCACGGTCGTCACGGCGATCATTATGACTACATGTGTAATCTTGTTGGCGGACGAAAACGACCTATGACAGATGCTGCCATGCCCATGCATTAGGGGTCAGGTTTTGGTCTATCAGATGTGGTGCGTTGTTTTCTACATTTCGCTCACTTGCGCTCATTTTGTGTCCAGGTGCAAGAGGTCTAGGCGCATGCTTCGACATTCACACACTTTTCGACGACGATGGCCGTCGTTCGACCACGGCTGGCTCGAATCCAGAGGCAATCTAGGCTGCGATATCTACATCGAGCCTAGCTGCATGCCGTCACGCAGTGCTTCTCGACGACGTGCATCGATAGACTCTCTAGACGCATTCTCTGCACGATCTCAGGCGCACTGTGAGATGCTGGATTCAAGGGAGGCGGGATGTGAGGCAGGAATCAGTGTTGATGGGATATTGCAAACCCCCACTCAACCGAGGCGGCTGGCTCAGAAACTCTTGCAACGACAGCAGAGCGCACTAAAGCAACCTGCCAACTGACGATCCGGCACAGACAATTGGCCAAGCCCATCCAGGGGAAGTGTATGCACGAGGCTGAAGAGAAGTCTTGCATGCAACATCGCGTAATATAAAACTGTTTGTGGCTGCCATTATACTGTTACTTTAACACAACAAGACAACAAGGGACTACACAACTAGACTGCCGATATCACTACACCTACCAGGGACGTATTTTAAGGCATTTCCCGACGGGTGTCATCACGTACAACTACTGACACTATCATACCGTTCCCGGTCTCGTCGAGTCGTCTAGACTGAGGCGCTGCATCTGTTCAGCGGTGGCATTGCCGTCAGCAATCCCAGACCTCTCATCCGCCGGCACTTTCTCCGTGGCAACCTTCGGGTTGGCGTGCGACGGCTCAGGTCCCTTCGCGAACGGCCGCTCGGGGACTCTGTCCTGGTACTCCTCGGGTGTCGGAGACGTGCGACCGGACGCGCCGCCGTTCGCCGATGGCGCGGGGTACTGAACGAGAGCGTTGCCGTTGCTGCCAGAGGTCTGATTGTTGGGTGTGAGGATCGACTTGTTGGCAGGCGGCTTGCCCCAAGCGCCGGCAGCGGGAGGTGCTTTGGGCGTCGATGAGGCTACCGAGAGGGGAGGGAAATCTGTGGCTTGTAAAGGCGGGCCATGTGTAGTGCCGGCAGAGGCTGTCCTGGACCGGCTGTTGCTGTGAAGGGTCGGCTGCGGTTTTAGGTTGATGGCCCAGTCCGGACGCGCGGGAAGGGGGTGCTTGGAAGACGTGGAAGTAGACGTGTAGGTCCGTCGAGAAGACGACGAAGTGGTTGAGGACGACTATCACACACGAGCATGAGCGTCTACGTTCTAGGAAAGGAAAAAGGTCGAGAAGTTAAACACTCACCACTGTAGATGATGCTTCATCGGAGGGTGTGCGGTTGCCGTTGCTGACGCTACCGACACTGGAGGTAGCAGACGTTCGCCGCATCGAAGAGCTCAGCCGCGGGCCGACCGTTTCGCCACCCATACTGCCTCCCGAACCGTAAGCGTACATCGAGTTCGGAGGTCCGTAGCTCCACGTGGGCCGCACGGACGGCGCTACACGCTTTGCGCCGCCGCTCACACTGCTGCTTCGAGACGAAGCCCGGCTGTGTTGTGAGGACATGCTGCCATTGCTCGGTGCACGCCCGTTCATATGCGGCGGGGGCGGCGGAGCCATTTCTTGCGAGTACACGGCCTGGCCGTGCATTTGAGGCGGCAGTGCAGGTGGCGCAGGCTGCCCTGGAACGTAGGACATCGACTGCGAGTAGTATCCCGGCGCGGGGTAGGGTCCATATGGCGCGGGGGGCATAGCGGGCCATGGAGTTCCATACTGTGGATTCCGTGGCATTGGGGGTGGGCTGCCATGTGGAGCGGCAGGCTGCATGTTTGGTGTCTGCGGGGGAGGAGCAGAACCCGGCGTCAACGCGCCTTGCTGAGCAGGTGCCCATGCGTAAGCGCCTGGGTACGGTACTTGGTGGGGATGCCCGTAGATCTCTGGCGTTGCATGACCGGATGTTGGCTCGGATTGCGAGTGAGGGTGTGGAGGCGGAGGAGGGTAGGGGTAAGCATAGTATGGATATGCAGGATAAAAACCTGCAGGAGGAGCAACTTGTCCGGGGGGAGGGTAGGCGTAGAAAATGTAACCGGGAGGTGGAACGTCCCCTTGATCGTAAGATGTGGATGCTACGCCCGAAGTCGGCTCGTATATGGATGCGTATGTGAAGGAGGGTGATGGGGCTCTGGAGTTGCGTGTGCTCCCGCCTGTTCTATAGTTTGATCTGCGAGAACGTGAAGATCCAGCTGAAGTGCTACCCGGAGCACCCTTTTTATCGCGTGATACTGGGCCCGACCACTCGCTCTCGGTGGGCGCTGTGCTCGCGGTGTCGTCCAAATCGCTCCTGCCTCCGCCCTCGCTGGTGGATGCAGAACCGGAGACGAGGCTGAATGTGGATGAGCTAGCGCTCATATCTTTGTCTTTGTCCTTATCCTGGAAATCCATGAATATACGCGTCCGCGCCTCGTTATAGGCGGCTTCCCGCTCGGCGATCGTGAGATGCTTCCGCCCACTGGTGGCATTACTGCGGCCACCGACGCTGCCGCTTTCCGAAGGTTCAGCGTCCGAGAGGTCGGCATCTTCGCCGGCCACAGAGCTCGTGTGTGAACGCGATTTGGTTTTTCCACGCTCCTTAGAGGAGCGCCGCATGATTTTGAACGCGGGCAGAGACTGTGACTCCGCGGGCACCAGTTCACTGAGTCGACGAATTGGACTAGAGACGCGTGTTAGAGTGAGATCATCGTATGTGTCCGATTGTGACACTGACATGCGGCTTTCGATTGTCTTCACAATTGCGAGGTTCTTCGTGACAGGGTCGGCTTCAGGTGTGCATTTGTAGTACGCAGCACATCGATGAACCAGGAGTCGCTGGTATGATGTCGATGCTTGCACCTCCACTCGTTGCCTGAGGAAACACGTCTAAGCACGGAAGACCAACACACCAATGAGTGGCTCGTGCTTACTGTTGTTCCTTGATCAACCCTTCCATGATTTGGCCGACCTTGAGGACGAACAGTCTGTCCTTGCTTTTCAGCGCCTCCAAAATCTGAGGATCCACATCCGTGCTAGCGTCTTTGCCAAGGTCGGACAACGGCCCGTCTGACGTCGACTCCGTGCTCGGCGGAGGAGAGTGCGATATCTGAGCGCCATCCACGACTAGCGTCGTAAGCGGGGTAGGTAGAGTGGTATCCATGATAGGCAGGCCGGTTTGGATGAGGGTTGGCACGGTTGCGTTGTTGGACGTGTGCATGGGTAACAAAGGTGTGCGCGATGGCGATGGCGATGACAAGCGAGCTTTCGACGTGAAGATGGTGTGCGATGCGAGCAGCGCGGGTGCCTCTGCGTTATAGAACACGAACGGTCAGCCAGTGATCGTAGCAGGAAACGGGAAGAAGAAACAGAAACAGAAACGAGTAACACGGTCCAGTGCGCGACACTGCAGTAGGCCCATACGTACCGACAGACATTGACCAACGCAAACAAGAACAATACTAGCTGAGGCGGTCGACGTCGAGGAAGAAGACGGCCAACGCTGAGCTCAAGCGGTGGGTTGGTGCATAGGTCTGAGGGGAAAGCCCGCAGGACGGTGGCGGCTGCGAGGAAATCGCGGCACGCTCTATTGCAAATCGGGCGGGCGCCTATTCCCCAGTTCCCCGGGTCACTGCAAACAGCACAGCAGGCGACTACATTCTCTATTCTCTGGTTCTAATGTCAGGCTCATTATAGCCACACAGCGTAACATAGCATCAATGTGTCTATCGGGGTTAATGTCCACTCGGACTGGAACTCGACGGACGAACGACCCCGTAGATATTATAGCTCAAGCTGTGGAACACGAGCATTACATCAGAAATGATGTTCGATCACGCGTATCGCTTACGTACCAGAACACAAAGATAAAGGCGCCATAGCATGCAAGCGCAAGAGCGGCGCGGTTGAGCGCTTTACTCGCCGATGCGTCATGTCGCGTCAGCTGGACAATCGACGACGACGACGGGCTTTAGTTCGGTGTGCGGTGAGCGATTCGGATACTGGTATGACGAACCTGCCAGTAGAAGAGACCTGGGAGGATGAAAGATATAGTTGTGGATCCTGTGGACCCAACGAAGGACAGAACTGCCAAGTTTGTTAGCCTTTTGATTGTACGCTCTAAGCGGAGATCTGGCTTACCCATTCTCAAGTCATCCACGTGGTAAGCGATCGTAAAACCGCTAGCGATGATGCCCGCTGTAAGCAGCGTGTGCTTCAATGCACTCATATCTGCCGGAGCATGATCCTCGTCCTCAAGTTCCTCGTCGTTTGCAAGCTCATGCGGTGTCTTATGGCTCTGTCCGGCGTGGAATACCTTATCCAAGCAGTTCCGGCATGGGTGCACCTGCAAGGGATACGACACCAAGACAAGGACGACAATGGCCAGTTGGCCGACCGCAACGAATAAAGACGTCGACGGGTACATTGCGATGATGTTTGGTCCCACCTGGGAAAGAGACGGATGAGCAACGATCAAGAGGCCCACGTTGATCACGCGTACCGTAGAGCCAAAGGTTAGATAACCGAGAATGGCAATCACCAGATATACGCCAGTGGCAGATCCACTGTGAGATACAATCAGAAGACGAGAAGCGTAGAACGACCTGAACTCACATAGAAGTGCCGATGATAGTGTTCATTCGATTCTGCGTATTCTCCGTGACTTCATTGAACAAAGGAAACAGCTGCACAACCTTAGTTTGGCAAACGACCTCACGAGAGTGCCACATACATTCTGTGCGCAAGTAAACGCGAACACCTGGACAGGAAATGTCGACAGGAAGTCGGGCGTGAAATGCACAAGATGCACTTCGCCCCTTGGAGGCATGTCATCGAAAGGCTTGATGAACACATAGACCACGATAGCGAGGAGGTAAACTACATAACGGTACGTCAGAAGGTACTCCATGGGGATAGCCAGTACAATGACCCACCCACGGCAAATATTCCGACGTAGCTTGCGTGTCTCAGGCTATCCAACCTACGCAAGAATCCGAGGGGGACAAGAATCGCCATGAACAACGTGATCCATACCCGTCCGGACAGTGCCCAGGACGGGGGCTCGTTGGAAGAGAGGTCGTGATACAACGCTTCCACAACGCTGGGCATGAGACCCTTGATGATGATGAGATAGCTGCATGGCTGAGGCATCAATCAACATCTTAAGTGCCCGATAAAGGGTGCGGACCTGATGGAGACACCGAAACACTTGATTGCGATGGCTGCATCGAAGAATACAGCAGCCTTCGGGAAGGTAAGCTGTGCAACTGCGAAGAAGGACGAGGTCCTGTGAGGGGTGTGGGTCGCAGCCAGCGAGAGCAGATACAGCCCGAATGCAGCTACACTTCCGGAGAACACGCAGGTGAAGATTCCCGGTATGATTCCAGAGGATGCCATTGCCTAACGTGCTCATTGAGTAGCATCCAAGGCCGGCTGGCGGATAAGAACATACCATGGGGAATGTCAGCATACCTGCATTACATTAAGACGGTTTTGAGTCCATTGCGGAAAGGAGAGCTCACCGCTGCCAATGATGGTATTCGACAGGTTGCCTATGCAACTGACCAAAGATGCATGTCCCCCCGTGAACTTCTGCTTTGGCCGTCCGTTCGATGCATCCGCGCCTAAGAGCGCACTAGCTTCGGTATCGGCTTCGGCATGGTGGACCTCGCGTGCATCTTCTGCCGCAACGCCATATGTTTGCACCATCTCGTAGGAGTCGCTTTCGCTCTCGCAAGCTGAAGTAGGTTGTTGGGGGACTGGCGAGTAATGTGTCGACCCTCTCGGCCTAGAAATGATATCGCTGCCGAGGGGCAGAATATTGCGCGAGAATACGGTGCGCAGCCAGGCCAGCTTGCATGTGGCAAGTGATAAACTTGGAAAGAGGCGGTGCCGAGTCTGCCGACTTCACATGCGGGGTACGCGCGGGTGCGCACGCGGCATGTCGACTCAACGGATAGCATGATTTGCTTAGCATAACTAGCATGACGACGTCGTGGGTCGGGACAGAGCGATGCATTGGTATATACAGTGGAGGATTAGACTGAACGTGATGCAGGATAAAGATGTGATGAACAAGCAAGCAAGCGGCTGCGGAGATCAGTCGTGGGTCAGACGCTCGAGCGTCTCACTCCATTGCACTACCTTGGGGTGAGCCTTAACCTACGCAGTGATGTTAGAGCCAGTTGCGAAAATCTTTGAGGAATCTCACCTTTCTCGGGTCGAAATTCAAAACTTGCAACCCTTCCAAGGATGTGCAACGCGAGAGGGCAACATAAGCCTGTCCTGTAGACGTGAAAGCCTTCAGCACTAAGGTTAATCGTGATAAGATAAACACACACCTTTCTCGAAGATCTTCCCGAGGTCGACTTTCACGCGTTCCAGGGTTTGACCTTGACTCTTGTGGATGCTCATGGCCCAAGCAGGGATCAAGGGCAGCTGCGCTCTGCTCAACTGGATTTCGCCATTGGGAAGTTCCACCTTCCATGTTTCTGGTTGAATCATCACCGCCCTCCGTCCGCCATGCGGCATGATGAATTCCACCAGTGGCCAGACAAGACCGGAAACGCCTGCCGACTTGGTCGCAGTATCCTTCTTGGGCTCTTTGCCTTTGCTGGCAGGTGGAAGTGTGACCTCATCCTCCCCTTCCTGCTTCTGGCTCGGATCCACGAACTTGATGACTCTCCCTGTTGAACCGTTGACAAGGGTTTCGTCCAGATTTCGGATCAACATGACCTGCGTATCTACTCGAATGACCAGCTTCTGAGGAGCCATGAAGTTGGCGAGCATCTTCTCTCGTTGATTCGGGTCCTGTAGTGTCCCCCCATCGGTTGCCACGTACGTGTGTGCTTCGGTCTGGAGACGATTCATGCGCACACCGTTGGAACGGTCGACCTCCTCACGGCGAGGGAAGCTGAGGCGGGGCAAGTCTCAGTTGCGTGATACACGAAGATTACGGAAGCGCACATACAGCTCAGTTGGCTCAATGCCATCGTCATAGCGTACCTCTCGTGAAAGGCTCTTGAATTTGGCGATGGAGGCGTCTGAGAGTTTACCAAATCGCATTTCATTCAGCATGTTGATGAGTTCTGGACCGGAATCAATTCTCTGTAAGTGTATGGACATCCTGCTGCGGCTTACCTTCATCTCGCTGCCTGAACACCTTGGTGAGGTTAAATGTGCGCTTGATGGCTTTGCTCCATTGCTTCGCCTCGAAGGCAAATTTCGTTTCGCCGTGTTTCGTTACAGGCGGAAGCTGGAAGAAGTCTCCGGTGACGACCAGCTAATGATCGATTGGCAACAGACCTGGCGCAGTTGAAGAAAACGTACTTGTATGCCACCGAACGGCGCGGTAGGATTTTTCCGCAGAATGCCACCGATTTGTGATAATTTATCGAAGAGATCGGCTTCGACCATTGATACTAACAAGGTTATTAGAGCCATTCCCGAAGACGCAGCATTGAATCACACACCCTCATCAATAATCAGCACCTTCACCCTAGCCCAACGCGTGCTAGCCTTCTTATTCTTCATGATCTTCCGCGCAAGTTCATCGGCACTTCCCATACCAAGACCAATGCCAGCGAAGTTGTGTATCGTAACACCACCGATATTGCATGCCGCCATACCTGAAAGGTAGATCGCGGCTCAATCCCATGCCTCAAAGGTAGCATCGGGATTGCACTCACCCGTGGAAGCTGTGACTGCAACAGCGTCTGGGGTTTTTACGTAATTTCTACGAAGGGTCTTGATAATCTCGCGAAGCAACACGGACTTGCCGGTTCCTATGCGTGTTCTGTCAGGACGACCAAGGGTGTGTATGTATGCGCTCCAAAGCGCGCATACGCGAGGGAGTGTCAGAACAATCAACGTGACGACTCACCAGCACTACCAGTGTAGAATACACTGAGGCCGCTTTCGACGAGCTTTAGAATCTGGGTTTGCTCTTGGCTGAGGAAGACTTTGGAAGGCTTTCCACTGGATCCGGAAAGGTTATGAATCACTTGTAATTGGGGTGCGCTCGCGCTAGAACTGCTCTGAGAGACGGTAGAGGACGAGGGGACGTTGGAGGAGGGCCCGTTGCGGGTCGTAAAGACTGGCCGACGCTGGCTATCGGACGCGGGTGCATTCCAGGAATCAGGAAGTTGCCTCTTCTTGCTTGGTGGAGGGGATGTCAGATCGATCACGCCTGAGTCGCGCTTTTGGCCGCTGGTCGAGCGATTCTGTGAAGAGGACGAGGTCGCGCTCGGAGGAACTTGCGAAGAAGCCGTGTTTCTCAACGCGTCTTGAATATGCTTCAAACGTCTAGCACGGCGCTCATCGGCCAATCGCTTCTTCTCATCCATCGGCGTGTCCCTGCGCCGCGTTCGTCAAGGTATTCAACGATCATGAGCGCGGAGTATCCTTCAACGTACGATGAGGTCGCGGAGGATGATGTCTGTGGAGGAGTCGGAGACCATGGAATGGGATTGCTGTCCTGACTCGAGACGGCGGAATTGCTCGACCAATCGCGCTTCACGGTGCGCAAGCCCGACATCGGCTCCGGCATACTATTCTTTCTGGTCGACCCGGGCTTAAGTCAGGAGTAAGATGTCCTTGGTATCGTTTCGTAGCCTGTAGCACCAGTGTACGAGCAGTGTCAGACCAGCGCTAGGAAGAAGAGGTGATAAAGGCGCCCGGCTCGTCCAATGGTCCACCTCGTGTTTGTTGCACGTGAAGTTGGTCAGCTGACCGTGTTTTGCTATGTACATTTCTTGTACACATCAAGTTTATACAGGGGATGCATACATATACCTTCAAAGATAGCCATCAGAACAATGGCCTGGTGATCTAGTAGTATGATTCCTTCTTAGGGTGTGGGGACTTGGACCGCGTCGGCATGCGTGATATTGAGTGCGTCGGCATGCGCGGCGTCACGGCCGCACCCAAACGGGGTCACGTGTGCGCAATGTCGCAAACGCGTCGCGAATGTGTCGCGTCGACACGTCCAGTGAGCATCAATATGTACCAGCCATAATACCGACTGCAAACCGAACGGCGCACCCGTTAGAGTCCTGTCCTCCGATTACTCCTCCCTTTATACAAGCAGACATGCCCGAGGGTGGACGGTGGAGTCCCTGAAAGCCCGAGGTTGCCTCCGTCTCGCATCCGCACCTTCTGACTCCTGATCTAGCCGATGATGTTCACTTCGATTACATTCAGTTGACTCAGACAGAACTGCTGTTCGGAAATTTTCGTTCAGGCATTTCGAAAATACAGAGACATTCGAAGTCGTGACGACGGTGTGTCGACCGGCAGTTAAGCACATTCGGATGGCGGTGGAGGGCGGTGTCGAGTTGGCGGGCCTGAGATGGTATTGGGCCCGGCAGCGGTCGCGATCGGTGATCTGCATGTCACTGGTAGTGCCTGCAGCTGGGCGATTCCGGCTCTTTGCTTCCGCGTCGTGTACATGACGATGATATAAAACACCGTTTATGAACATAAGGAAAGTAGGGCACGTTTGGGATTATGCTTTCAAGCATTCAGGTTTCTGTGCGGCGCAACGGGGGGGGGGGGGGGGGGGGACCCGACATGTTGCTCACACGAAAGAGTGGGCCTAGCGGGAGATTGAACCCGGGACCTCCTCCATATATGACTGAAATCCCTAAGAAGGAATCATACCACTAGACCACCAGGCCTCAGGCGTGGGAGACGTGGAAGTTCATTCTAGTAATCAATGTACGTGATAGCAGGCCGGAGCATAGTAAAAATCATCCTGAACGCACCCTCCCCTCCCTCCTCCTTCCGTTATTGCCCGGAGATCTATGCAGTGTCTTCCATTCATACTTACTTTAAGTTGAGAAGCACGATGCCTACTTCTTCATCCAGGGTCCACCTTCAATGTGGACGGTTCGGGTGAATGCCTCACACATGTGCTCATTCTCCCGAGGCATGCTGACCTCCCTCCTCCTCTACGCGTCCGATGAAATTACTAAGTATCGGTAAGGCCAGCATGATGACGTGAACGAAAGCTGTCTGAGGGGCCGGGACTGGGGTCGGATGGCCCGTGCGGGGTGAGGACGTTCGGCCCAGAACGTTCGGTGAGAGACGTCCGTCGGAACTGCGCTGGCGGAGGCGAGTGTACTATATGAGATCATCACTTCGGCCACATCGTCGAATCGGCCACCCTGCTATATCTCACGTTCCACGGCACAGTTCGACTTCATTCTTTGACTGTCCCAATATACTGTGTTTTAAGTTGTTTTGAGAGCATAATATAGCGAGTTACACTGCTCAAAGTTGAGGTAGACAATGTCGGTCGAGTCACGCTGTGTGATGTGGTGCCGACAATGCCGGATGACAGCCGGCCGGAGTTCAAACACTGAACGCGTCGCAACGCGTCAGGCAACGCGACGACAGACAAGTATTCACTCATTTTCATGTTAGTATTGCTCTGCCAATGGGTGCAGATCGAACCCAGAAACGCAGCGGAGCACACACTATCCGAATTGGACGACAGCATCAAAGTACGACAGACTCGCTGTTCGAGAGCAAGCTCAACCGGTTTGCAGGCCTTTTCAAGTCTTCCCGACGCTCTGCGCAAAGAGCCTGCCCCGATTCCACATCGCATCTGACATCTCTCGACCCAACATCTGATGAAGCCTCGCATGATTGCCCGGGGAGTTCTGATTCAAACATGCTTGTTGACGACCTTGACTCTTAATCACCACGATACTCATTCAGACTATGTTCTTACTCACGGCTAGCTGTAAATTGTTGCTGTTACTGTAGCTTACATCCTTCATAATAGAACGTGAGCTTCAGACATCGTACGAAAAATCGTCTGTTGAGGACGAGTCGGCCACCCCGAGCGGAGTACCAAAGTTTCTGATGGGACATCAGCGCGGAGATGTGACGTGTCAGTGACTGGCCGATTCGACCATCTGGCCGAAGAGACCATCTCATATAGTATTGCGGGCAGCTGGCCCGGACCTTCCGACCGGAGCATCTGCGGGGAAACCCGACGGCAAAGCGCGGGGCAGCCAGTGGCAGTGCTCGCCTGACCTTCTGCCGCCCCCCCCACACCATAAAAGCTCATCACGACCCTGCAATGTCCCTGCTACACCCATTCCCAGCGCAACTCATCACCCATGGCCGCCATTCACGACCCTCTCTTCCTTGGTCTTGACCTATCTACCCAAGGGCTGAAGGGCGTCCTCATCAACGAAGACTCGGCCGTGGTCCACGAATCTGCTGTCAACTTCGACAGAGATCTTCCATCCTATCGTACCACCAACGGAGCCATTCGCGGGCCGGGGGGACAAGTGACCAGCCCGGTCAAGATGTGGCTTGAAGCGATGGATCTGCTCATGCACCGTATGAAGCAAGCCGGCGTCGAGTTCGATCGCATCGCCGCCGTCTCTGGCGACGGACAGGTACGCGACTTGTCGATTGGTAATGCGAATCTGCCGGTTAACCTTCACTTGCCGCTGCAGCAACACGGCTCGGTGTACTGGTCCCAGGATGCGGAGCACGCTCTCGCTTCTCTGGATGCCACGGCACCACTCACTCAACTTTCTCCCGGCGCATTTTCACTCCCCGATGCGCCCATCTGGCAAGACTCAAGCACGACGCGTGAATGTCGGGAGCTCGAGGAAGCCGTCGGCGGTCCGCAAGCACTTGCCGATCTCACCGGTAGCCGCGCCTACGAGCGGTTCACCGGAACGCAAATCAAGAAGGTTAATACCGTGCTCCAGTGGCGTATCTCTTTGCGACGCTGATCTTGTGCCACGTCGCAGATTAGGCGCACCGACCCGGAGGCGTATGCCGCAACATCGAGGATATCTCTCGTATCTTCGTGGCTTCCATCGTTATTCTTGGGCAAGATCGCTCCGATAGAATGTTCTGATGCGAGCGGGATGAACTTGATGGACATCATTACCTGCAAATGGGATGAAGCCCTTCTCCTTGCCTGCGGTGGACCCGAACTTGCTGCCAAGCTCGGGCCCGAGCCCGTGCTAGGCGGCACGGTTCTCGGGAACATTGCTTCCTATTGGACGGAACGATGGGGCTTTAACCCGGAGTGTATTGTTGCACCCTTCACCGGCGACAATCCTGCAACCGTCGTCTCGCTGTCTACGCCAGGCGATGCCATCCTATCTCTTGGAACCTCAACCACGCTGCTCCTCTCGATCCCGCCGGCGGACACGGCCCCAGTCCGATTCACGACCTCCCACCTCCTCTCGTATCCTACCACCCCGGATGCTCACATCGCCATGCTCTGTTACAAGAACGGTGCCCTGGCCCGCGATCACATCCGGGATACCTACGCCGATGGCGACTGGAGCAAGTACAACGCCCTCGTACAGCAAACACCCGCCGGCAACGACGGCAAGCTCGGCTTCTACTTCCCTCTCCCCGAGATCATCCCCCCGAACGTCCAAGGCGAATTCTTCTTCGCCTTCGACGCCGCGCAACCTTCCACCGGCGCGATCGCGCGCATCGACGCGCTTCCGCTTACCGCGCACCCCCGCGCGATCCTCGAGTCGCAGCTGCTCTCCATCAAGTCCCGCATCGCCGCGATCCTCCCACCCTCCGCGCCGCCCCTCCAGCGACTGATCGTCACCGGCGGTGGCTCCGCCAACGCCGTCATCCGCCAGATCGCCGCGGACATATTCGGAATGCACGTCTTCGTCGCCGACGGCGGGCAGCAAGGCGCCGCGGCGGGCGGCGCCGTACTCGCTAAGTTCGCGTGGTGGCGTGCCATGCAGGGCGGACGCGGAACGTACGAAGAGATGGTCGCGGGTCAGCCGGAGCGCATGCGAGAGGTCGCCAAGCCGGAAAAACACGAGCTGACCGCGCTGTACGAGAGCTTCGTAGAGCCGTACAGGAGGTGCGAGGACGAGGTTGTGCGACTCTGCGCAAACTTCGGTTCTGCTTGAGGTGTCATCTTCAGTAACGGTTTTAGATGCCAACGGTCCATAATAATATACATTGTATCGACATCATTTGTAGTCGTAGATATACACCAAGACAGTGTATGCATCCGTATCCGCCTGCAGTCACCTTTCGCACCATAATCCTGGCGTAAGACGTTAAGCATGCTTCCCACATTCTCCAGCATAGACAAGACTACCTACATATGACGCAGCGAGATTCATTCACAAACAGCCTATCGCAGGTTCTGTCCAACGGACTTCCGATAGTGATATATCGGAGGCATTATCCACCCGGACGCCTATCGCTGGTCGCGCGGAAAGCCATTGTGCGTCTGTTACTGTCAGGCCCTTCCCGAGGTTCTTTCCACTGAATGGCGTCCGGCCCGACGATGATTCCAGCCGGGCAACGTCCACCCTTCTGTCGCCGAAATCGCGCGTTGTATTGATGTGTTGTGTAACATTAGCATGCGCTGCGTTGCTTCATAACGTGCGACCAAGATGTCGCAGAGACTCGTTCGTGGGTGCTTGAGGTCGACCCAAGCAAAACGCAGTTCGCAGGTGCAAGGATCCGTGCCTCGCTCGCGGTCGCAGTTGAAGTCGCTGGCTGAGGATCAAGGAACGGCAGGAATGCAGCGCAGGCGTCTGCCGACTGGAGATTGAGAATCTCCACTGCGCCGCAGGCCTCAACAAGATAGCGAGCACTAAGACCTCGGTGGTTCCGATGACCTTCACCCACAATGTTTAGTTCCTGAACATGGGCTAGCCATAGCCCTCGAAGGACATCCTGCACGGGCCGAACGGTGCAGTCTATACGAACGACGGGTGTTCCTGCTTGATCGTAGGCAGCGACTTCGGTGCGATCAAAAGAAGTGCGGTGGTGATCCAGTCTGCGGATTGGAGCTCCCTGCCACGCACCCGTGACGAGAGTTTCGAGGCGCGTAAGTAACTCGACGTGGATAGGGGTGTGAGGATAGGAACCCATAACATGAATGTCCAACACGGTACGACGGGGAACCCGAAGGTGGTATAGCAACGCAGAGGTGTCCTCGGCGCCTGCCTTTAATTCTAGGATCTTGAGATGATCCGGCGTCACGACGCGGCAGGATGCATCGTTACCATCTGAGACATAACGAGTATTGGGCAGCCGGAGTTCCTCGAGGAAAGGCATTCGCGTCAGTGACCCAATGAGCTTTCGGAGCGTCATCGGAAAGGTTGACCATCGCGACCGTGACAGCTCTCCAGTATGAGATGTTTGAGATTTCGTATCGTTGAGTGAGTGAAGGCCATATCCCAGCGAATGCGCGAACTCTGTATGCGCAGGGACAGAAGCTGCGGGACATGGCTGTTTAGCAGCCGTTCCGGGACATGGGCATGAACCAAACACAACTCGTGAAGTAAGGGTGCAGGCTGAAGAAACAGTTGTTCCACAAGCAGCTTGTCCGACCATCATGACACTCTGGCTGAAATGAAGACCACACATCTGCTCCAGGATGGGTACGATGACGGGGTAAGGTGGCTGGGAGGACCATGAATGCTCTATAATGCATTCCAGAGGAGTATCGCGTCCGGTTTCCAGGTCCGTGTGCCGCGTACGTGAAATAATTGCCCACAATGGAGGATAGTCAATCGCAACTTCCCGTCACCGTCTGCAAACGTGCATAAGCGCTAGACACTCCTTGACGTGCAAGTATGAAGCGGGGGTGGTGGAGCCATGAAACGAGATGTAATTAAGGATGATATAGCAGAGAATTTCCGTAGGCAGTTTATGCATCGCGCAGGTCCTGTTTCGTACAAGCGCATGAAGATACCTTTCCAATGTTATAGAGCATTGCTACTTACTTTCGTAAGGGATCCGTGAACACGCTCACGGGTCAGAGCGATGCGTTAGGGATGGTTCAGTGAGAAGTGGCTAATGATTGAATCCAGGCCTAAAGGCTTCGAAGCCAGCCGTTATATAGACGGAACTTGTTCCAGAAGCAGCGTCTTGACATGCTTTGTGCGTAAGCAAGAGAACAACTGACACCAAAAGCAGGCGATTGACAAGGCAGTACTCTTACTTATAGGTACTGACACATTGACTCGCCAGTCAGTCCACCTCTGCTTCTGTCCTTGTGCATTTCGTTCGAGATGAAATCTGAATATGCGATACACGTCTTTGATAGTATATTCAAAGGTGCTGCTGGAAATCGTGCCGATTACCTAAAGGCGATGTAAAACAAGGTCGTCGAAGGGAACAGCATCACGCAAAAAAACAAGCTTTAGGCGCTCGTCGAGCGCAGAGCGCCTAAAACGTTCGCTGCATCGCACATGATATGCATCGGCTTCATTTACAGGATCTTGAACTTGACATCGTATTGTCCTTCGTCAATACAACTCGCGAGGATATCTTCTTCAGAGGTCCAAAGGAGCTCCTTTTACTGTCGCACTTTGTCGCAGTCTGCTATGGAAGGCGCACGGGCGACTTTACCCAACGAGACGGAACGTCCAATGAAACGCCCACGAATCGACGAAACACAAGGCGAAGTTACAGAACACAAGGAATCAGAGGCGGCAGCGTCTACAGAACTGGAGAGCAAGTCATCACTTCACGGCGACGCACCCCGTCGTGGCAAGGGCCGTGGGCGGAACCAGAAATCTCTCGAGAAGTTTAATCGTCGAGAACAGATCGCGAGAAAGAAGGGAGGGAACAGAAGGCAGGAGGCAGGCGAAGGAGATGTAGACGGTTCAAAGGTGTCCAGACTGCCGAAGCGACAGTGTGCGATTCTCCTAGGCTTTAATGGAACGGGATTCAGTGGGATGCAGATGTGTGTGATCGCATTATGTAGAAAATCTGGTACTGACCATGGAACTCGTTGCGTCAGACAGCCGCTGGAGCAGAACGTTCGGACCGTCGAAAACACGCTGTTCAATGTCATGGTGGAAGCGGGGGCAATCTCTCAAGACAACGCGGACGACCCCAACAAAGTCCGTTCAGAGGCTTCGTCCCTGCGAAAGTCGTTCTAATGTCATGAACTCAGGTCAGCCTTGCACGAGCTGCTCGCACAGATGCGGGCGTCCATGGTACGATTTACGCGTTTAGGTGTCATAGTGGGCCAATCTAAGTACACATCGCAGCTGCGGGCAACATCGTATCCATGAAAATGATCATGGAAGTGCCCGGCGTACCCGACCTGGTCTCTCGCATCAACGAACTGCTACCGCCTCAAATACGAGTCTGGAGTTTCGTGGGTTAACGCAATCCTTGCACTCAACCTCGGTGCAGCAGCGTCTCACGCGCCGACACAGATTCGCGTACAAAATGCGTTCAACGCCCGCAAGTGAGTACAATCTTTATTGACTAGCGACGATCAGTCATATTGACGATGTTCTCAGCTCCTGCGATAGTAGAAAATATACCTACTTCTTCCCCACTCACCTACTCATCCCTCCAAGACCTCAAAGCGGCCTGGATCGTTCGCTGAATCGAAAATCTCTGGAACTTGGTTTGGATGAGAATGACATCCCTAAGCATCCCTTCTGGAAGGACATTGATTCGATTGCGGCTCCTGAACAGGAACTCAAACGGAAACGGGAGTGGAGGATCGACGAAGCGACGTTGTCACGGATACGCGAAGCCGCGAGCAAATTCGAGGGTTCGCACAATTTTCACAACTTCACCGTCGGGAAAGAATACCGCGAAGCATCGTGTTCCCGTTACATGAAGAAGATCGAGGTAATTGTTCGGAAGGGTATATCAATGCGGTATCTCATTATCTCGTTGTTTTAAAGGTCCAGGCCCCTGAAGTCCACGGAGAGACGGAATGGCTCCCGGTCATGTTTCACGGACAGAGCTTCATGCTTCATCAGGTATGCATGAGTTTAACACTTTCTTGATCGAAGGTGTTGCTGACAAGCACTCCTGCGGCCAGATCGTGAGTGTACCAGTCATCCTGCCGGCTCGCCGCTCTCATCCTCAGCATCCCAGCGCAAAATGATTTCCACACTGGTTCTAGTTACCCGATGCTCATGTCCACCTTCGATCATCGAAGAGGTAAGTATTGCATTTATCCTCTCGCGCCCGCTACAACTCGTGTATCGCAGCTATTTGGTCCACGCAAGGTGCTAATCCCGAAGATGCCTGCCCTTGGTTTGCTTCTCGAATACCCAATTTTCGAGACATACAATAAACGGGTCGCGAAAGCGAACGAAGGAATCCCGATCATGGACGAACGATATCGGCCTCCGATCGATTTCGAGGTACACAGAACAGCCATAGACGAGTTCAAGCAAGAGTTCATCTATGAGAACATGCGAGCTGTCGAGGATAGGGATGGCATGTCAGTTGTGCCTGCCCGTTTCCTCTTATGCGCTCATCACTGAGATGCGCGTTGACGCCCAGATTTGACGCTTGGATTCGGTTCCTCGACGCCTACGCCGGCCCCGATCTGCTTTGGCTGAACAGGAAGGGTATTATACCTCCTGAATCGGTCTGGAAGCCGGGCGAGAAGCGCACTAATCCGTTCAAGGAAAAGAAGAAATTCGACACCACCGACTTCTCGAAACCGGTCGAGGTTGACCTTGAGGCTGACGAGGAAGATGCAGAAAATCTGAATGAGAAACACGACTCAGGCGACCGGGATAGCTGAGCGACTTCGTTATTCACGAACTGTCTCATGCGATACAGCATATCTCTGTTGAATGATTATTATGGCTACACAGGCGTGCGATGTTTTACAGTGATCCTGATGAAGTTGCATGAAAGTCGTCAAAGATATGGGCCCCAGCCTATGGTCTGGTTTCAGCATGCGGACGAGATCTGAGAGGAAGCACCTCACCTTGAAACATGTTTGCCAGATTGAAGGTATCGGTAGCCTCTGCCAAAAGCTCGTTGACGGTATATTCGACACTGAGTGACTTATCCAGCTTGCGCTTGACTGTATTGAGAGCGCGATCAGCAGCCTCATCAGCGCTGCCATTTGCGATGTCGATGCCGAATATATGGCGGATCGTTTCCAGAGGCGCCGCCTCCTGCACCCGTTTGAATTTCACTTCGTTCGCAGTCCTGGGCTATGGTCAGCAAACCGTTCGATGTCCTTAGCTTGGATCTCACCATGAATGTAGCGGGTCATGTCGGAAAACCTCGAGGACGGTGAGTATTACTTCAGATCCATCCCTGAGGACTCGCAAAGTTTCTTCTGCACATCGTTGGAAGACCCCTTGTGTACCTGAGCTTCCCAACCCGTCTACCATGTCGGCTGTCATACGGAACGGCACGCGCTCGGGAATGGGAAGCAGTTTTCCCTGTGAAGAAGCGCTTAGTATTGATATGCTAGGATGCTGCCCTTTTGCCGACCTGTTCGAATGCGATACCGAGGTCTATGTGCACAACTTCGCCGGTGCCGTTGTCGATCAAGATGTTGGATGTGTGACGGTCGCCGAGCCCAAGGATATGTCCAACGATAGAATTTGTAGCCACACTGCGGCTGTAATTCAACCGTAACGCAAACCAGGACATGGGCGTCTTGTGCCTCTCCGTGAAGTAATGCCGCATCACTGGCCTGAATCGTTCCAGCAGTGCACAAAAATGAGCGTGAAGTTCTTCCGCTTGATTTGGCTTGTTAGCGGTTGCCGCCCGTTTGGCCTGTATCGACTGCCACGTCTCATTGGGTGTGATGTCCTGAGGCCGATACCTGCGCAGGGTTAGCCGATGATCAAAACTATGCAACACGTCGATACTCGCCTAGTATGCGCAGCGAACAACCAGCCTTGCAAAGGCTGAGTATTGCCTACAAATTCCAAAATGCCGGCTTGGGGGGCTAAAGGTATGACTTTGTAGCCTCGGACGCTGAGTTTCTGACGCCGCGTCTCCCGATCTCTTCGCAGTACAACATTGACGAGATCGAATACCTGTTCCATGACCGCATCCTGTCGAAGATCATCGTCGCCTTCTCCCTTGAACTATGGGATCCGGTCAGTTTCATATTTTCGCACTGTTGTCCCTGAGTACGCACGAGCTGACGGTATGGTCGTCCATCCGTACCAAGGCACACAGATATCTTGGGCAGATTAATACCACCCGCTGTCTGGAAAGTCGATTCATAACGCGATATCCAGACACAGTTCGTATACTGCATTGATGGGTCCACAGGCGTATGCGCGGTGATCACCGGGACGGGTAAATCGCGAATGGTGAGAATCGCAGCGGAATCTGGAACTGGATAGGGTCCTTTGTTGTGTCTCTTGTCGTAGCGTTTGTCACGTTTGATAGGCAATTGTGCCCACTCGAGAGATGCCTTACACAGATATTCGACGTTGCGAACTCTCAAGCCAGTGACCTCATCATTCCGCAGACGGTCAAAGATTCCGCGAGCTGCGGTGACACGCCCTATCTGCGAGCCTGCGGGCTCCAGGCGGGTCGAATGCCTTCTGTGGGACGAAGTGGGCTCCGGGGATGGTCGTGTCGGAATCAGACAGAACACCTGATAGAGGCTATGGAAAGGATGCTGCTTGCACATCCGCGTCAGCAGCGTCTGAAGATGCTCCTGGCATTCAGGCAGCTGATCTGACTCGTGCTGCGACATTCGTGCGGATAGTTGATGAGCCAGGAAAACAAATTTCCGCGAGGGTACCCGATCGAGTGCGTCACGCACAGCATCCTGAATGGCGGGAAGGTCAAAGTTCGCGAACCACAGGGAACACAGCCGCAGGGCAGAGTCATCATCGTAGTAATCGCTGGCCTCCAAACAGCGGGAGAACATGAGGATGGCCTGTCGCAAGAAAAGTTCTCGGGTGCCGTTGTGACGTTGGAACGCAGCTTCATCCTCTTCCAGCACCGCACATGCACGTTTCTGTTCTTTCATCATATCCGCCCATTCCCTGGAGTTGCGCTGTGACCTTTGCATTTGTTCTTGTCGGTTCTTGATCTCCTGTCTTTTCCTGTCAGCATATAGCCTCCATCGGATGACATCCGGTGATTGCGTAATTGCTTGATACTGATGTTCGGCGAAAACGGCATACTGGCGGTATACAGCGGCATGAGACTGTCGGCTTTTCGCATCTGCTGGATCCACCCGTGGAAGTAGAGAAACGGCGGCATCGAAGAAATTGGTCAAAATCTCCAGAGGCTTCTCTAAGCACGCTTCAGCTACCCAAGCGCCCTGATCATTGTCAGCATCAGTTCTCGCGATTAGACGTGTGGAGTTCAATCACCAGGCGGGCAATGAGGCCGGCATCGGTCAAAGGATCGATCGTCGTTGGCCGAGGAGAGGAAGTATTTGAGACGTTGAGGAGCTGCTTGAGCAGCTGTATCGCCAGTTTCTGTTCTTTGTGCAGCCAAAGAACGCTAGCAAACTCTTGGGATATATACGGAGTTGGAACGGTCTCAAGCGTCTGTGCGGACATAACGGAGTTCATGGCCACTTGTAAGTGCCGCGATTCGCGAGCTGCCTCGGAGATCATGATCAGACATTTTTGCTCCGCTTCAATCAAGCACCGAGCGAAAGGCGTGATCAATTGCCCGATCTGCTCTCGCTGCTCCTTTTGCAGCACTGCACGGATAAGAGATACTCTTGTGGCCATGATTGCTTCTAGGTCCGAGAAGCTGCAGAAAATCAGTACAGCGACGAGCCTGAGGTTGCTGAGGCTGAGAAACACACTCTAAATCGGGATCAATCGAGGAAATTCCTTCCCAAACTTGGTCGTTGATTTGATATGACTGGAAGTTGGTAGTGATACCACGACTGCGCCATTGACCCATCTGGCTCAAACACATCAGAGTGCGAGTAACTTCCCGGATCTCTGTCACATTCTCGTTTCCCAAAGACTTCAACCGCGTCATCTCTTGAACAAGCATGCTTCGAACGGTGTCGTTGATAGAAAGATCGTCCCTCTCCCGGTGAACAGCCTTGAAAGCGGTATAAAGCGCTGCGCTCGAGCTTTGCTCAGTTCGGTGTTGAGGCAAGTCCCATGTTTCTGTTCGCCATCCGATTGAATAGCTCATGATGGCTGTCCTACCGCCGATGGAGGGCATGTCCGCACTAAAGTTCTCATGTAGCGTGGATAAAGCAAGCCGATTGAAGCCGAACGCGTGCAAGGATTGCAATACGCCTTCCATCTCGTTTTGATCCGATTTAACGGCCTCCATGGCCGCACCATGAAACTGGAAAGCTTTGTCCCATTGCTTTTCGTGGTGAAGGCGTTTGACCAGGAACTGCCGCAGATCGCTTGTCTTGATGCCGTAGAACCCGTCTGGCTCTCCGATATGGCTGTAGATATCGTACAAAACATCTTCGGGCAAGGGCTGTTCTCCAGGTGTTCTAGTGCTATGTTCCAAAGCGAGTTCGAGGAACAGAAGGGCCGTGGTATAAGATCCGCATGCAACAGCGCTCCGGCTGAGTAGCACGAAGTCCACCGATAGCCACTGGTTGTACGCCAATGGGTCCTTAGCACGCGGAGGCATGAAGTTTCGAAGGTGTAGTACGGTGTTGACTACTGTAGTGATGCATGGAATACACGAGCCCGACGAGCTCAGAATGGATGTGAAAAAGGCGGATAGCAGGTTGCGTGCTGATGATGCAGATGAGTCTTGATAGAGCTCCAAGTGCAGGATGGTATGAACCAGGACCGGAAGCATTTCCTCGGCGAATGCGGAACTCGTTTGTAGTAGGGGAACAAGGGGAACGTAGAATGAATCTTCAGAGGATAGGACGTCAGCCAAGAGGACAGTGACTTCGGTGATCCATAGTGCAAAGTCTTTGGGGCTAGTGTCCACTGCAGTCAATTCCGTGACAGAGCGTGCGGATCGAGTTTGGGGTGCACGCCAGTATTGCTGCAAATACTCAAGTTCCTTGCGATATTCCGATGACCAGGATTTGAGGTCCATTTGGTCCCGAAGAGGTCCGCACATCAATAGACGAAGAGTGCGATAGGCGGCATATACCTGTGAACCGGCAGCTCTGTCCACCATGACGAGTAGTGTTTGAACGATGGGACGATACGGCAATGCTCGATAGTCGAGAGTGACCCCTGGTTCCTTCTTTTTAGACGCACGTCGATGTCTGGACAATAGTCCTTGAGCTGTCGCTTGATCATTCGCATACGCTTCCACGTGTCCTTTGTGAAGTAGAAGGAGCGTGGCGAAAGCATCGATGTCTTCGTCTTGGATTTCATGACCGGCAGGGATGCAGTCCTTCAGTCGCCAGAAGTCCGCTTGAGCGAAACGGTCTGCTGTGACATCTCCGGCGAGAGCGACATCGCGCAACCGCCGGACCATCCGAAACTTGTTGGCTGTAATCCGTGCGTCACCAAGTACCGACGAAAGACCGTCCGCAGTGGTGTCCGCCGACATCTCAGCAAGTTCGGCGCAGGGCTCTCTTGGCCACGCCGGCAATGCCCTTTCTACTATGGCAGGACGCAGCACGTCTGATCTACACAATGCGAGGGTCTGTGCTTCGATCCATTTGACGAGGTCAACGCCCAGCTTCGAAATCATAGCGTCTTCCCCATTCCGACTGAAATCATGGGCAATGCAGCAAATTTGGACAAGAATGTCGGGAAGTCGCGAATCCCGTTCCCCGACCTTGCTCACAAGCTCGATCGCCCATTCAAGCGCAGATCGAGCTGCCGCGGATAGTTCAATTTGTGCCATGATCGAAGTGTAACCGTTGAGAAGGGTCCGCAGCAGCGAGGGCTCCTGAAAGTGGCGGTGACGGAATGCGATCCATAGTGAAAGAGCATTCAAAAGTCGAACCTGCTCATTGACGAGACAAGAGGCGTGTATTGCTGCAAACAGCGCATGGAGGACGTGATAGCTGACCGCAGGGGCATCGGCCTTCGGCTCCCGAGCGAGATACCATTCTAGCGCCCGTATGATAGTGATCGGGCTGAAAGACGGGGGATTGGGGGTGTGACTGTGGTGGTCACTCGCCGATCTGTATCGGATCAAAGCAAGGAAGGTGCGGTACGTGCTTTCGCTGTAATGACCCTGGCGGAGTGCATGTGCTATAGGTCCTTCCGCGGTGTAATCCTGATCGCCAAGTGCGCGAAGGATTGCGACAACTATAACATCTGCTCTCTGATGAAGCATATCGTCGAACATGTCTCCGATGGCACTAGTCGTGGTTCTGAGCAGCTTCTCGGGATCACTAGTATCATCAGGATCCGCGTCAAGATGGCGATCCATCCAGATGACGATTTGACAGCCGACCATTTCTGGGAAGCATTGCATCACCCCCTCAGAGACGGATTTCTGGATAGCTTTGCAGTGGTTCAGGAACAGCCTTTCGCCAAACACCACGTCCTCCACGCTGCGCCCGCCATCAACGACATTCGCGATTGCGAAAGGTAAGAACGTTGCCTCTGCACACTGCCTTCGATCTTGGAATCCGAGCAAATTAGGGGAGAAGCGCAGGAAGTCGTGATGGCGTTGTCGAACAGCGGATGCAATTGGTGCAGCATACGTTAGGAATAAGTCGGAGAAGTTGGCTAAGCCCATTCTTTCGGCCACGCCTCGGAGGACGGATTCGATATGGGAGAGGCAGCTCGCCGGCCCTTCCTCGGACAGTGACTGCATAAGGCTAGCTTCAAGCAGATTCCAGTAAGCGCCGCGTCGCACTTCGGCGCTCAGAATCATGATATTTCCGAGACATAGCGTCCTCACTGCCATCTTCTCGTAACTAGAAGAAGATCAGCATACCACGACAAACCAGGATTGATTAACTTACTCGATGAGGTCCGTGCAAAGAGATGCTATGATTGTCGTATAAAGCTTCATCGGATCATGGGATACGGAGCGCATGAGGGAGAATAATTTCGCATTGATAGTTGCCACACGAAAGCAGACTCGGACGTCCTCATCACCTCCTAGCAAAGGAAGTATAATAGAGGGCAGAATAGCGGTATCCCCCGAGTCCCCGTGTTCTCCGTCAAGACCCATAGAAATCGCTTGTTGAGACGGATCGATGGACACATAGCGGCCAAGGAACTGGGCCATGCGGTCGCGAATTCGCCACGCGCGGATCTTTCCAGTCGATAACCTCTGCGATAGCCACTCGTAGAGTATCCGGACCTGCTCTCCCAGCTGACTAGCAGCAATTGATGGTTGGGACCACGTCTCCAGAGTAGCGTCCAAGAAATGAATAATCAGGACTTGGAGATGCACGTCATGCGAGAAGGTGTACTGTTGTAGAAGTGGTTCGAACTTTTCCAAGAATCTTCCGATATTCGTCACGTTAAGATCGAGAGTCCGATGCCGAACGTTATCCAGGAATGCCGACCCGATGACAAGGAATTGCTCCGCAGCAGAATCTAAAACAACGTCCACAAGCTCCTTGTCACGCGTTGACTCCCCAGACGAGGACTGCAGTATGGGTGCAAGGGCAAGGAAAGATATGCATATTTGAATAGCGGTATTCAGTGAAGGGTTCGTGTGCGCGGAACTCTGAAATTGCGACTCTGATGCGCCTATATGCGTCGAACGGTCGGGTACGAAGAAGTCCTCATCATCGGTACGATGTGTTCGAGCACTTGAGGCGCCCAGTCGGTCGCCTGAGGATGCGCGAAGAAAGTCCTTCAAAACCAACATAGCATCCGCAAAGGCGTCTTGGACCTATGGAGGGTCAACCCGCGATCGTATGACTCAGCAAAATGAACTCACATCTGCACTCTGCCATATGATACGCTGTAACTCACGGCGGGGTCTCTTCTTTGCTGCGTTTGCCAACCCAACTTCACGAAACATTGCATTCAAGACTTCCCTCCTGATTCCGGTGCCTGAATCCGGTGCTGACATTGCCTCCCAACGTTCGTTGACCTCGTTCTCTTCCTCTGCAGTAATCAACGGTTCTAGCCCCAGAAGCACGAGCAGCTTTTCGTCAGCTTCCCAATGCGACGCCGTCAGGTTCGGCACAATCCGTGACACGATTTTGCATGAGGCTTGCACCAATCTACGATTCGATCTGGTCCCGTTGAGCACTAGCGTTGCCTCGTACGTCAGGCTGATCACAGCAAAATCAAGCGCCTCTCTTGCTTGCTCGGCGCTTAGCTGGGAAACCTTGCCAGAGTCATCATGGGATTCGAGATTGATTGATTCTAGGGTTCGCAGGAGAAATGTCGACAGTTTGCGCTCGCGACTCTTAGGTGGGGCTAGATCGCTATCAAATACCCCCAACGCGCTAGAAGGGGGCCGGGCTGGTATAGGAACGGATCCAGTATTCATGTAGCTGGTCTTGCCACGGATTCGGAAACGCGGCAACTCGGCGTCCAGAAGAAAACGCCTGATGACCATCGTCCTGCGCTCCTCGACGAGCAAATTGGCGATTTCGCAATCCGGTAGCAATACCCTTCCGGACACGCCACTTGGTTGCGACATCGAGCAGATGCGTTCCATCAGGCCGAGGATGTCTCCGACCAAGTAAGACTGAGTTGCTCCCTCTCGAGATCGGTTTCCCTGGCGTAGTCCAGAGGGTTGCCACGTGTCAATCAGCCAGCTCAGCGCCTTCTCCTCTAGTTGCATCCTGAATAATCTCACATCTTGACTGGCAACGTGGAGGCAAATCGAGAGAAAGCGACAGACGGAATCATAGGGATATGAAGGGCCCTGAACATCCAGGTCCTTCGCAAATGCTTCAACCTCCGCCAAGACACGGTTCGAGGTCAAAACATCCCTCGCGTACGTGAGGAGTACTGACGCTGCATGGCAAGCCGCGCGGCACACGATGGGAGAGTTAACCCGACGCAAAGCATGGGTCCAGATAGTGTCCCAAATGGCTGAACTTCGGAAATTGGTCGATCCAATGAGCGTGTCAGAGTCATCACCGGCGAAAGTACTGGGACCATGGCGGGCAATGGCCGCGAAACAAAGGAAGATGAAAGACTGCACGGTCGCGTCATCCCCTGAGATGAATTGGAGTAGAGTATCTATGACCTGTCTTTGCAAGTCAAGATGTAGATTCGTCCAGTGTCTGTCGATCAAGAACAACAATATCTGCAACCGGTATGCTCTGACGGTGGGCGGAGATTGCGCATCAATCGATTGAAGCAAAAATGTGACGGGGTTGTCGAGAGCTGACTGTTTCCCCTCGTTACTGATGTTTGCACTCCCATGCACTGACTCCGAGGATTCGTAGAGCTAGTGTGGATATTTCAGAGGATGTTCCATCGGAGATAAGCATCTAGTTCACCTTCGCAATGCAGTCTGCTTGCAGTTCCAACATAACCCAGGCCAAAGCTTGCGATGGGTCAAAGTTCCAGCCATGCCGGAAGGTGCCTGCCACAAAAGCGGCCCTACTGTCCGTTTCTCCCTCCTGAACGTCCAGTCTGAGACAGGCGAGAGATAACCCGTCTGTACCTTGACGATTTGCAGCTTCTCCGTCGAGAACTTTCCAAAGCCTATAGATTCCGTCGTTAAGCCTGGTTTCTCTTGAGCTGTGTGGGGTCGAGGTCGACAGGAATGGGAACAAAATCTTGAGTACGCCGATCAAGGTTTCTTTCATGTTCTTGTTTTTGGTATCCCACATTGATATTAGCCCGTCCCAAGAGCTCAGTGCGAAAACTCGAACGTGTATTGTTTTGTTCAGAGAGAGGTGGCCGAGCGTAGCGGAGAGGGCGAGGAGATAATCATGACGGAGGGAGGTATCTGTTGGGTAGACCTTCAAAAACCGACCAAATCGCTGCAGGAGGGCAGACGGAAGCTGTGGATAATCGGGAGAGAGGAATGGAGCGGAGCTCGAGTTCATCATAAGAGCCAGGAGCGACATGAATTCGATCTGTTCGAGTGTAACGGTCTGGTGTTGCGGTCTCGGGGTTCCACGCATCTTCTTCGGCGTAGGGAGACCTCTAGAAGCACCCCGCCGTCGCTTTTTGGACGCATGTGAAGATACTGTAGCATCCGTGTGGTTCTCCTCGTCGTCGTCATCATCCTCGTACATATCGGAGACGACACTCTTCTCGTCCTGGTCTTCAAAGTCTGGCGGCGCATCCGTGAGATCTGAGGATAGAGGATCGCCGAGGATCACATTGAACCCTATCCGCACTATCTTGACCCAGGTCGATGGATCGATGTGGTCCATATGAGGTCGCCAGGAGTAGATTGAACGGAATGCCTTGATGTAGTCCAACCCCACCGGACCATGCAGCTCTCCACGATGAATCATATACTGAATCAAGTGCTGATACAGTACTTTGACGGCTTTGGTGTTGAGCCGATGTCGACATTTTCCTATGAGCCACCGGACAGCAGATGCTGCATTGCTGAGACGATCCATCGCGGCACGCGAGTTCTTCTTCAAAACCTCGTCTCTCTCGGTCTCCACGCACTTGAAAAGCTTCTGGAAGACGACGATCCATGCCTTGCAATTGCCCTCTTCATCGAGGCTAAGGATATGGTGCTCCTTGGCGAAGTATTCCCTAAGGCCAGTTAGTCCGGCTTGGCGTGCGGTGATCTTATTGCTTTCAAGTTGTTTTAGAATGTTGTTGAGAGAAGCCATATCGCTCCTCAGCCTGATCATGCGTGTGCATATCAGTGATGTGCAGCTGAGTCGCAGTCGGGAGGCGCACCGAGCGCGGAGTTCTACCCCGCATAGACTCCCTAAGTTTCTAAGTTGTTTGCAGCATCCGAGAGAATTCACAGATCGCGGTCAAAGCGTGTCGCGCAACAAGGCCACAAAGATGTGAGTCAAGGACTTCCCAAGGCTGTCGCGTTACGGTTCAAGGTCGTGCTGAGCGATCACGTGCTGTTTGCCGATATAAAGCCGAACTTTTTGTTCCGCACGAACATTCTGCTTATGCTACAACATCACTGAGACGACGCAAATTTTCGACACGTTGGCGTAATGTTGTGCGATGCTGGCCTCTTTCTGCCCGGATGGTTGACTTTTACCACACCATACCGGTTCTGGTGAAGGGCCAAGAGCGATCCGCGAGCTTGCGCCTAATCAACGCAGGCTCGGGTGCCAAATGAGAAGTGCTTGCTTCCGAAGATGGAGCTCAGCATGGTTGTCGAGCACCATACATGTAGATATTATGTACAGTACGTGATATATCGCTTGATCCATGTGCGCCCGAACGGAGATAAGTAGGCTTAAAACTGCGCGAATGACTTTGACTTCGACGAAAATTCGCATTGTGGTCCTGTTACTCTTCCACGTCGTGCACGCCCATCCCCGGAAGCAACTCAGCAAGTACCCTACATGACACATGCCACTACTAACAGAGCTAAAGGAAACACCAACTACGTACTTGATCATGTTCGCGTTTATTGTACAGCAGCACTGCCCTGATTCTCCCGAGCGTCTAATATAGGGAGGAACGTGCCCAGGAAGGGAGGCGAGTACGGACCAGACGGAGCGCCACAGAGAGCAGAGTATCAGTGGGGTCCACGAAGCACTATTCACGGTCAGCGATGCGGTACAGGTAGGCAGTTTTCTGATACGGAAAAGGAGGAGGGAAGGTAAAAGATCCTGAACTGGGTGTTACAATGAGAAATGAAGACATGAGTAAACCATTACGATGAGAGCATAACCTCGGAAACCAGGCAACCGAAGAGGGAGGAACGCCAAGGGATCAGTGTCCGCTCTTCGCCTTCGCTTGCTCGCGAGCAGCCTTGATGAGCGGCGCGAGCGTCCTGAGCGGCTCGCTCAGCTTGAAGAACGGATGCTGTAAAAGCGGCAACGTTAAGAACTGAACGAAACCACCACGCAGGCTCTGAGACACTTACCGCCAACAGCTGCGTGGCGTCTGGCCGCTTCTCCGCGTCGACTTCGAGCGTCTTCGAGAGATAATCCCGGAAAGTCGGGCTGAGTGACTCAGGATTGGCGATCTGGGGCGTGCCGTTCGTGGCGATGAGGTAAAGCGCCTTGAGCGGGTTCTGGTTGAGGTACGGCGGCTCGCCCTCGATCATCTCGATCGCCATGATGCCCAAGCTCCAGACGTCGACCTTCGGCCCGTACTCTTTACGCGTAACAACTTCCGGCGCCATCCAGTACGGCGTCCCGACCATCGTTGTGCGTTTCGCGCCGTCCGATATTTGGGCACAGAAACCGAAGTCGGCTGTAGGTGAAGAACATCAGTAACAAGCGGGTGAGGGTGGTGCGTCCGACGTACTCAATTTGATGTCGCCGTTCATGCTGAGCAGAACGTTGTCAGACTTGATGTCTCGGTGAATGACGCCGTGTCGGTGAAGGTGCTCAAGCCCTTGGCAGGTCTCCCGACTGACAGCTGCGATCTGGCCCTCCGTCATGAGGTTAGCGGTGACGACGTCCGTCAACGAACCACCCTCCATGTACTCCATCACAACCCAAAGGTCGTTCTTATGCAAGAACGAGTCGATGTAGTTGACAATGTTCGGGTGACGGGATGACCGCATCACAAGAATCTCGTTTATGATGAGATCCTTCTTGGGCTGCTTGTCGAGGTCCATCTGCTTGATGGCCACCGACAGGTTGGTGCCCACCTGGTAGGCTGTATATACACCACCAGATGCACTACAATCCCCATGAACAACTGCTCGCAACGACCACATAAAGGACCACTCACCCTTGCCCAATCTTCACCAAGTTCCTGTAGAGCCGCGTAGGATCAGCGTCTGTGCAGATCGCCTGCAGCCGCTTGACGATATCCGCCTCCTTCGCCGCATCCTTCTTCTCCCTCCTCCGCGGGGTTGCAGTCGCCCCAGCGGTCTTCGCGAGGTGCTGCACCGCCGCGCTCTGAGGCGGCGGTGACCGTGACTCCTTCTCACGCTGTGCTGCGGCAGCTGATCCGGGCAGCCCCCCGGGCGCTGTCGCCGTCGGCTTTTTGGGTGGGCTCCTGTAAGCTTGCGGTTCCTCGCGACGTTCCGACGGCGGGGTCACGGGCGCGCCGTTGGGCGCGGTGGGACGGCGCGAAGGGTCGCGAGTCGTGCGCGCGCGCTCGAGCTGTTCGCTCGGCTTGGATTTGGCGGGCGGTAGGCGTTGCGACGTGGAGCGGTCGAGAGCGGTGGTGGGCGCAGACGGCGGTGCGGGGGCGGGCCGGTAGGCGGACGGCGCGGGGCTCGCAGACGGCGTCTGTGCCTTCTTGGGGGGAGGAGGCGCAGGTCGCTGACGTGTGGTGTCAGACGGAGACGACGACGACAATGGCATCCGTTCGGTGCTCACCGGTGACGATAATGTGGTATCCACCTCCCGGGACGCAGGTGTCGCGGGCTGCGGCTGCGCGCTGTAGGGCGTGCCCATGTTGCCGATCTTGTCCCATACATCACCGCCCACTCCCTCCTGGTAGAACTTGACGATCTCCATAACAGCCTGCGGGTTCTTCTCCTGCTCGTACTTGGAGATGCCGCTCTCCTGCAGCAGCTGCTGCCACTCCTTCGGCAAGCCGGTGAACTCGCCGGTCGACGAGTTGAAGCCGACATGTGTCAGATGAACGGGGTCGTACGGCGTGCTGATCTCGATGCGCTTGGAGGTGTTGAGGAAGTCCGACATGAAGCCGAGCATACCCTTTTTGTTCTTGGTGTTGTTCGTCCCGCTGCGTAGGCGGCCGGCGCTGGAGCCGGAGCTGATGGTGGCAGCAATCGGGGCGGTGATCGCGGACGACGGCACGGCGGACGGCGGGGCGGGGCTGCTCTGCACGCTGGCGCTAGGGCCGCTGTAGTCGCCGTGGGGGATCTCGGACGGATCGGCGTAGTAGGGGATGTCTTCCCTGGTGAGCGTGGGCGACGACATGCGACGCTGGGCGACGGTGGACTGGGTGGGGAAGATGTCGTGCAGCGTGGCCGTGTTGGCGCGCGACGGCCGTGGCGGCGGCGAGACGGTGGTGTTCATGGCTCTGTGCGGCTTGGTGGCGGGATCGGGCAGGTCCTTTGTGTGGGCAGCGAACGGGTCGCGATCGGTGACCGATACGGGGGGCGTCGACGGCGCGCTGTTCTTGCGGGGCCGCGGTTTCTGCAGCGAGTTGCGGACGCGGGGCTCCTTGGCGGGTGTCTTGGGCGTGGTCGAGGTGGCAGGAGGCGGTGGCGCCTGGCGAATGGGGACGTAAGGGTCCTTGAAGCCCGCTGCCTGCGCTGCGTGGAGGTTTGCTTCCGCCTTGGAGACGGCGTGAGCGGGCTGGGGACGGCGACGAGCGCAGGAGACTCACGAGGAGCTGGCTGTACTCTAAGATCGACTCACGGCTCGGGCGGTGGTACTCGACGGTGGAGGCGACTTGGGAGCGGCGGCGGGAGTGCTTGAGGTCGGACTGCATGATCACACCTTCGTGTGGCTGCTGCTGAAACGGGGCAGTTCGAGTTGGCGACAACGATCAAGATAGCGACCGAGCTGATGACGATCGTCCGCGTTCGCCGTCCTCCAGCGCTCGGCGGCGCTCTTAACAAACGCGGTCCCTCCAGTGGCCTGCGAGCTCCCTATGGCTCTGCAGGGCCTCGCTGCGAGCACATGATTTTCATTGTGCTGTAGATATGTATATGCAGGCACCTCCCCTGTCCCAGCGTGGCCGATAAGTAGCCATCCTGCTCTGGCGCGAATGGATTTCCCATCGGATCCTGTAACTTACTGCGTCCGGACTGTATTGCCTCACCACTTTGTGAGTGCTTGAACACCCTGCGTGCTTACTTTTGGACGTCGAGCAGCATGTCTGATCTCCTCCTGACGACCCCAATAATAGTGCATTGCTTCCAATGTTGTCGTCAGTCTAGACCTTGTCGGCACTATGCACACATGCATATGGCTATGTTTTCTTGAATGTAACCACCGCAGAGCAGACCAAACGGCTAATAACCGCATTGATCCGACCTATGGTCAGTATAACAGGCTTACAGGCTTACAAGCCCAGCGTACGGTACAGATGGTGGCGGGTGGCAATGAATTGACTTTGCAGTGAAATAACAACTAGAGGAAAGGGCGGTCTCCCGCTAATCCACCTTCGCTTGCACCTCCCTTGTGTTATTTGCGACGCGATAGTATACTCAATGTGTATACCTGACGACTAAATAGATATCAATGCACCTCAGGATGCATGCCAGCCATTCCTAGTCTTGACTCATCTGATTCTAACTTCGGAAGCATGTGACGTACCGTACATTCTGTTTAGTAGCAGTACAACAAACCATGTATACTTATACTCGGTAAAGTCTGCGTAGAATCGACGATGTATCATGTATGTTTGCCGTTTACTTGAATCGGAGAATCAAATCGGGGATTAGATGTGCAGCACAGCCACGGTTAGCGATGCTTACTAATTACGGGCAGGGAGATACCAGAGCAAGCTCAGGTAACTTATTTCCTTGAAATTGGAACAGTTTGCCGGAACGGCGATCCATAGATTTCGCTCAAACCTACCTACCTACCTACCTGCCAAAGGGTTAAAGTTAGTACTATAGAGTAACTTTCAGGGCCCGAAACTGGCCCCTTGAATTTCCCACGATCTCATATCGCCTTCCGCCGGTCAAAATTGCTAGCTTCCTCATGCATCTGTGGGCCACGGTGCCCATCCGGCCCATCCATCCATACGCGCGTATGCTGGGCGGTGGACCCAAAGTACTCGTGGGATTGCTTACCCAATATATGTGGCTACGCAGCTCGTTGGTACCAACCGAAGGCCTACAAGACTTGACTCGCTGGCCAACCAGGAGTCGCTGACACTCCTGCGTTCTGCCGCATACGCATCATCGCTAGCAACCATTCTGCCATACTGGAATCAGCTGCACCCCTCCCCTCCCATCTGCTAGCTTAATTGGGCATACTTATGCTTTGACCGGCTCGTGCGTTTCGTCGGTTTCGCCCAAGAAATGACATCAGTACCCTCAAAGCCAACATGTCAATAGGGGCTAACTCTCCATTCTCGATCTCGGGCGACACCGACCGTCCTTTCGGCCTCCGCCAGAAAACGCGACCACGAGGGTCGTTGCATTCTGTCAACAAAGAGAGTCGCGCTCTTTGTCGGTGCATTGTCCCCAGCTCCGAGCCAGAACCATTCATCCGACGGCTCCGCCACTCCCGTGGCGCCAATGCAACTGGCGCGCAGGTATATATATGAGGGACTCACCTAGTCTGGTTATCCTTTTCCTCCTTGGGGCGCACCGTCTGTCTATCTCCGGTCCTCCGTCTGTACATATCACCGTCCACGAAAGCTCCCTGTAACGACTCGTCACGCTCAACGCTGCCCACTCAATACCAGCGCCATGTCAAGCCACTCTGAACCCGCCTCGGCGTCTTCGACCGCAGAGCCAAGCCTTATAGAAGCCTTAGCCGCACTCGCCCCGATGAATCCCGGTGGAACTCGAAGTCCCCGTACTGTCAGGCGCAAGACCGGGTCCGACGATCTGCGCGATCTGTTCGCTCAATCAGCTGCTGACGCTGAGGAACGGAGAAAGGACCCTCCTCCATTGGGCTGCGTGCCGACGCGTACTCCGAACGCGTAGCTTCGGGTGCAACTAGGTACGTATAACGTATTCTCCGTCCTGTTTGTAGTTCCAGTGCGAGCATGGACCTGATTCTTTTGTTTCCTTCAGATTCGACTCAGTGGTCCGCGTTTAGGACTCAAAGCTTCATTCGCCACCATGAATTTGTTCATTTTCCAGGATGCTTAATGGACTGTTACTTCCAATGGACATCTGGCATCACCCGCCACAATTACGATCACAACCTTTTGAGGCTCGCGTTCATTCCACATCGTTATCCGCACATGCATTATTTCTTTGGTTTAAGGAAGCAATAAATAGCACGCGTATTGTAGCAACTAGCAACAACGGACTCTCGTTAAGTTCATCACGTGTGAGAGCCCATCCATCTGTGCGGAATGACGACTCTGAGGATAAACGGCTGACGCTGCATCATCTGTTGAACTTCCACCCTGATCCTTGCGCGACGGTCAGCTAGAGTATGAAGTCCACCCAGATCCCACAGGAGATATGGGACCAGATCATCGGATGCATCGACGACACAGAATCCTTACAGGCTTGCTCAATCACCTGCCGTAGATGGGTTAGGGCCAGTCAGTCTCAACTTTTCTCAGATCTTGTCCCCAGCAGGGGGATGCGGTCAGACAGTCTTATAGGGCCCCTGCTCGTCGTTCTAGATGGTTCTGCTCACCTGCGATCCTACATCAAACGAATCGCAGTTGATGTCGAAATTTTGACTAGATTTTCTCATCTATGCCTCCAGAACGTTCATTCTCTTGCCGTAAAATGGCCCGACCGGGCGTTCGAAGAAAAGTTTGATTGGGCTGCAATAAAGGACGGGCTTGCAGTGTTTCCCGGCCTCCGCAAGCTGATGCTTCTGGGCGGCACGGTCTGCAGCGGACAGCTCACGCTGTTCCTTCGCTCCCTTCCCCTCGTGCCCCAGCTTGATCTACGCATGGACCATATGCGCCTCGTCCTTGAACCTGGACAGCAAGTCCCACCTCCTATCATGAACCCCACCAGTATTCCTCTCATAGGCTTGCACGTCAACGATAGCTTTGGGCAATCTGGTATCCGCATTGCAAAGCATATCATCCGACTATGCGACGAGGGAGAGGTCGCTCTAAACCTGGAGAAATTGAGTATCGAGGCTCGCATGACCGTCTCGAACGTCGGTGTCACCAACTTCCTCCTGCGACGGAGCGCAGGAGTGCGCTCGTTCCGTTTTGTACCGGTGACAAGAGGGGAAGACGGTTCAGATTGTAAGCGCCGCGCCTGGCAAAGCTCGTAGCATCTCAAGCTGACTATGTGGATTGCCGCAGATTCAGGCGAATGTTTTGATTTTTCAACGAACCGCTCTCTGAAGACGATGGTCTATCGTCTACAAGGGGGCGGCAATGAAGGGTTTGAAGCACCCGTTTTGCACATGCGTCGCTCTCTGCGCACGCTCAGATCTCAAGCCTTCGAATCACTGATCTTGAACATAATCCCTCCCTGGGACAGTGAAGAGATGCGGGCTTTTTATGAGAAATTACATCTTGCAGTCGACAGCACGGAGTTCAGTCAACTCATGTTGTTGATCGTCGGTTATCGGGCTCGTAACACAGCGCGCAATAGAGGTGCCGAGATGGCAAACCTTCCTGAACAACTGTCTGAATCACTCAAGAAGCGAGGCGTCGTGGTTCAAGCATGGAATCCCATTCTTCACCTCGAGATTTTCCGCGGATGGGGCATATAATAAGTCACGAAATGCGCTCCCTCGACAGTTGTACTTCTACCCATTCTGCGCAGGATACCCTTGGATCATGCTTTGCACACACATTAGCAGGATCTAATGGTTGCGCAAGGTATCACTATAGCGCATATTGTCCGGAGACGGGTCCAATTCCGGAGCCTCGTCAGTTTAGGTTTGGAATATCTACTGTACGGCAGGAACACTAAGGATACACGCGGCATGAACGTAACAACAACATCGAAGAAGAGCAAGACAGCATCGGTGGCGATCGTGACAGCCAACAAGAAACTCGGCGAAGAAGGACGAGTTGTCTCCGAGAACAACAAAGACCATGCGCGCACTAGTCCTCGAACAGAGGTCGAAACAAGACCTGCACGATGCCATTAGAATCGCGAACGATCGCGGCGGGCCCGTCCAACGCGCAGCGCTCACCGTCTTCGTTTCCCCTTCCTCATCAGAATCGGGCGGCTGTTGCGCTTCCGACTGCGACTCTTCCAGCACGTCGTCCCCGTCAACGCGCATACAGTGTGACGTGACGGATCCATCGTCGCCTGCGTCGGGACCCGCGTCCATGTACAGATCGTCAGCAGCGTCAGCCTGTCCCAACTCCGCGTGCCACGCGAATCCTTCGAGATTCCCAGTCGTGTCGTCCCTCCCCGCACTTTCCTGCGCCGGGGTCCGAGCGCGAGAGCGGTGACTGATAACCTCTTCGCCATCGCCTTCTAGCATTTGATCGAGCTCGTCCTGGTTCATGTCCAGGATGCCCAGCCCAGACTCGCGTATGACCAACTCTTCTGCCTGTGACAACTGCGTCCCAGGCAGGAACAGAGGTTCCTGGGCCTGCGACGGCCCCGCGCTAGCGGCGCGTAGCCCACGGTGGGCAGGGATTGACGGTGGCGGCATCGACATCTGTATCGCGATGCCATGCCGCGACTGAGAAGTGGCGCCGTGCACGGCATACGACTTCTCGACGTCCGCCGCGTCCGCTCGTACGGCCCTCGCGGGATCGTTACGCACACTGCCGGATACTGCGGGGACGGACGCGCCTCGACCGTGAACACGCGCACTCTCGTCATCTAGACCATCGCGGGATCCCGCGCCTGCGTCTGCGTTTCGAGAGTGAGACTCCTCCCGAGGGCGCTTGAGTCCCCGAGAAGAAGACGAGGACTTCTTCGATTCGTGCGGTCCACGGGGGTCGTTCGCATGGCCCTGGGGCTTCTGCGCCTTCTTCTCGGTGGCGGGCTGTGCCAACGTGTCGGAAAAATCGCTGGTGCAGATGGCGAACGACACGTCCATGTCTAGTCTATCTCCGGTAACATCGACGAAGAGCGGGTCCGTGGGGTCGGTGAAGCGTATATGCAGAGGCAAAGACATGGACTCGGCGAATGTGATGGTAGCCTGAAGATATGACATGAAGCCGGAAATCGATGAAACACGACACAAAACCTACATTGAACTCGCGTAAATGGAATGCGATGGCAACAGGGACTTGGAAGAGATCGTATACGTCGAATTCTTCCGCGGTCATCATCAGCTGAGTAGACAACTGTGCTTTGCCTGTATGCGTGTCAGCATATACCCAGACGTCGAGCGGCATTCTCATCGTTACCGTCCGCTCCGGTGTTGACGCTCTTCACAATCACTTCATCGTGCTCAAACTGCCACACCAGCTGAGGGTCATTCTTGCCGGTGACTTTTGCCGATGGGAAGTGTTCGATGATATCTCTGACCGTCCTCGGGCCTATCGTAAGCCGCGATACAATTGAGGGATCAGGTTGTAGCGGATCGCGGTAAGCTGACGGCACGAGGAGGACGAGACGATGAGTCTTCACGATGCCTACCAGAGGTGTGGAAGATTCGCCATTCAGTAAAGGGGGTGCGCATGCGAAATATGACGCACCGTGTTTACAGTGTAGCCGGATGATAAGCTTGCTCTCGAGGGAATCGTGGTCGTCGTCGGGGGCTTCCTCGCCCGCGCGTGTCGGTGGGGCGCCCTCCACTACGGACAGTTCGCAGCGCTCCACCGTCTTCTCCACGTTCCGGTGTTTCAGGATGGAAAGAAGCGACTGGGAAATCGCAGGCTTAGACGAGACAACGGCGTGGTCCCGGGGCGGTGACTCACCTTGGTCAGTAGCTGTCCCGCGACGATCTCCGAGCCGTCGTCGGCATCATCGCCGGTCGCCTTTGCTTTGCCTTTGCCTTTATTTTTGTCGTCGCTAATGACATAACGCGTGAAATACCTCCGGCCGTAAGTAACGCTCGTGTGTGCAGTCCTCGAGGAATTGGTCGTCGTCAGCGCGAGCTTATCGGGAGAAGCGTAGATGTTCAGATCGTCGCCATACTTTGACAAGCAAGTGAGAGCCCGAGTAAACGCTGCGCAGCGATTCGTCAGAAATAAACACCGGGGACCATTGCACGCGATGAGACCAAGCAGCGAGCACTCACGCTTCAAAGCGGCAGCGTCCATGGTAGCCTGCATGTTTGCACCCTCTGCCCAACCGTCGGGATGCAGGTTAGGTGCTTCCGCGGACGCGAACAAACGTGGACACCGAAGCGCGTCCTTGGGAGCCGCGAACGACGCCGCCACTGGTCTTTACACGATAGCCGGGCTACCGCACTCTCGGAGATGCTGATGCAGCAAGAGTCGAATGGTGAACGGTGCGCCCATCGACGACAAGCGCCTCACCAGCTCGCGCACGTCGTGTGGATCGGTGGCTGACAGCGAAAAGGCCGGTATGACGACGAGCCAGAACGGGTCAAAGACGCGTAAAATGAACGTGCACGTCGTGCGAGTTCCTAGTTCGCGGGGGTCTTGGCGCAGAGGTGGCGATGTCGGCGCGCCATAACCGGGGTTTAGCGGGTGTCTTGGTCTCTCACCATCAGCCCGCCGTTCATTCCGTATCAAGCAGACAACGCGCGATTTCATTCGGTCTTTGCTCTCAATGCCAGAAACGGGGCGCGGGTATCCCGTCCCGTTACGATCGCTTTGTCGCGGGATGCAATCAGTCCCGCGCTGACCCTCCGTTTCGACGATTGTGTTCTCCGCACACCACATCCCCATGACTGCATGGAACGGAACGGGATCGAAGTCCACTGGCATACGGTCCTACATCTCCCTGCCTGATTGGGTTCACCGGAGAATGCGACATCGGCGATAGCTACTCGGCGGCGATATTTTTCCTCTCGTCTGGAGCGCGCTGGTGGCGATCGACGGCGATGTCAGATCGTGTGTAAGGGCTTTGACATCGTTGTGCGCTGATAAGGAAATTGATTGTCTTGACAAAACCATTAGCAGATGCCGACCGCGGAAAGTCTCCAATGCACAGCAGGCGTCCATTCCCAGAGCCCGCCAGGGCGACGCAGCACCGTGACAAAAAGGACGAGCTGCATGGGACTGATAACCTCGCTCAACCAATAGAGAGTCACGTTGGCTAATAAGCCCGTCCTCAGGCCTCAGAACTCGGCTTCCCCCGTCGGAAATACGCAAGCCAAGGCTATGACCGCACGATCCACCAAGTTCCGCGATTGTATCGCTACCGTTTCTATCCCCGCTCTCCCGTCGCAGAGAAGCTGCCTCGGACGTTAACTGTCTCGTTGACGCCAGATACACTTACGTTTTTTATGAACGCCACGACGGGTCATTCACACTACATATCGGAGATGCCAATAACGTGTAGGATCGCCCGCTATCCGGGCCCCGATTTGATGGGTTAGCACTGTCAAGGCTGCGGACCGAGACGCGCATAGCACATCTTGCGTTGCCATTTGGTCGAGATTGCGTTGGGCCGTGCGAGATACGGCAGCGCCGAGTGGATGCCCATCATCGCGTCCGCGAGCGGTCGTCGCATGCGAAACTCCTTGATGCGCGGGAAAGCGGAACACTGACCGGCGGCCATCCTTTGGCTCCGACTATATGCCACGGGCCCGCAAGGTCTTCCGCTTTGAAGACATGGCAAGCGCATTGCTCTCTTGGATGTGCCCACCGGATACTCATTATGCCTCGCAATGGCCGCCCTTGCGCCGAATCGTGGACCGGTACAGCCGTGACGAGCTCGTCCGGCGCACGTGACCTGTGCAAATTCCACTGCTTCTGTCAAAGAAGCAGACTTGCACCGATAGAAGCCTGCTTACCGCTTGGTTGTTACCGGCATCACAGCGATCGTGACACACCAATCCTAGGGTACGTTCTCTGGCGCTCGGCAATTTTATTGGAAACTTCTCGGACCCAGCCTGTCCGACGATGGGTGGAAACACAGCTCGTCCCCCCCTTCGCTAGTACTTAAGCTACTTAAGTCTAGCGAGATGCGACCGTAATAATCGAGCTCCCCGCTCGTCCCTTCATTTTTATCCGGGCTAGCGTCGAGCAAAAGATGTCCGTTCCTCTGACGTTCATACATTCCTTCCCCTCTCCATCCGGATCCTCCCTCGGAGACCAACTGGCCGAACTCGTCACGGATGCCGGACGCGTCGAAACGCTTCTGGACTGTCTACCGTCTACGTCCCAGCCCGCGCTGTGGTATCCCGATATCCAGCAAGCCCCGCTAACCCATGCCGCCCTCCGCGACTTCGTCTCGCACTTCGCCCTCCCCACCTCGCATCCTTCGAGGCGCTTGGGTCCCAATGATCGGGTGATGATTGCGCTGCCTACCGGGTGCGAGAACGCCGTCGCTCTGCTCGCCCTGGCCACATACCACACATGCGCTCCGGTCAACGCCAGCTGCACGGCTTCGGAGCTTCGAGAAGATGCAGAACGGTTAGGGGCTCGTGCAGTCGTGGCTACTCGCGATGCGGCAGAGCGTCTTGAGCTACGAGAACTACGCGACCATCTCGGGTGCGAGGTTATCTACGTCGAGCCCCGTGCCTCGGGGCCGCCGGGTCTGTTTGATATGTCCGTCATGGATGAGGCGAGCGGCTGGGTGGGCGTCCCGAGATCACCATCCAAGCCTCACGGCCTGTACGATCAATCACTGGTCCTCCATACCTCCGGAACGAGCGGGAAGAAGAAGGTGGTCCCGTAAGTGGCTGTAGACGCGTCGTTGCTGCCCTCTCCTGATCGCGTTCCAGATATACGCTTCGGTCCATCATCATCGGGACTTTGGCCGTCGTCAAGTCCTGGGACCTTCGGGAGTCTGATGTCAACCTAAATATGATGCCGCTCTTCCATGTGGGCGGTATCGTTCGGAATCTTTTTGCGCCCATTGTATCCGGAGGCAGCGCGATTATCGCCACCGGGTTCGACGCCACGGAATTCTGGGGCCTCGCAACGGGCCTCGGAGCAACATGGTACGGTCCCTCCGCTATCGTTGCTGATCATCGCTGACGTTGAGCAGGTACTACGCGGCGCCCACTATGCACCACGCTATTCTGTCTGCGCAACCCCCGGATATCTTACCCTCTCGGGATACGCGAATCCGAATGATCTGCAACGCTGCGGGCGGTCTTCTTCCGGCCCTCGCTGTCCAGTTGAAGGAGACCTTCAGCGGCGCTGCTGTTCTCCCGTCATATGGGATGACAGGTACGCTTGCTGTTTGTCTTGCTCGCGCTTGTAGCTAACCGACATTACCAGAATGCATGCCTATAGCGTCTCCGCCTACTTCATACCAACTCGACAGACCGGGATGCTCGGGTATCGCATGCGGCCCTTATATGTCCATCCGCGACCCCAACAACCTCGAGCGTGAATTACCGCGAGGGGGTTATGGAGCGGTGTGCGTCCGTGGCCTCCCTACCTTCGAGGGTTACGAGACCTCTCTGGGTGCTCCCCTGGATACCTCGATGTTCTCCAGCGAAGGATGGTTCGACTCGGGCGATATGGGGTCCATGGACGAGGACGGCTATCTTTTCATCTCGGGTCGTTCGAAGGAGATCATCAACAAGGGTGGCGAGGTCATTTCTCCCTTCGAAATCGAGGAAGCGGTTATCACCGTCGCCAGGGATCGCGTCAAGACCACGCTCGCATTCTCTGTCGAGCACGACGTGCTCCAGGAGACCATCGGTCTGGTCATTGTGTCCGTTCCCGGTCAGCCTCGCATCAGCCTCGCGGAGCTCCTCGACTTGCTCCGGGATCACCTTCACCCGTCCAAGTGGCCCTTCGCCATCGTATACATGGAAGACCTGCCGAAGAACAACGCTGGCAAGCCCTTGCGTATAAAGCTCGCGCAACGCCTTGGTATCGGGTGTCTGAACGACGGCGTTCCCGCCCTTCATCGCCACTTCTCCGCGGCCGTCCCCGACAAGAACTCCGCTCTCAGCGAACCTATTCCCTGCTCGAGGGTGGCTGTCGACATCCAGGGTATAGAACGAGCTGTCACCGGTGTCATTGGCGTCAATGACGTTGCCGTCCGTTTTAACGCCGACCATTCGCTGGAAGCTTTTGTGTCCGTCCAGGCTGCTTCCGACCTGACATCCAGCGGCATCAAGACGGCTCTTCTCGCCGCTTTGCCTGGCTACTGCGTGCCCGATCCTCTCTATGTCCTTCACAAGCCACTCGCCAAGATTGGCGCTACGGTCGACTTCCATGCCATGGAAGAAGAGATCAAATCGCAGAACGCATCCGCCATGTCCCCCAACGCACTCACCGTTCGTGACATCGTCGCGAACTTGCTTGGTAAGGACGCAGCGACTATCATCGGCGATTCCGACTTCTTCCTCCTTGGAGGCAATTCCCTGCTGCTGGGCCGTTTGGCACACTTCATCCGCAAGGAAACGGGTAATAACCTGAAGGTGTCGGACCTCTTCACGCACAGCACGATCAACGGCATCGCATCCTTGCTCGTAGTCGATGAGTCGAACAGTACTCTCGCCGAGAAGGTGGAGAAGTACCCGGAGAGCATAGTCAGCTACGACGCTCCGACTCTGGGATACGGGTCGGAGTACGAGGACCGCCCACGGGGCCAGAATCATCCGCTCTCGCTTCTCATCCAGATCATCCCCGTGTTGTTCTTTTACCCGCTGAAAGCCGCCTGGACGTGGACAATGATCCTCTTCTGCCTGTCTCTGGTCGTCAACGTGATTTCCGACAGCTACTGGCAGAGGGTCGGCTCCTTACTCGCTGCCATCGTCGCCGCACGCCTTTCTTCCCGCATCGTCTCCCCTGTCGCCGCTATCCTGTTCAAATGGCTTGTCATCGGCAGATACAGAGTACGTTGCTTTTTGGCTCAACGCATGTTCGTGTAACTGACTCCATTTTCTTCGCAGCCCGGACGCTATCGCATGTGGAGCATGTATCACCTGCGGTGGTGGATCGTGAACCAATCTCTCAGGTCGGCAGGTCGTGGCGTCTTCGCAGTTCACCCGTCGTTGGAGCTGCTGTACTACCGCCTGCTCGGCGCTAAGATCGGCAGGAACGTCAAGATTGACAACGGCGCGAAACTCGGCGAATTCGACTTGATCCACATAGGTGACGATGCTCGCATCGACCGCTCGCTCCTCCGCGGCTTCTGCGTCGAACGAGACGGCTACATGCGTCTCGACTACGTCACCATTGGGCGCCGGGCAGTCGTCAACACTTACACTCAGATTTCCCCTGGCGCGGTCATAGCGGACGATGCCGTCTGTGGTCCTCATTCTTCGTCTCACGAACCTTCGCTATCCGGCTCCCATTCGAACTCGAATCGTAGCCTTCACCGCCAGCCCCACGTGCTTCTCCAGCTCTTCGTCGCATGGCCGATCATCGTCCTTGTCACTCTTGTATCATATGTCCCTTGGCTCGCGATTCTGTTCCTCATGTTTGTGAACACGGACCTTACCATTCAGGGTCTCTGGCCTGTCGAGGCGGTGATCGAATGGTTCGCGACTCCCGAGCGAATCATGTGGCACGTACTCGCCCGGGTCATCCGCGCAGTTTTCTCGCCTTTGATCCAGGTCTTGCTCGGCATCATGATAAAGCGAATCATGGGCCTCACGACCGAGCATTCCGCCGCAGACGCATCTCAGTGGTCTTTGCTGCGCAGGTACATCAACGCCTCACTACTCTCCCAATATGCTCTCAAGCGCGCCTTCGATGTTCTTGGGACTCACTACGAGGCGACCTCGATGATCTTCCGCGCAATGGGCGCGAAGGTTGGAAAGCGGGTGTACTGGCCGGGGAGCGGTGTCTACTGTCCCGACCCGGAGCTGCTCGAGATCGGAGACGATGTCGTCTTTGGCTCACGCTCTGAGCTATTCACGACGGACGCACTGGGTACTGGCAAGATCACCGTCGGTTCAGGAGCCATGATCGCGGATCGCGTGGTCTTGCTGCCGTCTACCTCGGTCGGTCGCAAGACCGTCATGGGTTCGGGCAGTCTTGGAAAGCGCGGTGGCGTCTACCCTGACGGTTCGACATGGATGGGGAACGAGAATGGCGAGGCCGTCTGCTTCAGCGGCGGGAAGAACGTGGATCACGAAGATACCACTACACCCTTCGGCCGAGCTTTCTATGAACGCCAGGCCAATTTCTTCGTCTTGCCATACTTCGTTTTGGTCGTCATTCACTTCCTCGTCACCGCTCTTTCTGCCGCTTTCTGGTCGTTACCAGCTGTTGCGGCGGCCCAATTCCTTCGCCTCCTTCGCGTCCACGCCCCTGGGCTCCATCTTTTCGCGCCTCACTGGTACCGCGTGGCCGTCCTTTTCGGCCTGATCTCGGGCTTCTTCGTCGTCGTCTTGTTCGTCCAAGCCTTGATTGCGATGGCTTGGGTCATCGGTACCAAGTGGCTCATCATTGGTCGCCGTCGCCCTGGGCCTTGCGAATGGGACAAGAGCTCGTACTGTCAGCGTTGGCAACTTCACCTTACGCTCAGTCGTCCGCTGAGCCGTGGCTACGGGAACGGAGGCGTTCTGGCTCCCTTGGCCGGGTCCGCGTACATCGTCTGGTACTACCGGGCACTCGGAGCTTCCATCGGCAAGAACTGCGCGATTTGGGCTGGTGGTAAGATCGGTCTCATGACGGAACCGGATCTGGTGGAGTTGGGCGACGATGTTGCTCTCGACGACTGCTCTGTCGTCGCGCACATCAACTCGCGAGGCAAGTTCGCCCTGAATGCACTGCGGATTGGCGACGGGTACGTTCTGTTCGTGGTATATTGATCGTCCTTGAACTAATAAACATCAATAGATGCTCCCTTCGCGCCGGTAGTCGGTTACTTTCTGGCGCCAGCATGGGCGACTACTCCATGCTTTTGGAGCATAGTCTCCTCACTTCGGGCGAAATCGCCGAAGAGGGTACTGTTTACGTCGGATGGCCGGCGAGCCCGTTAGAAGACAAGACATTCATCGGCTCCCGCTTGCCCAAGGGCCTCGTCACAGGGCACTCCACTCCGAGAGTCGGTAGCATGCGACTGGCGTGTCCCCTATGTGCTCGCTTCCCCAAGCGGCCTGCGACGACCCGCTGCGGCCATTGCTTCTGTGAACAGTACGTCGTTCCTTATGTGTCCGATTCGCGCGGTATCTAAAAGTGTTTCATAGATGCATCACGTCCGCGTTACGCCAGAGCCGACGGTGCCCAGTCTGCATGACGTCGGCTAGTCCCTCTCATCTCGTGAAGATACACCCCTCGTTTATACATCCTCGTTCCACTGTAATGAGTTCACGGACAGTAACCGCTGCCAACTCTCGCTCTCAGTCCCCGAAGCTCGTCCTCCCGAAGTCCGCTTGAGGGATTAGTACTCGAACGAGCTTGCTCGTGCACATCTTACAGGCTTGTGCTGTCGCTGTCATTCTGGTGTGTGGTATTGTGCATATTTCTTTGGTGTAATGCAATGCTTCTTCGGTTTGGAAGGTTCGAGCCAGTTGCGGAACCGAGCCAGATATACCGAACTGAAGCCGGTGTTGTCCTGTATAACTTGATACATAGACTCGATCCTCGACTATAGATAGACCCATACAGTAATCATTGTTTCCTCAATTCATTGCACGTTAGTATCTGCCCCAGCGCGTGCGAAGCAGTTCGGCCTAACGCTAGATCTTCGGCTGCGCGATGACCGCGCGTTTGACACGACAGTCGGGATTTGCTGCGATGGGTATCCTGATACCTACAGTGTTGCGTATGCGAGGATCCTTGAGCGCCTGGGCTTTGCAAACGCTCGGTCCCGGCGTAAGTAGCTCTGTCGTGGATTTGTCGTCTTTGCGTACAACTTGCATCATTAATTCTTGTTACACACGACTACATAAGCACGGCCACAAACGGCCAGCCAGTTCCCGACCGGCTCCCCGATCTCATCTCGAGAGCCAAGGGCGTCGTCAAGGATCTTATCGCACCCGACGTTCGGAGTCCGGAAGATAGCGAAGCCCCTCATTATACACACGCACGGCAAAACGCACAGCGAGAAAGGGCGAAGAATTCAAACTGGGAGGAAGATCTTCGACACCCACATGGATCATAGAAGCGATATTGTGGTATCGGGCTTCACCTCCCGAGAACTAGGCAGTGGAGCACGTTTGGAGAATGCAATTCCAGGGTATGATACGTCAAGTCGAGACTCCGGAGTCAAGGACGCCAATTGGTCAATGTAGATAAGGTCCGTTATGTGCCGAGCTTGAGCGATGGATACTTCATCCAAATCTAGCAGATTACGGCTCCCGGAATGCTCGCACAGCGGTATCAGCGCTAGCGAGGGGCGGGACCCAATGCCCCCGCCGTGACTAGCGTTACAAGGACGGCGCATAGATTTGCAAGAGTTCAAAACTTTGACGAGGCCCGGAACGACGTATCCTCGAGAGTGTGAAGCTTGTGAAGCATCAACCGCAAGCCGTGCCCAGTTCCAGGCAGATGGACGACCAGTGCTTGGTCAAGTTTGCATTGAGTTATTTACGCATTAATGGATGATTATTGTATACTGGTTTTCTATTCGACTTAGAAATACATTGAATATGTTACTACGAGATTGCGTTGTTGTTACAGTGTGGAGGCAGGGTCCAGAGGTGCAGAAAGCATTACAGTTCGAATGGTATAAATAGCCGGGAACAGCCTCGGAGATGGTGTAAAATGAGTCAAGAACCATAGCCAGCAATTGCGGCGAAAGAAATGGGCAAGGAGTTCATGCATCCCATTCGCCTCCGCTTGCCAGTTGAGTGAAGGCGCCATGTCGTTCCATGAGTTGCTCGTACGAGCCCTCTTCCGCGATCCTGCCATCCTTGAGGACGACGATGCGGTCGCACATTTTCATCAACGGAAGCTTGTGGGTGATTATGAGCGTCGTCCGACCAACTTTGGCGTGGCGCACGGCGTCCATAACCGCGCGCTGGTTCTCGGAATCAAGTGCGGAGGTGCATTCATCGAGAATGAGAATGCTGGAGGGGCGCGCAAGTGCACGAGCGATCTGAATGCGTTGCGCCTGACCACCCGAAATGAGCGCGGCGTTCTCGCCGACCGCGGTATCGTAGCCTTTGGGCAGGGAGAGGATGAAGTCGTGCACGTTCGCGGCCTCGGCGGCGCATCGAATATCGTAAGGACTGATAGATTCGTTGCCGTAAGCGATATTTTCTGCCACGGAAGCGTCGAAGAGGTTGGGATTCTGGCTGACGACCGAAATGTGGTTGCGAAGGTGGCCGACGTTCGTACCCTGCAACTTGTAGGGTCCAACAGATATGTCACCCGAATCCGGCTCATAAAGGCGTTGAAGCAGGGCCGCGACCGTGCTCTTCCCGCAGCCCGAAGCGCCGACAATGGCGACACATTCGTCCTCCTTGATGTGCAGGTTCATGTCGCGAAGCACGGGTGCATCGGAACGCTCCGGATATGAGAAGGAGATGTTGGAGAGAGTGATAGGCCCACGGATCGGGGGTAGAAGGGTACCCATCGACTCGTCGCTCTCGGTATCGAGCTCCAAGAGCCTGTGAAAGTCGCGGGTGGCTTGGAGAGATTTAGCAATCTTGTCACCTGGGATATGCATTGTCAACTATTGATAATGTACGATGACGGTTATTGAGCATACCGAAAGCCATCATCTGTCCGCCGATCGTCACCGAGAACACAATGAGATTGAGGGTCTCGACCATGCGCAGGTAGTTGTAGGTTCCGTTGGCAATGAGGACAGCGCCGACGTAGAACAAGAGCGCTTCGGCCAGGTAAATGAGCGCGCTGGAGACGCCCATGCTGCACCCTTCGAAGAAAGCACCTCGCACGCCCGCAGACAATGCTGTGCTAGCAGCGCTATCGAAACGTGATTGAAACGCGTTCTCGAAGGCCATCGCCCGGATTCCGCGGATGTTGGATATCGCCTATAAGGCAACAGGTTATCAGTCCTAGTCCTAATAGTCCCAAGGGGCTTCGAAAAGCGGTTACGTACGTCGTAGTACACCTTCGCGACATCCTCCTTCGCCCTCTTGTTTCGCAACTCACACTTGGCTACCAATCGAGCTTGCACGGCCATACAACCCACAAACACCGGCGCAATCGCCAACCCCACGAGCGTCAACTGCCATCCCATCGCTACGGCCCATATCAAGCCGACGCTCATCATAGTTGCAACTACGAGGATCTGGCCAACGACAGTTGCGATGAGAGCTCGTGCGTCGTCGCCGTCCTTGATCAAGATCTGTACAAGCCGCACAGGCGCGTTCTCCGGTTTGTCGAACCACTTCTTGTCCTGCGCGAGGGCCCTCGCATAGGAGGATTGGCGAAGGGAGTTGACCCAGCTCATCGCGAGACCTTCGAGGATGACGTACTTCACTGCGATCACCACTCCATCCAGCGCCGTAACGGCGAGGACGATACCACCGTAGGTGTTGACAGTGGCAATGTTCTTGGCACCAATGGAAACCTCGAACATGAGCTTCGATAAGAGGAATGAGAAGATGGGCGTCATTGCGCCGTTGACGAGACATAAAGCAAGACCAAGGAGGAGGAGGGGCTTGTGCGGGATCGTCCACCAGACGACTTGCGCGATTCGGGACAGCGTCATCTGGACATCTTCCTTCTCAACTCCTCGAAGCGGGACGTCGACTTCGACCGAGGCGAGCTCAGGAAGAGGTGGATTGTCCCAGCGCTTGCGTGGGCTCTTGACTTGCTGAGGTCCGCGCCGTTCGGAAACGACGGTGCCAGTCCGTTTCACCGCGTGCTTCTCCATCTCGAACTCGTCGTCATCTTCGATATAGATCGAAGGGCGAGCGAATGCCAAAAAGTTTGAAGATGCAGGAGAAAAGCTTGTTGGGCGTTTCACGAAGTCGGGAGCAAGAGCAGGGGCTGGGAACGAGGGCACGATCACGTCGATCGTTTTCTTGGGCACCTCCGGAATCTCCTCAGCGACCTTGAACGTAGCGAAAGAAGTCAGATTGATCGTCGTCAGTGGGCGGAGCGGCATGATGCTGTGATGCTTGATGAGCTTCTCCTCGTCCTTCGTCTCCTCCTCCAGGACGTCATCGAACGCAGCTTGTACTTCCGCAACTTGCTTCTCTTCAACCTCTTCGAGCAACATGACAGGCATGAATCCGCCGGTGACTTCTTGGGTCTGCAGCAAGCTCTGGAATTCGCCCTCGTACTTCTCAAGGTCGGCACGGTATCCTTGCTGGACGAGATGACCGTCTTTGAGAACGTAGACAAAGTCATCCATGAGAATCTGGGAGATGTCGTGGGTGATAACAATCGTCGTCTTGTTCCGGCGCCAAGCCTTGATAGCCTCGAAGACCAGTACGCGGGACATGGCATCCAGAGCTGAAGTCGCCTCATCTAAGAATTCGTTCAGCCATTGGATCGAAAGGCAGGGATATTTTGAAACTAACCGAGAATGAGCACCGTTGGGTCCCGTAATCGTGCGCGGGCGATCGCAAGGCGTTGCTTTTGCCCGCCACTGAGCGCTGTTCCGCCATTGCCAACACGAGTCTCGTAGCCCTCCGGCAGGTCTCTGACGAACTCCTCCAATAACGCCATTCTGCAAGCATCCTCTACCTCAGCCATGGTAGCCTCTCCGCGTCCGGCCTTACCCAGGGCGATGTTCTCCCGGATAGAGCCCTCGAATACCGCAGCAGCCTGAGAAACAGCTGCAACGTGCTCCCTGGCCCATACATCGTCGAGGTAACGCATATCTTGCTCATCCAGAGATACGCTTCCGCTTTGTGGCGTATACATCCTCAGAAGGAGCTGGGCAATGGTCGACTTTCCAGAACCAGAGCCACCGACGATGAAGGTCGTCTCGCGAGCCGGAATGTAGATGGACACGTCGTGGAGCACGGGATCCTCAGGTCGGGAGGGATATGCGAATGTGACGTGCGATAGGTTCATCTCCCCAAGGCAGGCGTCGGGCACAATCCCGCGAAGCGGGCGTGTGGACTTGAACGCAGCGTCGTCCGCGAGAGCGACCAAGGATACGACGGACGACTGGCCCTTGGCGACGACACCTAGGTACGGCATCGCAAGTTGCAGGTTGCCGGTGGCGATCAGGCATGCCCAGAAAACAGCCATGACGTCCCCTGGGCTCGCATCGCCGTCACGAACCAGCCTGCTCCCAAACCAAAAGGCGCCAACGAACATGGACATGGCTACGAACTGGCTCGCGCCGAGCGTTGCGCCCCAGACGGCGTTGCTCCGTCGCACGGTGCCACCGATACGTGCGAGCACCTTCTCGAGGGAGAGAAGTTCGCGCTTCTGCGCGTTGAAGGCTTTGACAGTAGCGATAGCAGATGAGGCACGATCTACGAGCGACGCGGCGGATGCGGTCTGCTCCCGCTCGGCGGCGAAAAGGGGGGCGCAAATGCCTTGCGAAAGACCGGTGATGAAGACGAGGACAGGTACGGGGGCAAGGAGGACGAGGGTGAGCGACCAGGAGCGGTCAAATGCGATGGCTAGCGCAGCGATGGTTGTGGTGAGGTATTGAACGATGTAGCCAGACGCGGTCGCAATAGCTTGACGAACGTCGTCGGTTTCCCTGTGCAGACCTATCAGGTCGAGATATCAGTTATAGGCGATGGCAATACGCACTTAGTGAACTGGGCCATGAGACCACCAGCGCCGACCACTTCGGCGGTTTCGTCGGTGGTCATGTGAGAGTCAAACCAAGCCATTTCCTTGCGCACAACGGCAGCATATACGCGTTTGCGAAGCGACATGACATTGCGCTCCGCCGCACAGACCCATAGGCAAGAGGTTAAGCTGGTAAGAACGAGTGCAGCAGCCGCCAACCCGAGGAGTTCGAGGGCAGCGATGCCAACATCGTGGAGAAGCTTGTGCTTGGCCGAAGACGGTGGATTTGGGGTGAGTGGGAAGTTGGCAAAAGCGTCAAATGATTGTCCGACGGTCAATGTCATGAACGGGGCCACAGCGCCCGCCAGTATCGAGGTGAGGATAGCAGGTAGAACGTAAAGCAAGACGTCGCGTCTGTCGAGGAATGAGAAGAGAGTCGGTTTTGGGCTAGCGTTGGGCGCTGCCCGCGATGGTTTGATGAGTTCGTCGCCCATGGGCGAGAGGATAGCGGTAGTCGCAGATGAAGACGAGAAGTGGTCATTTCAACGTCTTTGAGCATCCGCACAAAGGCGCGCGAACCCATTGTCGGGGGAAGCCCTATTGTCAGCACAGCCACGAGGTTAGCGGACTGGCCCATTGTTCGTGGGAACCCGGTGCGCCCCATTGTGGCCAGTCCCGCCCTATTTCCTAATCGGGACAGTCGCGGCGCGCCTTACTCGTAAGGGCGTCGTACCCCCAATGCATGCATTTCATACTCAGCGTGTGCATGGTGAGGAGCGGGCAAGTGAGATGCAAATACCAAGACGTAAGAACTGAAGGGCGTTGTCAGAATATGTCCGCTGGAATAAACACGTTTACCATCAGCTGACATCACTAGTCTTGCTCTCTCTCAACCTCAGGCTATACCACCTCAGGCCCGAGCCTGTAGGAAACATGTAAGGTCGAGTTGACACTGGCTACGATTGTTACGTATCCTTGATTATATCCTTGCAGAGACGGGAAGGAAACATCGTGGTAGTCCCAATATAGCGTCATGACCGAGAAACCAGGTGATCTCAAGCTGCTTCCGTCGTTCACGGTTCCCGCTTCCGTCGAACGGCTACCTCGTCGGGATGCTCGCCAATGGATCGATACCGCAATCGGACACTTCGAAGGCATACTGCGTGCGCTGAAAAGCAACCGAAACTCCAAAGCCGCGATCCACGTTTTGCCGGATGAAATCCTCCTCGAAATTTTCCACATCTTCATCAGCCAATGTTTTCAGAGCCAGTCCTACAACCGCTACGCGGATCGGCTTCTGACCTCAGGCGTGTGTTCACGTTGGCGCACGGTCTCCCTCGGGGCTCCAACACTGTGGTCGACCATTGACTTGGCGAACCGGACACTTGCTCGCGAGTTCTTAATCCGTTCCCGCCAAGCCCCCCTTGATACTTTCCTGCGCCATGACGCCACGCCGGAGAAGATGAACTCCATCGTCAATCTGCTCGAACCTCACTTGAAGCGGATAAGAATGCTCAGGTTCGCCGTCAGATGGACAAGCATGGAGATCCTCGTCTCGATGTTGAAGTCCCCCGCGCCGCTACTGGAGCGACTTTGTCTCTCGCTACACTATGGTCGGCGAATGCCAAGCACGCCGATGCTCGTGAAAGACCTATTTGGCGGGAACGCGCCTTCACTCCGACAGCTATACCTGGACCACGTCTCTATCCCCTGGACAGTACCCATGTATCGTCATTTGGTGGACCTGGAGCTCATCGGACAGCATGATGATGCGGTACCTTCCATCGAAGAATTCCTGGCCATGCTCGGGAGCTCCCCTGGCCTCCGTCGCCTCGTGCTCACATCCGCTGGACCACGATGCCCAGACAAGGGATGCATAGCGTTGATTCCTGCCAAGCCCGTGAGCATGCCTAATCTCACCGAAATCACACTCAACAATCGAGCAGCCGACACGGCATACGTCCTTTCCCACATGATCGTACCTCCAACCACGAGTATCTCGCTTTCCTGCTGTGCAGATATCAGCACACCCACTTTCTCCTCCGTGCTCCCCCGAGATTGCAGCGGACTTCAATCTTTGTCCGAAATAGCATACTTGGAATTCAAGTGCGAAGCTGGCACGGCGATCTCGCTGTTAGGCAAGACCGCGGACGGACGCGACAACTTCATCCTGGAAGTCTGGCCAGACGAATTCCTCGGAGCCCTGGATCCGCGCGCGTGGTTCATCGAATTGGGCGAAGTCTTCGCTCTTCCCCGCCTCACGCGACTTCAAGTGGCGAACTCGTCGCCGTGCATTGACGATTGCGACTGGGTTGACGTCCTTGCCCGGTTCCCGCTCAGGGAGTTGGAGGTGTCCGGTTTCTCTGAAAGCCCCTTATCCCTGTTTCGGGCATTACAAAGATCGGGTCCAGGAACTCCGCATGAAGATCAGGACGTGGTTTGTCCAAAACTGGAGACCTTGAGCATGGAGGGCTTGGAGATGGATGATGTGGCTTTGCCTCTTGCACACGAGTGCTTCAGGCATCGCCTGTCCCAGGGCTCGCCATTGCAGACGTTGAAACTCGGCGTCTCACCAGGTATGACGCCTGCAAAGCAACAGCATCTGGAGGAGGTCATCCACACCGTTGAATACGAGGACATGTATAGATGGTGAATGAGATATGCCGTGTTGCCTCAGTGCTCCATTCCTTCATGATACTGTCCTATACTATAATATTGCAGGCACCGCAACAATCAAACTCCTACAGCCAAAGGCGGGACCGAAAATTGTGTCGAGAACTGATCGAATTCCTCCGCTTTCTTCTCGAGGTCGGCAATAAGGGGATGACTCGGATATTCGCTGGTAAGTCGACTGGCGACATGTCAGTGCGTACCTCGAACTGTACATCGACCTTGGGACGCACCTCCAGGGGTCCGACACATCAGTCTTCTTTGCCCCCAAACCAGCTGCCACGACAGACGCTGCCAGAGTCTCAGCATTTGATCCATGGGAGAGCGACTCTTCGAGGTCCGATCTTGCCTCCGCGATTTCGCCACGTAACAGCCGCGTAATGCCGCGGGCGGTGAGTAAGTGCGGCGAGGTGACAGTTGGGTTAGCAATTTGTTCGGTAAAGAACGAGTGTGGATCAGAGTAGGAGTCCCTCCCAGTGACAAGTCCTATGGAAGACTCAATGGACTGCAGGAGGAGGTCGTCTTCTGCCCAATCTTTGGCACGGTCGAACTCTTTCCTGGCAAGGTCAGGCCTGTTGATAGATAGGTAGACGTAGACAATGAGGGATGTCCTGAAAGCAATATTATGGACATGTCACCGCAGCTCTTATGGCGAACTCACGCTTCCAAGTTATGTGCATCTGTGCCGACACCCAATGTCTCCAGAGCCTCTTCCGTCTCCCCAGCCCTGATGAAAGCTGTACCAGCAAGAACGCGAACGATACCCTTGTCTTCCTCCGAGTCTTCTCCCTCTTCAATCTCGACGCAGAGATCTCGAAGCTGCTCTAGCACTTCCTCTTTCTCCGATTCGTCTTCTGCGGCAACATATCGCGCGAGCGCCGATACGGCCTTCAATGCAACATTCTCCTCGCCTGGAGAGACAAGGCGGGCTACGGCACCAGGGTTGCTAAGAGCGATGTGTGCGCGTGCGTGATATAGTACGGATTGGTGGTAATCCGGTGACGATGCGTCCGGAAGTGGGGAGTCCACCAGAGACTTGTATGCCCCTGCCGGAATGAAGTCAGAAGGTAGCAGCCCGTACGAAAGGGTTCCAAGTGCCTAGTGTGAATTGCTGCTTGACGAGGTACAGTTCAGAGTCCATAGCAAGTGCAGGAAGCTCTCAAAGAGCTGGGGTAGTGGCGAACGTGGCGAAGATACAGCAAGTTGCAACGATGGAGTGTACGAGATTGAAAATGCCGCTGTGCATTGAAGGACCACCCATATGTGGTGGTACCTTCCAACGATGGCGTGTTGTAAAGTAACATATCATGCATAGCATCAACACGGTACTACTATCGATGCAATCATCCTTGTTGCAAATCTACCGCGGTTACAACTTACACCAATCCAACTACCGACCTCGGCGACGTGGTCCTGGAGGGCTCACTGAATGGATCACGTGGTTCAAGGCCACGTTGTTCATTGTTCCTTCTGGTAAGTACATTGTTCAGCTTGCTCAAGAGCCTTCGCGACAATGGACAAGGTACTTCATCAAGCAAATGCATTGTTCCTTCTGGAGACCCCATCCGCTATAAATTATTTGAATATGTGGCCCCGTTAACTCAGGCTCTGGTCCTCACTGAGATTTCCTCACCACCATTTGAAGCTTTTGCACTATCTTTATTGCACTCTCCGTCTCATTCGTCTGGGGCGAGCGTCTGCACAACTTGTGCTTGCATATTCTTGGCATAATCACGCTAAACACTACGTGACCCTATCATCATGGTCAATCATTACCAATCCGCCCCTTATAAACACATCTCTACCTCCACGCAGCGCAAGCAACGGTGGATCTATTTCATTTCCTCCTGCATACCCCCAATCTTATTATTTTATGCGCAGGTCGAGCTCTTCGCGTCCTTCTTGCGCTCAGATGATGGAGCGAGCCATCGTACATGCGTGGAAGTGCGTTACCAGAGCTGCTCGCAACAAGACGTCGAATCGCATGTCAATCAACCCGAACGACTTCGTCATGCTGAATCCCAAGCGGCGCAGCATGCACTTTATTTATCATGATCCATTATAGGAGGCACAATGATGATTCATGCTAATAGTATGAGATGTCCATGTTAGCGCTCGTGTGTTCATTTATTCTGCGCATTTATCACTTATATCGGGGACACATAAGGAATGGGTGTATACTTGGGTCCACTTTCTCTAACACCGCGTGTATCGTTATATCACTATATACCTTGAAAGCACTGGACAGAGTAATGGTATCACAAATTCGTATTAGGTCCGCGCTCATGGTGATTCAAGTGCTATCTCGACTGTCTCCTCGACTGATTACAGGTGCATTACGAGACAACATGTCAATACATTATTCAACGACAAGTCGGTGTCCATCATCAACAAAACTTTCTTAGTCCCCATGTCGAGATCGTGCAATGCCCATATAATCTTCATGGATCCGGTTCGCTGAACACGCGTATCTTCCATTTCTTCCACTTCTCGATTGTAGCGTGGGCCTCCTCAAGCTGTCTACAGACGTCTTCTCGCTCGTGCGTCAGTCGCTGAATTTCGGCCTCTCGCGCTGCATCGGTGTCGTCAGCAATCTTCCTGCGCTCGAGGAAGCGAGTGATTATGCTGATAATGCCCGGAGTGTCTGGTTGCAACTTGACGAGCTGTTCGTCTACAACGTTCAGTTTCTTTTCCAGCTCTTGCACTCGCATTTCGGTTTGGCGAAGGTCCTGTGTATACCGTGCGATCTTCCTGTCCTTCTCGCTGTGCTCCCTCCTGAGTTCATCGATTTGTTGACTTTGATTGTCGAGAGCAGACTGGATCGAAGAACAGTTGTCGCACGGAGGCTAGACAGATCATCCTATTTAGTCTAAGGAACCAACGTCGCTGGATGAAACGGGGCGCTCACCGGAGCACCATCACAACGAACAACCTCGGCAGATGTAAAAGCGGGCATGGGTAGGACGCTTCCACTACCGACCGAGTGATGGTCAACATCCATCGAGTCGTCATCATGGCCATCAGGTAAGGATCGATCTCGCACAAGCGGTGACGGGCTCCCATCTGGGGGCGGAGTAAACGTCTGGGTCGGAACGCGGGTAAGGGCGGCGCGCTGCAGTCGCGGATTGGATTCCGGAGTCGCATATGCCAGAGAGGGGACAGCACGGGGCGTGCGACATTGCGTCTCAGTACGCGCGAGTGAAAGCGGGGAAGGCCTGCACGGACATCAGCATACAATGGTCATTGGGAATGAATGGCGTAGCGTACGAGGTGGTAACAGCGTCATCCCTTTCCGTCGTCTCCTCGTCCCTTTCTTCGTAATCCATCAGCTCGACCTGTGCCTTGATGGCATATTCTTTCGCCTAGATAAAACCGATCGTTAGTCTGGGCAATGGTCTTAAAGTTATAGCGTCTGACACACCTTTTTCGGGGACATGTCAACGGGGAGAAGGAAATCGTTCCGTATGTGGTCGCACAAGGTCTTCATCCACTTTCCATTTCTGTTGGAGGGGCGCATCTTTTCAATGACCAGTTTGCACCTACATGCCGAATCGTATGAACGGGGGTCTGTTCAAGTTCGGAGAATAACCCAACCTGCTGATACCGGCACGAGTGAACTTCACTGTGTGCTGCCGAACGTCATGAATCATGTATTTGGCCTTGACCTTTATACCCGCATCAGATTTCGTCTACCAATGAAAATGAGAAACGAACGGCTTTCATGAGTGCCTTTCTCAGCTCTATCCCATCCCTCTCCGTCCAGGGCTTACCGGCGCGTGCTGAATAGCTCTTGACTGCAAGATATCCGTAAGTCAGGACAATATCACGCTATCGAAGTACACATGCCTTCTTCTACGACGTCCTCGTATTTGACCACGCTCCTATAATCAGCGCCAACTGCCGCCATGGCATGGGCGATGAGCACTGACAGCGGGTTTGGATTAACACATTCAGTTTGACACGAAAGCGTACGTACGCGAGTACCGACTACCATCCAACCGGATCCGCGAAGTGGCAGTATATACGATCCCGCTGCGGAACAAGGCGTAGGAACGATGGCCCCGCACTTGCGAAGAGATGCTGTACGGCGATCTCGGAGTGGGAGGTCTGAAGTCGTATGGCATCCCGCTGAGGCACGAGAAGATTTAATCGTTTCGTTCTGGACTGTCGGTTCACGGTTGCCGTCAGTGGTACTAGATGATAAGCGTCTTGAAGAGTGTCGCGACCAGCACGAGGGGAGGGGGTTGGTATCTGTGGCACATATCTGCTTGCGCGCATACTTAAGTACGGCTGCCACCCCCTTTGTGCAGTGGGGCGCCTTTTCGTGTCACAATGAGGCTGCGATGCAGCGAGCCTCGAGGCCTGACAAGAAGCCTTCTGGAGAAGTCCGCTCGCCCACCCGCATCGCCACTCAGCGAGCCACAAAAACAGACGATACGTCGTTGACAGGCGCCAACGTTGTGAGTGCCTAGTGGAATAATTGGAGCGAACACAGAGTTCAGTCAGGACACGGAAGTATTAAGCACGATTACAAGGCGGGAAAGGCTCTCACTATAAGTAATCTACTTCCGCGCACGAGCTTCTGGCGCTGAGCATTGGGCAATGGTCCAGGACAAAACAACAACAAACGTACACACATCGGTTAGGAGATCCAGCAACTGTTGCCACTGCAGTGGTTTGAACGCATCAGCTCTTGCGGCGTTACGGCGGTTCGACTATTGTGGAGGGGCCGCGGAATGGGATGTTGGGGTAATTGGTCATGGACAAGGTTTGATCTAGTACAATGTTGACCAAAGCCTCCACTTTCGGGAGTTAATGCTGACTGGAGCGCGCGTAGGCGCAGTGAGTAGTAAGTAACTTACTATCGTGCTGCAATGCAGGAGCACAGGATGCAGGTTGTCAGCAGCATGACATCCGGCGCCGTAGCTGTGCCGCAGGTCAAGTTGCCGGAAGACGTAGCCACCACGTGCTCTGCCGGATGGGCGACGCAACGCAGATGGGATCCTTGTGAACACCTCCGCTTGCCACCGCTTATAGAGCCAGAGTCCCACTGTAATCCCTTGTAATCAACCCCCTTACTTTACCACCGCGACCTTCCTGTAATTCACAGAATAATCACAAGACAGCGAGCTTCAAACCAAAGAGTAGAAATCATGCCCGACGCACACTTGCTCGTCCTCATCCACGGCATGTGGGGTAATCCTGAACATTTGGCCGAGCTTCGCCGGATCATGGACGAGACGAAAGTTCAGCAATCCAAAGCAGACGGCTCCACACAGCTTGAAATCCTTGTTGCGGAAACTAATCGCGATGAGAGCACATATGATGGTATCGATTGGGGTGGAGAGCGGGTCGCGGAGGAGGTACGTTGCACGAGTGGCTGACGAGGCCGTGAATTGATCGCGGTGCACCTTCTAGATTTACGAAGCTGTGGAGAACATAGAAAAAGACGGGCGAAAGGTTACTCGTTTCTCCGTAACGGGATACAGCTTAGGAGGATTGCTCGCGCGTTATGTCATCGGGTAGGTGCAATCAATCCGCGCATGGTACGCCATGGAGTTTATTGGCTATGACACATGCAGGATTCTACACCATCGTAAGTTCTTCGAGAAGGTCACCCCTGTCAACTTCAACACCATTGCTACACCACATATTGGTGAGTCGCCCAGTTTGTGGACTTCGCGCAGTCTATGCTGACACCAAGTGACCGTATAGGCCTTCCCAGATACCCATCCTTTCTCTCTCGCCTGACGCAATTTTTCGGTCCCCGACTACTTTCACGGACTGGCGAGCAGTTCTACGCCGTTGATAAATGGTCACTGCACGGCCGGCCACTGCTCGAGGTTATGGCCGATCCGCGTACGTCATGGTGTTTTGGTACGTTGAAGAGCCAGCATCACTGACACGTAGAGATTAGAGAGAATATTTTACCAAGCGCTGGAGCTATTCGCTCATAAGAGGATCTACGCAAATGCCGTGAATGACGTGACTGTTCCCTACGTCACGGCTGCTATCGAAGCGGAAGACCCCTTCTACCACCACGAGACAAACGGCATCCATATGTAAGACCTACGCTAATGCATGATAAACCGCGGTCACTGACATCCATACAGTGAACTCGACGAACAGTACAAGCCGATAATGAAGAATTGGCGTTTACCCGATGTGGCTCCAGTAAAAGCACCCGGACCAGCTCCGCTATCCGCCGATTGGTTTAGATCATTGAAGCCGCGTCCCTTCTTACCGCCGCCTCTTCAGTTCGCCTTTCCCTATAACGTGGTATGTATTTTGATCCGCATACGCTCATTGCCATATTTAACAGAGACTAGATCCTCTACCTTACCCTACCCATACTGATACCAACCTTCTTGACGCTGGTCGTTATCCGCTTGTCGCGCGAGTCCCACCGCTCATCCAAGCGTATAAAACTACTGGAACGGTCTGTCCAGGGCTCGGATACCGCAGCTCAGCGACTGGTGCACATCATTCGCGATATGGAGCGACAAATGGAGGATGCCGTAGCAGACATAATTGATGAGGATCCAGGACGGACTGGAGACTCTACGCCCACCCTGGCCTCTCGTGCGTCCAGTCCGCGTCCCGCTTCTCAGGAAAACGGCGAAGTGGAGCCACACCAAGACAAGAACAAACTGTGCAAGCCTAAGAAGAGCAAGAAGGGGAAATCGCGCGCCGAGCAGGAAAAGCCCACCTTGACGCCTCTCCAGCTCAAGCTCATTGAAAACCTCAATGGACTGCCTGGCCTGCAGAAGGAGCGGGCCTGGATAGACCCCGTACGCAATTCGCATGCGATAATCGTTTGCAGAGACGTGAAGCGTTTTGCGGGGCATAAGGAGGGAGAAGGCGTGCTCCGCCACTGGGCCGATCATTTTATCTTGTGATGATCCTTGTCGCCTATTCGTTGGTTCCGATCATAATTGTAGATCGTCATACGAGATTATCACCTGGTCATGCATACATATACACGGACTAATAGGATGTACACTATGGAGGCGGAAGGACGTTGTTACATTGACGTCACCGTTTGGCGGCAAGTCCCGTGACCTGTGACTACTGGCGACGCGTTCGCGGAGGCTAGGTGGCGAGCTTCACTTGTTTGCGTCTTCGTGGGTTGCGGGCTGCTCACTGCCGCGCTGACTGCAAGTCATCTGCGTCGACCGCAAGCGACATGCTCCCGACTCCTGCTCCCAGTTCTCCGCCTCGTTCGCCACGGCAAGTGCCAGCCAGCACCCAGCAAGACGGTACCAGCTATCCTGCGCCACCCCCTAGTGTCGGAAGTGCACCATTCTACGTCCTGATCCAGCTCTTCGAGAAGCTCCAAAACGAGCGTAAACCCGAACGCAGGAAGAGACTGCTGGACGGATGGTTCAACGTATGCGTTCCGTAACCGCAACGCCCCAGTTGCGCTCAATATGTAACGATTTCAAGCATTGGCGCCAAGAGATAGGCTACGACCTATATCCTGTCCTGCGCTTGATTCTTCCTCAGAAAGATCGTGAGAGGGCCGTGTATGGCCTGAAGGAGAAGAACTTGGCGAAAGCATACATCAAGCTAATACCCCTTGGGATGAAAGACGCAGATGCCATCCGGTTACTGAATTGGAAGAAACCTGCCGATAAAGATGTGGGTTTTCCTCTAGCTTGCGCTGAAACTCTCTTGAGGTTTGAGGCTAGAGATCTTCGGGGGATTTCCCCACTGTCTTGTACGAGGTCGTGAACAAGCGGTCATCCGTCATAAAAGGCTTGCTGACCGTACACGAACTGAATGACGTTCTCGATGAGTTGTCTCAGAATATAGGAAAACAGTACGAGAACACGATTTTATCTAGGATTGAAGGGGTTGACATACTTTGATTCGATAGAGATGTACAATCTAGGATTTTGCAGCGAGTATATAACCGTTCAACGCCGGAGGAGGTAAGGGATGATTGCATTCTTTGAGCACCCTGGCCTCTCGTATGTTCATCCATATGTTGATTGCCACAGCAACGCTGGATCGTCCGTATTATATTGAAAGGTAGAGACCTTACGTTCTGCGATCTACTAGGCTCACAACGTGCATAAGATATGACCATCTCCGTCAAGGAAACCACCGTGTTCTCAGTTTTCCACCCCGACGCCCACGATCTATTCAACACTTGTTCCGACCTCAAGAAGGTTGTGTGGGAACTGTGGGATCCTAAAAGACGTCTGAACGCCGCAGTACGTCTGTATTCTTCCTGTGCAATACCCAAATGACTGAGACGAATGTGCGTCCTAATAGGACAAGACGATCCAGTTGTTTCGTTCGTTTGCACCGATGCTCTGCAAACGTCCGACCCGTCGACTCGAAGATTCGGTCAAGGAGATGGGTGGCCGGACGTTCTTCATAGAAGAGAAGCTCGATGGAGAACGCATGCAGCTTCATAAACGCGGGAACGAATATTTCTACTGCTCGAGGTAAAACGAGGAACGTAACGCAACGCAAGTGCATTCTAACCGTACTTCTGTAGGAAGGGGAAGGATTACACATATCTATATGGCAAGCATGTTGGGATGGGTAGCCTTACCCCTTTCATCGACAAGGCGTTCGATTCGCGAGTAGAAGAGTGAGTCTAACACTTACCTTCAGTCGCCTGTCTAGAATATATTACAGTATCATTCTTGATGGTGAAATGCTTGTATGGGATCCTGTCTCCGGGAGAAACTTGCCATTCGGCACCCTCAAAACCGCGGCGTTAGGTGGAAATCTATTTGTTCTTGTCTTCTGGTCCCTTCACGTATTCATAACCCGCGCAGATCGGACGAGAAAAGAACAGAATCCTCGCCCATGTTGTGAGTACCCACGGCGCGCTGCTCCTGAGCGCAGTCCTGACTGAAGTTGGGTCATAAAGTCAAGGTTTTCGATCTCTTGTACCTCAACGGCATGCCTCTACTGCAGAAATCCACCAAATTCCGACGACGGAACCTGCGGGCCTGTTTGACCCCGATACCCGGTCGCATAGAACTTGTCAGCGAGTTCGAGGGCAAGACGGCCAAGGACGTACGCACGCGCATGGAAGAGGTAATGGAGAACCGTGGAGAAGGCCTTATTATCAAGCACCCGGACAGCGAGTACGTGCTCAATGGACGTAACAAGGATTGGATCAAAGTAAGTCGACTCAGTTCGTTGTCCAGCGCCCGCAGCTCGATGCTAATGATATACAGGTGAAGCCCGAGTACATGGTACCTTCCTCTTTTTTTTTTGCTGCGAATGCAGGATTCACCATTCGCCCAGGACAATATGGGGGAAACCGTTGATGTACTGGTCGTTGGTATGCTCCCGTTTGTCCCTTTCGTATCAACCCGCACTCACACCAACGCACTAAGCCGGGAACTACGGAACTGGACATCGTGGGGGCGGTGTGTCGACCCTGGTGTGTGCGGTCCTGGACGATCGCCGAAGACCGGAGGAGGATGACGAGCCAAAGTACGTCCCAGACTTCTTGCATATCACTCTAAGACCTATAACAATATCCAGATATGCCTCCGTCGTGCGTATTGGTTCCGGTCTCAGTTTCGCCGACTACGTATGGATCCGGAGTAAACCCTGGAAAATATGGGCCGAGAGAAATCCTCCTAGCTTTTACCTTACAGCCCCAAAGGGTACCGAGGATAAAGGCGATGTATATCTCGAACCAGAAGAGTGCGTTACACTCGTTGTCTGGCCGTCTATGCTAATGAGCTCAACCTAGTTCTTTCATAATCAAAGTGAAGGCTGCTGAGATTGTTACTTCGGGTATACATCCTTCCTCTGCGACCGAGTCCTGGCGGGACTGATTTTATGATCAGACTTGTATTATCTTGGTTTCACGATGAGATTTCCTCGCGCAGTGAACATACGTGACGATCTTTCCGTTGCCGATTGCATGACAGCTACGGGTGCGTGCCATGTCCTGGATATGGCACAGTGACTTAAATCTCGCGCTCTGTACAGAGTTTCTGGCTGAAATGTCGGAGAGTAAGAAGCGCAAGGTAGAAGAGGAGACTGTGTACGGGGATTCATGTACACCGGACGTTCTGGCTCATATCTTTATCCAGGAAGCCGGAAAAGAAAAGAAAGACGGCGTCGAAGGTGACCAACTGCATTCCTTTCGCGATCTAGCTGCTAACATGCGAGTCGAGGTTCACGTCCTCTCCGAATATGGAATGGGTGGGTCGAGGCTGAAGGATGTGGCGGTCGAATCGGTTCTATTCAGAGGAATGAGATTCAGTAAGGCATTGCTTTGACTGCGGCAAATCATCAGATTGAAGGAGCTACATAGTGGTAGTATCCGACCCAAAATCGAGGACTGGGGACGAGGACAAGCGCGACCTGATGAAACTGTACGCTGGAAACGCCAGGAACGTAGTCGTCGCTGACCTCTCGCCTAGAATCCACGCCAACGGTGGAAAGGTGGCCCAAGTTGTCTCGAAGAAGTTCCCTACACTGGTTGTGTATGGAGGGTCGACAATTCGTGCGTTTGTTTTCGTTCACAGTTATGGATTTCACTAACCACTATGGTACGGAAGCATACGACATAAGGTTGATCATGCAGAAGGATGAGGCTGATATCATTAAGCCTCAGTGGATCTTCGACTGCCTCTCACAGAGCGAAGTGATCCCTATGACGAAGAAGTAGTCTGCAATTGCATCCTAGGCTAATCCTGTGCTTACACCTCCGTTTAGATACTTCTTCCACGCAACGTCTCGGAGGCAGGAAACCGACGAGTATCGGCTACCGGATGACGATACGGTCATGGCAGAAACAGCGAATGTCGCGTTACGCCCCGCAATCCCAACTCAGCAAGAGGATCCGGAGCCTAAGGAAGAGGAAGATCCGTCCCTGACGGATTGGTTCAATGTCAAGGGCGACGCGACTGCACATCAGTCACCGCCCGGTTCTGACACAGAGTCAGAAACCGAACCAGAATCCGACAACGAAGACACCAAAGAAGAAGATACTGAGGATGGCTGGTATAAGATTGAGAATCTCATGTCCAGCGAGGATGCAGGAAGGATCACAGAACTGGTACTTACCTTCCGTTGATTCCTGTGTGATCATAGCCTGACTTCTAATGACACTGCAAGGCGGAAGTTGTTCGTGGACCTCAGGCGAGTGTGGTCTCTTAGCACCATGTTGACCATCATTTAACGTAAAATAGGTCGAGGAAGAAGCCGAAGCGGCGAAGATGGGCGAAGACGACGAAGCCATGGAATACGATCAGAACCTAATCTTCAAGCATCTGTATGTTACCTTCTCACCAACCAGTATCTCACATTCATACTCTGCCAGCTGCTTCTACTTGGATACACCTATGAACGCGCGAAACCATGGCATGCCTATCAAGACCAAACACGAGTCCGACATCCAGCAACGGTTCGTACGTCATTTGGAACTTAATCTCCGATCCTTGCTCATGTCCAACACCTAGCTTCGTTGAGATCGACAGACTGATCAGGGAGAACGGCGGACGCGTCGCAGACTTGGACGATCCGAAGCTCACACACATAGTTCTGGACAAGAGGGACGATAGCCGGCGGCGAGAGCTGACGAAGCGGACGTCAAAGTAATTGTTTTCCTCGCTCCGTCGATTCATCTGCTGATCTTACTCGAGGCCGAAGCATCGCCATCTGATCATAAGCGAGTACATACAAGCTTGTTTGGACGAAGGCACGTTGCTCGACGAGGACGGTGGGTTGCCTGCCCTTCGTGACGATGAAAATCCGCTTAACTGTCTCTGCTTAGAATTCGCTCCTTAATCGAAACGTTCATAAGTACATAGGCTCGGTACCTGACACAGACTGTGCAGTCTACGGAATAAATCAATACATATTGCTTTGGATAGAGGGAACGTGTCCGGCGCCGCGTACACCACATTCAGAATCTCGTCCGCGTGCATACGATACGGTGATGGCAGGCAATAAGAGAGGAAATAGAACACGAGATTTGGGGACGATGGCGTGATAATACAGTTTCAAAGTCGCACGGAGGAGCGGCGAGGGATGAACGGCACAAAACAACGGGAGAGATCGAGACCTGAGATAGTTCGAGTCGCTGCGAGTCGTAAACCAAGAAAGTCAGGGGATCATATCATTCATATCTGAAGCGTTGGACGTAGAGAGGGGATGGGAGGGGAAGGTAGACGCGCGATAATGCACATAGACGACACCGGGTTCAGGATCAATACCGCCTAGACCAAGGCCCAGGACTGGGTAAATTGGGGCTCTCATACAACATCCCCCTCGTCCCGCCGAATAAGCCCGTGGGGCTCTCCTGCAGTCCCAATCCCGACCCGAGGAAACCCGCCGGGCCGCCCAACCGCAGCTCCTCGTCGAGGATGAGCGCCGGGTCGTGCGGATCATACACGCCGCCTTTGCCAGCGCGCAGCGGCGTCGTACCGCTGAACGACGGGAAGATAAGTTTCTTCGGGGTCACCGGCGGTCCGAACCCAGCAGACTGGAGGACGAACGGCCCGCTGCCACTGCCGCGAGCGAGAGAAGGCGTGCGAAGCGCGTCCTTGTCCGCCTGGTGCTCGCTTTCCTGCGATGACTGCACGCTTGTCGAGCCCACACCTGCATTGATGTCCAGGAGCGGCGCGAGGTGATGGGAGGTGAAGTGTGACATGGGCGGAGGCGGCTCGAGGTGCGATTTGTAGTAGGCGAGGCTGGGTGAGGGGGACATGTGCACGCCCCGGTGCGAGAGCGGTGTGCGTTCGGGAGAGAGGTTGAGGTAGCGCATGATGTCCCGGTCTTTGTGAGGCGTGGAGGGCGGCGGGGTGCGGGCGGGGTCGAGGGAGGGCTGTGACGGCGTTTGTGGGGGAGTAGGTACAGTCTTGGGGGGAGGCGTCTGTGGCCGTTGACGGTCCGGTGTACGAGGGCGATCCGTGGCAACGATGGAAGCGGTAGGTGGAGTTCCCGGAGGTCGTGCAGGAGTATTGAGCTTGACCTTCCGTAAGGCCAACGTTGGAGATTCCGGCGGGGCGAAAGGGTACCCTTGGCAATAAGCAGGTCTGGATTTGCCCATGGTGGGCGACTCAGGCATCGGAGGAAGCGAGAGCAAAGAGAGCGTGCGCTGTACGATATTAAACGTTGAGATGCTGTGTTGGGTGATCGCTCAAAATGGGTTCTCACCTTCGTTGTTGGCTCACTCATGTCGCGTTCCTTCCCCTTCCTGCTTGGGACTGGGTACGACAGGTCGAATTCTGTATGAGTAGCACGAGCTACATCAAACGCAGGGCTCTCTTCGTCATCGATGTCCTCGTAACCGACATCATGGGCCTTGACCATAGGCGATACACTAGCCTTGCTGCTCAGATTACTTCCGACAGATGACGACGGCAACGTAGGGCTGCTCGACGACCCGGAATCCGTCGTAAGATCAGGAGGGAGCATAGAGGACGACGCAACCGAGCTCGCAGACGTCGGCGGCGGTGACGACGAGGGCGAATGCGTGCGCGAAGGTGGAGAGGTGGGCGAAGGAGGATACTGCAACGTTTCCGGTGACGGGCTGCGCTCGATCTCTCGTTCTGCTTCTTCTTGGGATGCCGTCGTAGCGCTTGCACTCGAAGCCGATCTGGTGCGGTGGGACGGAATAACAACTGCGCCTTGAGTCGCGTATGCGGTCGGCAAGGGCGGGAAGACCATCGCCCCCGGCGGGTGATGGCCAGGATTGCATGCCTGCACGTATGTCTGGTGGTGCGGATGCGCATGTACGGATGGCGCCAGGCTTGGACCTGGATACATCGTCACCGGTGCATATGCGTGGGACGTCAAAGACGCCGTCGCCATGACCGGCTGAGGATATACGACCGGCAGGCTCCCCAACGGTGGCGCCATGTTCAGGGTCTTCTTCACCCGCTTGGCCTTCCTCGCGCCGCTTCCGCTACCACTGCCACCTCCCCCGGAAGAATTCGCGATTTCGTCGGCGGCCCGCTTTTTATTGGCGTCCTTCTTGACGATATCCTCGCAGAATCTCTTGTCGAAACCGCCGCCTTCGAAGCATTTGATGTCCTTATCCCAGATGGCCCACCTCGTCTTGCCGCCTCGGCCGCCCGTCTCGCTTTCTCGAGGAGGCGCCTTCCTGAATACGGCGGTGGTACTGAGGACGTGTCTGACCGAGTTCATCCACGTCTGTTCATTCCGCTTGTAGTACGGATATACGGTGGTGATCCACTCGTAGATCTCCTGAAGGGTGAGCATATGTTGCTCCGAAGAGAGTACCGCTTGGCCAATGAGGGCTGCGTAAGACAACTCCGGTTTCGTTTGCAGATAGGGAGGCGATGGCAGAGTATACGGCAGTGGCTGAGAGAAAGGCGAAGAAGTAGGGGCCATCGGCCCGGGAGACGAGACAAGGTTGACGATGGCGCTGGGGCGCGAGGGGGAGGACTGTGGTGACGAGCCGGGGGCATAGGCGGGAGAGGAGAGCTGGTTGGGCATGTTGTGCGGTTTCTGAGGAGTGAGCTGGGAGAGTGTCAGGGCATAAAACGCGTGGACGCGGGGAGAGGAGCGCACGTAGGTTTCAGGGCGGTAGTAGGGCGATAGACCGTGTGGCGCATTCTGTGAGCGTGGAGTTAGGTCGTGTACCACTCGGAAAGCGCATGCAGAGCTCACCAAAGAGTTTTGACGCGTCATACCAGGCGTTGTGGACGTGTCGATGCGGTAGTGTCTGCTGTGGGTAGGCGTCACAGGATGGGGCTGCATGAGGGAACATCAGCGACCGCGTAGAAAGCAAAGGGCGAGCTCGCTCACCTCAATTAATGGTGCCTTTGCAGGTTTAGACGCGTCTGAGAACGACGGCTTCCTGCTGGCGCGTGCCTGCATGAAGGTGTCGAGGCTGAGCGACGACGGAAGCGGGGACGGGGATGGCGGGTGCGTGAGGCTATTCGTGCGCTCGCGCCTGTCCTTGCCGCGTTTCTCCTTCCGGACGCGCTTGCTCTTGCGCTCGATGACCATCTCCATGCTCGACATCGACCGCAGAGGCACCGGCGCGTCCACCGGCTCGGACTTGATCGGTGTCGAGGGCACTAGCGCTGCTTCGGCGGCGATCGCGCTCAGCGAGTGCGTCCTAGATCTCGTCCCCGACCGCGCCCTCCGCTGAGACGATGGCGCTGAGGCGGCCGGCTCGGGGGTCGCGGATTCCCGCAGGCCGCGAAGGAAGGGCATGGCGGAGACCGCGCCAGGGTCTTGCGCGGTGAGATATTTTCGCATCTGTTCGCTGTGTCGGGCGAGGTCCTCGCGGGACATGCCTATGGTCTGGAGTAGCGAGGATATCGGCGAGAGGGGCGTCGCAGGAGGAGGATCCATGGTGGAGGTGTGTCGCGGGGGAAGGAAGGGGCAGGAAAAGACACCTGCATATATTACCACGTGCGATGATGGAGGCCACCACTTCCACCTTGCACCCACCCGGCGTTTTCATAACCAAAGTGATGGCCCGTGGTATCTTGGCCCAAGGTATCTTGGGCAATGCATACGACTGATGCTACCAGGTATAACGTACGTTAACTAAGGGTCGTATGTTATAATGTCACCATGAAGCATGAGCACTCGATACAGCAGCATTCACGCTACTGAACGGTCCGCGTATCATATCAGCGACGTCACCTGCGTCCGAGCCTCCGATCAATATTACACCAACGAGGGCGGTCTGACTCAACAATCCCTGTTCCATCCGATCGACGTTGAGAAAAGGATGCGAATGCCGGGAACGCGACTCAGATCTGCTGGGATACGCTCTGACACCGTGTTCACAATGCGTGCGTCATAATGCGCATGACACCGTTGCATTCGGATAGTTCCAGTGGTCCAAAATCGAACGTTCGCATTCGCCACGATGAACTCGAGCGGGTGGCCCTTCGTACCACACAGCAACTATAGCGGGATTTGAATTGCGGCGTATGATTCAAGGTGGCCCGGTATTTGAGAACGTGTCTAGAATGCTTTTAGAAACATCCGTCATAGGTTGATGTTTGCGAGTGATATATGATACAGGGGGAGGTGGGGATCCGGTGCGCTCAGAAGCACAAGAAATAATGGAAGACGGCGGGAAGGTGCCATCCGCTAGTGCCCGCGCAAAAGATCGACGTTGAGAGGCCACTGCCTGCCAAGCCAAGTCGCGCGCTCTGTGTGATCGCCGTACGCGTCCTCAGTGTTGGGATGTACAAGGACGCTGGAATAACCTGTCAGCGCAACGCCGCAAATGAGATAGATTATGCAGCGTACGAGCATGGTCCACGATTCAGCACCAGCCAGGAGAACAACGCCCCTGTTTGATGAGGGTTGAAGGTGTTCACCTCGAACATGGCGACAGGATGGGGTCCTATACGCAGATCGCGGTGTTACTGTCAGACGACGTTTCGATCGGACGGACAGGGGTACTGACCTACGGGCTTGTCCCAGAATTTATATATTCGCAGCTGTGGAGAATGTATTCGTGAGCGAGCCCTATGCGAAGATACAGTAGAGACCTCATACCTCGGGAAATTCCCGCCTCACGCGTTCATGAAGTTCCTTGGCATACTGCGCCTGTGCAGGGTCGCTCTGCATGTAGTATACTGTTGCATATGCATACGATCAGTCGTGCGTATAACATGTCACGACGGGAACGACGTACTATGAAAATCGAACGTAGGCGATTCGTCATAGGCGGCCGACCTTGGCCCCGGAGGATTGTACAACGACTTGCCATCAGAGTTGTATTGATCCTGAGGGAGGGGCGCCGCGTTATCGAAACCTGTCAGGGGCGATTTGTATGCTGATGCCGCCATGCTTTTTGTTGTCGCTGTTATCGTTTTTGATGGTCCTTATCCTCGTCTTCCGCTGGCGTTTTGTACCAGTGACGCATAGGGGGAGCTCCGAGAGCTTACGAAACCCTCGTCATCCGTCTTATGCAGTACATCTCAGCAGAATCCCAGGACGAGGCCCCAGTTCGGAGTCGTAGATTCTATTGTGTACTGCATGTGCTTCAGCATGTTAAACGCATTGCATGCAGACGCATAATCGTATTGGAGGGCAGAAGGAGTGCTCGTCACCGTCGGAAGTGAAGATGCCATCGTTGCTCGGGTTGATGCCATACTATTGTTGACCCAAGATCCGCCCGTCGGCCACGGCCATCTCCGTCTAATGACCGCTGCAAACACCTCTTCAACTTCAACTTTGACCATACCGCGCCCTCCACCATGTCGCGCCCCGCTCGCATACTGGACAATGCGCTTGGCGCTGTCGGTAACACGCCTCTGATCCGGCTGGACAAGATAGCAAAGCATGAGGGCCTGAAGTGCAATCTCTGTAAGCAGTGCCGTCCGTCCCTCGGCGTTCTCGGGCGGTCTGACATTGTGGAAAATCGGTGTGTAGTGGGCAAGGTCGAATACATGTCGGCCGGTGGATCTGTGAAGGATCGAATCGCGAAGGCGATGGTGGAAGCCGCGGAGCGAGAAGGGAAATTGATTCCGGGAAAGAGCGTGGTGATCGAGCCAACCTCTGGCAACACAGGTCTGCCCCCTCACGCACTTTGTGCACCTCGATGGGTATATCTGACCACAGGACTTGTCGCATGCACAGGCATTGGACTCGCCATGGCGTGCGCGATCAAAGTATGTGACACCTGCCTAAGCACACGAACGGGTTCTGAATACGTGCAAGTAAGGGGTATTCCGTAATTATCACCCTTCCCAACAAGATGTCCCTGGTACGCATCCGCTTCGTGAGTTCGCGTTCCATGCGCAGATCTGAACGCCCGTGAATACAGGAGAAAGAGGCTGCTCTCCGCGCCCTCGGAGCAGAAGTCGTCCGCACGCCGACCGAAGCCTCATGGGACTCGCCCGAGTCCCACATAGGTAGAGCACTCACTTGACTGCCGCAATCTCTCGTGGCTGAATTCCTTAACGATCGCCAGGCGTCGCTGAGCGACTTCAGCGAGAAATACCCCATGCCATAATCCTGGACCAGTATCGTAACGTAAGCCCGCTTCCCGCCTTTGTACGACCGCATTTTTAACGTAATCCTTGTATAGGTGAACAACCCGCTGGCCCACGAGCTCACGACAGGGCCAGAGATCATCGATGCCGTGGTCTTCACACCCTCCACCGTGGAGAAGCCATCGTCCCAGAAGGTCGATGTCCTCGTAGCAGGCGCCGGGACCGGCGGTACGATTACCGGGCTCTCGCGTGCAGTCAAGAAGGCACATAATCCAAGGTCCGTCATAGTCGGCGTCGATCCCGTAGGTTCCCTCACAGCCCCTGGCACCAATGGCCGAGACTCACCGCCTCGTAATTTAGAAAGGTAGCATCCTTGCCCAACCCGAGACGCTAAATGACGAAGACCGCGGGATCTCTTACATCGTCGAAGGCATTGGCTATGACTTTATCCCCGACGTTCTTTCCAGAGTTGAGGGTGACATCGATGAGTGGGTGAAGACTTCCGACGAGGAAGCATTCGCTGCTGTGCGCCTCCTGATGAGACACGAGGGCCTTCTCGTTGGTGGCTCTTCTGGCTCCGCTCTCAGCGGCGCTCTCCACTGGCTGAAGACGGAGAAGGGGCGCAAGATCGCGGAGACTACCGGACTCAACGTTGTGGTCATATTGCCGGACGGGTAAGATTCATACACATCATCCTTATCGCGATTGGCTTAGAGCTGAAACGCGCCGTGATAGCATCCGGAACTACATGAGCAAGCCGTGGTTCTTGAAAATGACGTTGGAGGCCGAGAGATCGCCGTTAGCAGATCAGATCTCGAAGATTTTGAAGCCTACATCGTCGGATCTCTGCGCGGACGCTCCAGAGCGGATCGCCGACGGCATTTCGGAGGGAATGCAAAGCGGCCTATAAGATGCATCTGTAGGTTTTTGGGAATTTAGATCATTAAACACTATAGAGCCTGCGAACGCTTCGCGATCGCATGGGGCATGTCCAGAGCTGTGTATTCGTGTGTTCCTTCGTAGATGGTTCTTGTAGAACATATTTGTGCATGCATGCGCTATACCGTTGGAGACCATCTCACCCCAAATATGCAAGGGCTATGTATCGCATGCATCAACACCGACGGGCGATACATTCCGTGTTTGCGTATCGACGTATCATAATTCGCCGCCTCTCTTACGGCACTGCGCACGGAGTACAAGACTTCTACATTGGGAATTGAATATGGAGTCGGGTGGCTGCCAAACTAGGGATTGCAAGCAACGGCGTTGGGAACAGTCAGGATTCTTGGGCAACGCAGTATGTCTACGGGGATTGCACGGTAGCGGTGAGAATACGAATAACGGTAGAAATGGAAGCGCAAGAAATATGGGCGCGAAACAGCGACAGTGCAGAACCGCCGGGCGTTCCGCAGTCTCTAAAGACGGCAGCGACGTTAGATAAGAGACACAGTCTAGACGACCCAGCTCGCAGCCCACTCAGGGTGGTCCTTGAGAACTGTCAACATGGGCATGTCAGCGACCGACGCTGCGAACGGTGTATATGATGCTCACCGTGCCTGCTCAACTGCTCCTTCCGAGCCGGTGGAAACGTCTTGCCACAGTAAGGACATTCATGCCGAGGTAGATTCAAGTGGTGATCGCGTATATGGCGATGACATTCCGTGTGCCGCGCGTACGTTCTGGTCGGGTAGCATTTGGGGCACGCCCATCGCCCGGTATGCAGTTCCACTGCCTCCACAGCAGACTCTTGCCTACGCATAAAGCGCGAATTCCAGCGTTTGTCGAGAGAACAGAGCGGAGGGCTCACCTCCGGTCATCCGTCGCGCCGGAAGAAGTAACATTTGGCACCTGGTGATTGAACGGCGATCCGTTGCCATCGTGCGTCGTGTACGCTAGTGGGTCCAAGTCTCGTTGACTAGGCACAACGGGTACAGTAACCTCAGGAGAGAATTGACCATAGGGTTCGCTGACATTGGGATCTGAGCTCGGCGATCCTGCTGAAACAATGGGATTTGCCCACCTCATGCGAGCATAAGATGCCGATGCGGTCTGAGTGATAGGAAAATTTGTCGAGGTGGGGGATCTGTGCATCGTCAGGCGGGCACATCACCTCAGGAGATAGAAAAAAGCTCACATCGTGCCACTGTTACTGTACGTTGTGTCAAGTCCATACATAGGCTGCGCATACATCGGTTGTTGCGCTATTGAACCATGGGTCGGCGGCCAAGCCACATATTGAGGAGCCGTGTCGTATCCAGGCTGAACCTGTGGTCTGCTGTTGCTGGGTGGCCACTGGCAACCTGCGCACGGTCTTTCAAAGCGATCAAACCCCCGCTTTATCGACCCTGTGAAGAGACCTACTCGTAGCTCGGAGATCGCTCCTGAGAGCCCCGGATGACAGGATGAGGCGGTGGGTTTGCATGGAGAGCAGTATCATTCCTGCTATTGAACAATGATACCATTAACTCTCGAAGACTGGAATGAGAATGAGGACATTTCACCTCATGTTCGTAGCATAGGCAGGGGAGTAATACCCCGCTGGGTTCTGTGGACTCCCCCCTGCAACAAATAACGTATCTTCTTCAAACACGTCCCTCTGTTTGCGCTGTTGATCCGAGGGAAGCATTATAATGGGTCCGAGGCAAACTGTCGAATCGTCAACCAGATGGTCGAATAGGATACCCGGGCGTGTGTCCCCGGGGGATCGCGCTGTGAAGAGGGCGGAGGAGGTATGAGTAGACTCGTAACACCGGAGGGATCATCCACATTTATACGAGCATGTCGGACGGAAAGCCGTGCACGACAACATGAGCATGCATGGAGGCGTTTCCCCTCCGCGTCCCTCGTGTACGTCGGCGGTGCAGTCGGCACAATGTCCGCAATTCATCTCAAACAAAAGCCAGTTGCGGTTCAGCGTTGCTTGCGTCGGAGGGGGTGCAGGAGATGATCCGTCATCTTCCTGTTCTCTGGTTCTGAGAAACGTGTTCCTGGCGCGTACTTTGCTCCGCAAGTGTATAGAGAAATCTTTTTGATTGTACATGTCATTGCCTTTATTGACCTCATCGATGGATTCGGCGTCGATATCCGCTCGGGAGGGAACAAGACCCTGATAATCGGACGCTCGAGAAAGAAGTGTATGGGAGGCGCTGGCCCGGTTTGAGAGCGAGCTGTGCGCTGTCGTCCGGGAATTCCCGGTGTATGTGGAAAAGGCATGAAACGCTGCAGTCATGCTCGCACGCGTGGAGATGCCTGCCCGTCGCGCTTTCTTACGGGACGTGTTCCTGGGTTAGGCTTGGCTCGTGCAGATCCGTGGGTGCTTTACGATGCCTGACGGCCCTGTTACGAACTCGGCACTTATTAGTGGATGCCACTGTAATGACCGAGGCTATAGCGTTTGGGTAGCATGCGGCACGGGACCAACGCGACTGCACGCGATGTGCGGAGATGTAGTTGCACGCGAGGCTCAGGACCGAACACTCCGCAGTATAGTGTTGCCTCGCGCCCGCAATATCAGTCCAGATCGCGCTACACTACCGGTAACCACAGATAAGATTCAGATCAGGGAAGCGATTGCAATATGAAGGCTTACATAGATGCGTTCAGGCGAGGCATCGCCGCTGTGCTACAGCCGGAAGCATTGTGTCTGTAATCTTCGGGCGTGTCGTTGCTCATGTTTTGGATGGGTACCCATAGTCAGTGTCCAATAAGCTGCACGCCTCGAGAGGGTCTTGATTAGATGTGATCGGAGCTGGGAACGATCGATAGGACTACGGCGCATGTCCGGGACTTCGTCTTGCTCCTGCACCTCTGACTGTGGCAGGGATCGGTTAAGCGGAGCGGACGTGCGAGGATAACGCGGAGGCGCATGCCATTGGGAGTGACGAGCGATGGCAAGTAGCAATTGGCAATCTGCCCTATTTTAGCGCTTGTTCGGGCTTCGGCATCTCAGCCGATTGGTCCTTCGGCTATTTTTGGATTGAATCGTGGCGAATGCCGTTCAGAGGGACAAGGTTGCATGGAAGTCTCTGGTTTCACTAGTACGAACACTTGTTGGTGAAGCTGTATCGGCTGGCTGCGTCAGGGAAGAGGGTGTAGAGGCATTTTAGCTCCATGTACACGCGGTGGCATCGATACCTCTGACGTTGATTAAACCTTGGCCTATACATTGAACATTGCGCCGTCTTAGGGTAGCGGAATCAGCTCTTGCAGTCTAGAGGTCCAGTTTCACGACGGAAGCATGCTCCCTCGCGTCAAAAAGCCCATAGAACAGTTGCTGAAGCGGCCGAGAGGGTCCGAAGACGATGCTGCTCATAAATCGCGCCCATACATCAAGACTCGCTCCATTCCACCCTGTTCTTCGTCGCGAAACAGATACCACGAGTGCCTATCATGGTACGAGCCCCAGCTGACGACCAGCGCTGAAACTCTCAGCAAAATGAACGAGATAGCCGGGCGAGAACTTGAGCTTGTCCTTGGCGCATAGGCATCGATAGTCTATGATGCGCCGATACCCACGCAGGTGATGCAGGTGGCGCCGCGGGTACGTTTCGGGGGATGTCGGATTCATGCGTCTATGTTGCAGAGGCCGACGGCGCGACGCCATTGCCGCGGGCAAAGGGGCCATCAAAGTTCGCGGTGGAGAACAGCCTCGCAAGCACAAGCTCGAGCTCTGGTGGCGTCCATATCGGAATTCGTCAAATGATGGATACCGACGTTCTCATACGCGCCTAGTGAGATCCCAAGGCGCCTTTGTACAGGATGGGGTAACGGCCTGGGTGCTTCATGGGCGCGTTTCAACGAAATCGACGGAGAGCGGCGGGGAAAGTCCAAGAAACGAGTCGGAAGCAAAATTTGTTGGATTGCAGCCGCCCCTACGAGGCTCTTTGGCGGTCACCCAGACGAATCGGTCTAGTAGCCGGAAACCTGGATACCGGTCTTCATGCATGTTCGCCTTATTGACGGTGTTGGAAGGACCCATGGGGATCAAGGACATTGGAAAAAGTGGAGCACCGCAGACTGTGCCGTCCGGTGTCTTGACAAAAAAACCCAGTTTTTTTATTGGTTCGTGCACAGACTGAGAAGGTGCAATGATGTGGGTCTAAGGACCCCAAGGGGCTAGAGCAGACAAGAAGTTACGGTTTTGCCCGATGTTGAGATCATCGCGGAGTCGCCGTCTGAGTGGTGGGTGTCAAACTGCGCATCGGCATTGAAACAAGTTTAGCGGCGGTACCGCTTCGTCCCAGTCGTCCCGGACCAGTATGACAACACCATATACGTAGTAAGTATGCGCCCGCCGAACCCGCGCGAAGGAGTTTGACGCCACAGTGTGATGGCGACGACGAACTCGCGCCGCCAGCTGCGTCGTTTTCCGACTTCGGGCCCGCACGGACTTCCGCTTCCTTGCTTGCAATGGCTGTGCAGTGCGCAAGCGGCTACGGGACGCAATTTTCGCGCCTCCTAAACGACTCGGCTCAGCACGCGGACGGAACGGCTGGGCTGTGAAACAACATACGTAGCAGCGCTCCACCCCGCGGTTTAGAGGCTTTCCGACGAGGGAGATGCTCGCGGCATGTCCATCTTTTCAGACAATCCTGTTGAAACGACAACCAGCGTTTTTGCGCCCAGTTTTCTGCCCCGTTTCCGGCACGTATTCGCCACGGAGAGACTCGCGGCATGCCTATCTTTGAGACAACCCTGCTTTCTCCCCTGTCTTCTGCGCGAAATCGCGAGATCGCGCATGCGAAGAAGGATCTCCCCAGAATCACAGCTTGCTTGTTTCACCCGGCCGCGGTGATCTGTGTCGCGAGACCAAGGAGCGCGCGGACGTCGAGATCCCGACGTTATCGGCTATGCGATGTGTCTGTCTTCCGCCGACATTCCGCAACGCATGGCGCGGGAGGAGAAACGAGGTTCGTGGTATATGTCCATGGCCAAGATGGGGTTGATTTTTTCGTCTAAGGGGGGACGGTACGCGTCGCGGTGCACGCCAAGCCGTTCTCATTGTCATGGCCCTCATGCCGCTGCAAGCAACGATTATCGACTAGCTTGCACCGCTACGCATGTATCATCTTGCCGAGATGAAGGAGGGAATCGAGAGGATTGGCAGGGCGCATCCTTGTGGTATGACATGCAGTTCCGCCATATGACCCAGGGCGCCTTGTAGCTTCGTGATAGGGGATAGAGTATTCATAACACCGAGGTGGAGAATGTTGCGCGTCGCGGTTGACAAGTCGTGGGGTGAATGATTAACCTCGGACTGCGGCCTACTCTAGCCGGTCGCCATCGAGGTACTTAGTTGGATGGCTGTAATGCGGCTATTTCTGCGCCGCTCAACGCCGCCGACATGGGGGACGTGCTAAGGTGCGCACATGCAAATCCCCTAATGAATTCCTGGGCGGTCCTGCGTAGGTCCCAGGTTCATATAGCGAAAACGACGACCAGTCGTTACTGCTGTCATTCCGTAAAGACGGGAACGGGGAGGAAGGCATCAAGGATGGCGCAGCTCGCAGTCCGGTCCTGGTGCGCGGGCTGCGGCGGTGTGATGTACTTGATGAATTTTCAGATGACTTTGGTTGTCGTATGTCCGAGGAAGTTCTGGCGGACGGTTCGTGTAGACACGGTCCTGTAGAAAAAAAAACTCCCATGGCACAGCAAACCGGTTCTTGTGCATGGCTTTTGGTCGAGGCATGTACCAGCGGGATTCTCCAACAAGAACGGGACCAATTTTAGCCAGCGTATCCCAGAGTCGAGCATTCGGATGCGATGTCACTGCTAAAGCTGGAGCACGAGATCAAGACGACACAGGATGAGGATCAGTTGGTTGGTTGAATGGGGCTAGGGTTAGGGTCCACGCGTTTACTTACGTCAAGGCGTTGCGTTCTCGCCGCCGGCCGGGATGTTCGGCGCAGCTGACGCAGCGTCTGCGTGTTCTGCGGGCGGCATCGAGGCCGGGATGGCGTTCCCGGAGGTCTTACTGCTCCTCCCAGCCCAGAAATACCCGCTGCTGTTCCCTTTCGCCGACCATTCCCCTTCGCGGTCGTCTGCGGTCGATTCCATTTCCAGTCCCAACCATGTCCACCTCCGAGCACATCTCGCCGCTCTCCTACGTCCTCGAGCCCGCCATCGTCGCCGGGCTCCTCACCGCCGGCTGTCTCCTCAACCGTCGCCGCGCCTCCGAGCTCAAGCTCCTCGATGCAGGTCCCAACACCCCGCCCGCCGCGCCGACCACCCTGCCCTTCTTCAAATGGCGGGTCCGCGTTCCGGACAACTCGCGCTTCCGGCACACCCTCACCAGCCGCTTCCTGGCCTACTTTCCGTTCCTCATGGAGGTCTGGTACTGGCTGAACACGTACTGGGTGCGTATTCCCCCCCTGTCCGCTCGTGCCGCTCTGTCACACGACCTACACGACCCATGCTGACCCTCGCTCTTTCACGTTCGCAGATATACCAGATCGCACGTGCCATCTCGGCGCTCACGCTCGTCGACGAGACCACCGCCATCGCCCGCAAACACGGAATCCAGATCCTCACCCTCGAAGGCTACCTCGGCCTCCGCATCGAGCTCGCCGTCCAGCACTGGGTCATGCGCTCCCCGCTCGCGATCGACTGGCTGAACAAGATCTACTCCTACGTCCACATCCCGGCCACGATCGCCTTCATGGTCTACTTCTTCAAATACGCCCCGCCGCCCGTCTTCCGCCGCGTCCGCCGCACGCTCGTCTGCTGCAACCTCCTCGCCTTCATCGTCTTCACCGCCTGGCCCTGCATGCCGCCCCGCCTGCTCCCGTACGAGGAATACGGCTTCGTCGACACCGTCCACGCCCACAAGCACGCCTCGGCCTGGACGACGAACAAGTTCCAGAACCAGCTCGCCGCCATGCCCTCCCTCCACTTTGGCTACTCGTTCGTCATCGGCATGTCCCTCTTCTTCTTCAGCCCCCACAAGTGGGTCGCCCGCGCCGGCCCCTTCTACCCCGCCCTCATCCTGCTCGCCATCGTCTCCACCGCGAACCACTACATCCTCGACGCCGTCGCCGGCTTCTTCGTCTCCGTCATCGCCTGGAAGATCAACTGGGTCCTCCTCAACCTCCGCCCGCTCGAGGAGTGGGGTTTCTGGCTCTGCAGGACCGAGAAGCCGATGGACAAGGAGATCTTCGTCCGCCTCACCGGGCTCGACAAGCACCTCCCGTACCCCGTCATGGCCGAGGGACGTAGGAGCGACGATCTCCAGCGCAGGCTCCTTTCCGAGTCGGAGTCGTCCTGAGGCGGGCGTTTCTCGGGGCCGACTGATCCCTCTACACCGTTTATCACGCAACTACACGAAGACGAAATGAAAAACCACGAAAACTTCGAATCAGTACCTACACATACGTATCTACCGTACACCACAGAGTACTTCCTTGCACGCATCGTTATCAACCACAAAGCCTGTAATCACCCTTGTTCAGCAAGTAGTATTTTTGCTGTTGTTCATTCCAAGGCAGTCGGAGTGTTTAGAATGTGCACATCGTCAACGCCATCTACGCCGGGATCGTGCACGGTCATTGCCGGGCAAAGCTGGCCACTATATGCATTCGTTTGGTTTCAATGCCGACCCTTTGAGGCTCGCACTACACGCCTGTATGCACAGTAGGTGTATCGACACGCATCTCTATAGATCGGATGATGCTTTGCATAGACATGGCCTCGTCATGAAATTGATATGAGTTTTTCTTAATACATACATTGCAGTTCGTATAACATTTGCGCTGATAACGGACGCGTCACGATCGTGCCTTCTCTCCATAAAGCAACGATACAAGCCACCAGCAGTACTCAGAAGAACGCATATATCCCTGCATAGCGCGACATTTACAGGCTGATCCACGGATTCATCCTTAGATACAACCTATAGCCATGCCGCCCTTGGCTTTACGTGGAATCCGGGGCGGTCAAGCGGACCAATAACGCCATCTCCAGTGTACGGGGTTTGATCGTGCATTTGAAAGGAAGTGGGCGGCTGGAGGCGACCGAGTCAACTCGACATTCCTGACCCTGCGAAACGGAGAAAGAAATACCTCTGGAAACCCGACGTATACTGTGCCGTGGGCTCTTCGACACGCCCGTCGGCGTCGAGCGCTTTCTCAATGTCGAACGCCGCGACGGTGGTAGCGATCATGATCCAGAGCGCGTCGATGGCAAAGAACCGACCCGGACAAATACGTCTAAGAGACCCTTTCATTCAGTCCAAACGCATCAGCATATCGTGGTCCAGCAACAAGCACACCTGCCGAAGCCGAACACGGCGTCCGGGTCGGGGTTAGGGTCCGAGCCCATGAAGCGGTTTGGGTCGAATTCCGAGGTGTGGGGGTAAACGTGCTCATCGTGCAGTATGGCCCTGTATAAAAATGTCATTCATGGATTCAACGCGTCACTGGCAGTGGCACTCGCCAGATATTTCCGGCCACTATAGATCCCTTGGGAATTCTGTAACCGAGCCCAACGTCATCTTGGGTGACCCGATGTGGAATGCCTATGAATCATTCGACCTTGAGCAAAGCCCGCACAGTATAGGTTGTAGAACCTACCCAGCGGGACGGGCGGCCTCCATCTAAGACACTCCTTTGCGATGGCGCGTATATATGGCAAGTCGTCCGAGAAGTCAGGAAGCCGGCCTTCCTTGGTGACTCTGCTGACCTCCTTCCGCGCGTTCTCTTGAACGTCTGGATACAACAGCATAGCCAGAAAGAAGGTATTCAAGGCTGCGACGTTCTGCGCAATGATGTCGTCAACCCTCAGCTGTAGAAACGACGAGGGCCTCTTACGGTTTCGGCGCCGGCCCCGTAGAGTACCGATGTACTCCGCTTCGTCGTCATCTCCACCTCCCGTCGTTGCTCAGCAGTTGCGCTATCGTCAAGTTCTCCAAGAAGCTCGGAGACGATAGATTCCTCGTTATTGCGCGTCAACTTGGTGCGATATGTTTATTCAGACAGAATGCTTGAGTGTGATACAACTGTCTCATACCATCATCCTCTTCGCGTGATCATACGGATCGTGAAGCAAGCTTTCCCCGACCTTCTTGAATTCAAGCGCGTCTCTTTTAAACCCTGTGCCAGGGAACCAAGACGGAAGGTATTTGACTGGGCAGCAAACCCCAGTATCAGCTGGTGCTAGCAGGAAAGTCGTAGGCACAACACTTCACGTTTTGGAAATACGTCCACAAGGTAGGATCCCGGGCTTATAGCCGCGTTTCCGATCTCGTTGGCTCTCTCTGCCAGATTGATCCAGGGATCGCCGTTGGGTAACGCGTGTATGTCGTATGTCACATTGAGGATATTAGACCCTACAGAGCTGAAAAGCAGGATCAGTATCAGAACAACCAGACAACCGCACATTCAAGCTCACTAGCGTGTATGTTTAAAGAGTTCTCCGGGCGCATCTAGCAGAGAGCGACCGAATGCGTACGCGGCCAAGGTCTGCTTTCGCCTCCATTGTTTCGACCTTTCGCTGCTAAGAACTCTCTGGTACTGAACGCGGCTTGCCTTCCATCTAGCGTTGTTGGACATTAACGCTATATCCCAGTCCGCGTGGTTCGCCCTGCGTATTCACACCCACCGTTAGCCATATTACTGACGTCGCTCTTACCGGCATGACTTACAGATCGCACATCATGGTCAGCCATGGGCTTCAATTTGAGTTTAAGTCAGTTCGAGGATACTAGGCAGGTTCTATGGTGACGTACCGATCCGAGTATATCGTCGACTTCTTATCAAGCAATTCAGCCGCACTTCGTGCTGTATTGATGACAACTAGATGGAATCCCAACAATTGAATATGCACCACGTCTGAGCCTGATAATCATGCTTCAGCCACGCGGGTATAACATTACGCGTCTAATTGGCTCACAATATCTGCGCCCCCATTCTACATAGGTTTTCCATGGGTAATGCGTTGGCATATCCAAGAGATTGCCTATCAAAGGGAGTCCCTTGGGCCCCGGTGGCAGGGGAGGACGCTGCTTCGAACGTCGAAGCGCCAAGAAAAGGAGAATCGAGACCAGCAAGACGCCGACCGCTCCTATCGGAAGGGATTCCATGTTGTACCAGAGGTTCGCTGCTGGGGGTCAGCCTTAAGTCCTCAGGTGTGACAACGCAGGGGTTTAAAGCCGGTATAAGTATCCGATCTATGCCGCGCGGCTTTCACAATGGTAATCGAACGCCATTTGTCCTGCAGTCAAGCGTGGCCCTACAGATAATCGGCGTTCATGTGAGCGAATAGCATGCGAAATCAGAGCACAGTGCAAGATATGCAGCTGCGTTTTCGTACTAGTGTACGTTAAACACGTAAGTATGACCTTATCGAAGCGAAGAAAGTAATGATATATACCTTCACGGACGAACCCATACATGATAAGGAGCTTAATCACGGATTCGCAATCTGGAGTAGAACGGATATCATATCGCACTGATTTGAACGAGCTTCGAAAACGGAGGTACATTACCTGTATCTGAGGCGGATCTGTATACGGCTTTCGATTGCCGCGCGATCGTGAGTAGAGCGACGTACCCCACAGTGCCTTCATGCGGTCTATGTCCATGGTAGGCAGAGATTGAGATGTCTCCACGAGCCTAGCCATGCGCTGTAATGCCTTGCAGGTGCGATGTTCAACGGTGATAACTTGTGGATAACGGGTGACTGCGGTCGCGCTATAACTGCAGCTGGCGTCAGCCAGTTTAACAAGTATACATACTTTGGGCTCGGAAACACGCGCTTAGTCGGAAACACCGGTCTTATGTGAATGAGGGCATGATGACTGCCCCAAAGATGTTCAGTAAGCCCTTCGTGGATGGCATTCCACTTAAGCCTATTACCGTAGGCGTTTCGAGACTACCCTAAGGTGATTCAATGACCCACTGCCGAGGCTGTTCAACCAGCTTCAGTGGCGTCGACGCGAGAACGAGCGCGATCGCGCCTCCCGACTTTCGTTTCATTCCGGAAAGCTCCTCCGGCCTCGGAAGCCGCCGATTCACTGCTGATCGACAAGAGCCTGGGCCTACTCACATATCGGCTCCTTCCACCTGCATGTCTTCGTATGTACTCATAGTGCAGCAGTATCAGCTCCTTAACATAGCGCGTGAGCCAGTAGATCAAAAAATCCGGATGGAACACGACCGCGCTCGCGGTAGTGATTGGCACGTGATCTCAGTCACCAGAACGGGCCTCAGCGCGCCAGCCATGGGCCAGCCATGTAGCCGGCGAATGGCCGGCCTCCACCGGATGGCTGACAGCTGGCCGACAAGCCATATGGTATAGCCGGTGGCCAGCGCAACGCCAGCCACGGCCATTGGGCAACACTACCGGAGAGGAAACAATGATACCTCCGTCTTCCGCGCCGCCGCCACTCTCGCCTGTAAACTCCGCTGCTGTCTCCGCGAGCCTCCGCAGCACGCTGTCCCTGCCTTCACTCGCAAGAGGACGTTCCTGGCGTGCTGGAATGCTGTCGAACAATTATGAAGGGAGCACTCCGCGGCTGCATGGACGTTGGAGAGCCTAGAATTGAACAAACTTGTGGGCTCGCGCGTATAGCCGTAGGGCCAGTGGACATACTTATCGCGAGACCCGTCTTCATTCTTTCGAGTATTTTCTAGCCTCGTCAGCAGCAACGAGGCTACATCCTGTGCACGTTTTCACTTCGTTCATTCGGTAGCACGGTCCTAGCTGACAACGTGGATCTATCTAGATAATCTGAGATTACACGGATGAACCCCCACCCTACGCCAAATTCCAGTCCGACTTGATCATGGCCGCACCGCGTTCCTGCAGCTCGAACTTCAGACTGAAATAGACCGACTTCGAATATCGGAAGCTTACCGCGACAACGTATACTGGTGCTTGCGTGTGGGCGGCAGGGACGAAAGGCTGTGTTTGTCATAGTTGGCGTCGCAATGCTCACATGAACGTAATTCAACTCACAAAAACACTGGCATCGACCACACGGAGACCTTTTGCACCTTTGACTTTTAGATCCGGATCAACGACGCCCGTGGTTGCGTTACGTGCACTCATTTGTGCCGAGCCCACAGCATGCCATATCTACTCTGATTGAGCATCGTGACTCGAAGGTCCTGAATAGATAACTTACAGTGTCCGAATTGCTGCGGATGTACTCCAACATAGCTTCGCTTGATGTTGCGTTCGAGAAACCACCGAACTCAGCAGCCATATCGCTCTTCCACGCTACTGGATCCCCTTCCACGAAATGACGCGCAGACTCCAGTGCTCGGGTCATTACGCCTACGTCGAAATCCGTACCGAGAAGATTGGGATTGATCAAGGGTTGATCGAACGGGTCAGACGTGTTGAGCGACACAGATCCGCCTAAGAACACGGTCAAAATCCGGAAAGAACTAAACTTGGGGGTAGGAGCACGTACGTGAGGTGGGCGACACGACGACAAAATCAATGCTGAAAAAGCTCTCGCCAGGAGGAGTCCCTCCGGCAAGCCCAGGCTGAGATGCCGGTGAGTGCAGGCACGTTATTTTGCGGAACGGTGGAGCACGCACTATGAAGAGAAGCTCGAAATGGGGAGACTTGGGTCCAGCAGCAGGGTCACTGACGTTTTGAAGAAGCGGGTCGTCATCGGATAATCGCTTCCAACCGAGCTGGGGAGTGCTGAAAAAATGTCGCTCGATATACAACAGATGAACAACGCACGGTGGTACGTACATAGTGAAACTCAGCGGCCCTTGATGAGTATTATTCCACTCGGCCATCGCGGCGGTCAGGTTTGCCGGATCGTCGAGGAACGTTCCCAATGTCCGCTGCGGCTTCACAGTCCACTGCGCTGGAAGAACCGGGTGATCGGATACGCCTTGTCCTACGTCGGGTAAGTCGATGATGGTGGAGATGTTGAGCACGGACAGCGACCGGGCCTCCCCGATTCCGGAAAGCAAGAGGATCTACGACGGCTATCAGACATACCATATACTCAGTCATTTTGGGAGGGCCAACCTGAGGCGTGTTGAACGTTCCTGCCGATACGATGATTTCCTTCTTCGCGATGACAACATGTCTCGTGGCTATGACAGCGTCAGTGGCGCACAACCCTCGAAACGACGCGATTACCTGTACGGTTGGATGCAAATTCGACCGATGTGAAAATCGGTACACCATCCGAAGTAGTACCGTTGGTCAAGAGTTTCGTGGCTTGTGCGTGCAGCAGAACATCCAGGTTTGGGCGTGCGATGACATCGGCCGATAGGTAGCTAGCCGCTGAGCTACTCCGGGTACCGTTGCCAATGGTTGCTTGACACCACCCTGTGCGAGAAATGGTCAGATGGCAAGGTACGTGATGAATGGGCATTGAAGATTGACCAAGGCCTAGAGGGTTCCCATTGTTCATGTCTGCGTTGTACGGGAACCCAGAATGCGGGTCGTACGCTGTTTCCAATACACGCGTGTCAGCGGGCCAAGAGTAGTTGCTCAACCCGACATTGTTCACTCCCGTCGAAGAGTGGGCCCGAGGGTCAATTCGAGGCGGGACATAGTGCGCAGGAGTAACGAAATGCTCATTCTATGGCACCTTCAATCAAAGCATGACCACAGTTTCGATTGCGAACAACGAACCTGATGAATAGCACTCTGAATCCCGTTCCACGACCAGCCATCATCTCCGGTGATTTCTGCATATTTATCCCAGTCATCCGAAGATCCTCGCGTGTAGATCATGAAATCTACGATCACCGTCCACGAATGAATGCAGGATGAAGGCAAGGCAGGCGCACTCACTGATTGTACTGCTACCGCCCAAAACCTTACCGCGAGCATAACCAGTACTCTTTCCACCCAGCCCGGGTTGCGGTACGGTCGTGTAGTTCCAGTCATACTGTGTTCCCAAGAGGCCAACGCATAAGCCGGGTACTTGAGCTTGGAGTGCCAAGGGGCCCTCTTGGTTACTGCTCTGTTGTGAGAGAAGGCTCGTCTTGACCACGAGCGCAGAAAACGACACTCACGACACGCCGGCTTCAAGGAGGAGCACGCTGACGCTCGGATCTTCGGAGAGTCTACTGGCAACCACGGATCCGGCGGTTCCGGCTTGGGTGAACAAGCTGTGAGTTTTGCGGCATCACATTACTGCTTGATGGGACGCCTTACCACCGACCACTACGAAGTCATATGCAAGTTCGCCCAGCTGGGAGGCATCCTCGAGAATCGAAGCAAAGGATATCGACACGAGAGCCAGCAGAATTCCCAATGTACGCCGCATGGTGGAAGAACGTCCTGAAGCACCCCGCAACTCCGTCGGTTTTTCTATTCAGTACACTTGTCACCAGCCTAGACCGCAGCCTGATCAAACTGCACGGCGGCCAAACGTTTGTATCACGATAATAACCGACGAAAAACACTTGCGAAATACACGGAAGCTTTTCTGAGGCGTGCCTCAACATAGTCATTGCTTCCGATGCCGTACAAGAGACCAAACGACACTCGTCATACGGGAGCAACGATGGGACGAAGATAAAGCATGCTCGATCCGATCTCGACCGCGGGGTACGCGGAGTCGCAGCTGAACGTGCGTGAGTAGCGAGAGGATCCGCCTGGCGTCGAGGTGAGCTGTTGGAATCGGGGATAACACCCTCGTACGGGAAACCTTCGATGATGACGGCTGCGGGTACGACTTCCACGGGAAGTAAGCAGGATGCGAGCCCATGTGAGAGAAAAATGCTTGTGACGAGAGACGCCAGGCCGCACCGCCGCAGGAGGCGACGATGCACGCGCACTGATGCGGGTCACGCGAACGCCGCCGGGCGATGGTCGGGATTGGTGGAGAGCGAATATAAGCGAAGGACTGCGTCTCGGTCCGAATGGCACGGTGAATTGGGAGCAGTATCGAAGAAGTGGGAAAGCTGGGCCGTGTAACCTTGTTATTCCTGGTTATCGCACTGCAATCGCATGGAGTTACGCTGCACATACCTCACTGCCAAGTTCTCCGAGACGGTGGAACATTCCGCACAACCCATCATGTTCTGATCTTGAGCGCATACAGCGCAACAGGATGCCCATCACAGACCGCAGGCGTGTCTACTGGAATCCATCCATGGTCTGTATGGGTCGTCGGAGACGTGTGAAACTGTATTGAGGATGGTTGATGGCGAAGAACGAATATTTCCTGTGTACAATGTTCGGAACCCTGGACCTGAGCGTGTCTCCATTGGTGATGCAAGTAGCAGTCAGGCAGTCGAGTCGCACAGCGAAACCCAAGCTCGATTTTCAGAACCACAAGTGACGCAATCCAAGTTTCTCCTCGCATCGCACGAATTCTCTCAAGTCCATACCTCGCACAAAGGGCAAGCAGCAGCAGCGCACGCGTGTTGCTTCACAGGCGTTATCACGTAAATCCGCGGATCGTCCCAGGCCCAGAATCACATCACAGTCGATGCGGGCCTTCAGCTCGCAGGCGGGGTAGCGACAGAGGCCAACATTGCAGTCGTCGAGTTCAGGAGGGGAGCCAGCGGTGAGGGGGGGGGGGAAGGAGGAGCACCTAGTATTTACCTGCTTACATATGCGCGGCCGTAGCCTACACTCGCGATTTGCAAGCGTGATGGCGTTCACGGATCGCACGCGTGGTACATCGCCATCCACTCGCGGAAGCATTCGAAGGTCCGTCGATTGCAATCATAGGGGTCTATAGACCGTTATTAAGCCCAATACTGTATGCTAAATGCCCTGTAACGGCACCATACCATGCTGGATGAACAGCAATAGCTATTTATCTATGTTGAATGTGATTTATACTCGCGCACAGAAGGCAGAGCATATTAAACTTTTTGCGATCCTTTCCTTCGTACCAACATCTGACGAGACACAAGGATGATAGCGCATCCAGCCAAGACGGTTACCTGAGCACTGGCGTCAGCAAGGTGGACTGGAGCGGTGGTCGCGAAGGAACGCTCACTCCGCTGAAGATTATGGCCGGCTTCCATGTATATTTCGGGGGTTGTAGTAGGGCTCCCGTGATGGGGGACCCAATGAGATACCCTATGCCGAAGATACCGCCGCAAAGACCAAGACGGAGCCTACATCCCGAGACTGGTCAGTATTCTGGTGCTGTCATCCGAGATACCGAGGCCCACTGACCCAAACTCGGAAATATCATACATATAACTTCCTATCGACGCGGCAAATAGGGAGTTGACTGCAGAGAACAGTTCAGACCGGTGCAACGTCCCAAAAAGCTCACGTACATGCTCCACCGCATGGGCCATACAAGACAGCGAATACGACAAGTCCGGCCGTGTTGGTTGCTCCGAACATGGCGAAGATCAACCCCCCGCCTACTATCGTGTACGGCAACATGACTTGGATTGCAATTCAATCAGTTTATGATCATGCCTGTGGATATTTAACGGGCATACCGTTCAACACGCCGAATTTGTCCGCGAGAATGCCTGGGAGCATTCGACCGAAGAGAGTGCCGGACGCGAAGAGTATCGCAAGCTGGTGCAAGACCTAGATTAGTTTTGCTATCAGACAAATCAGCGAACAACATGCCGTGTAGTCCGTGACGTGCGCCGGAACACCGTGAAGGGCAGCAAATAATTGTAGATACACGACTGTGCGACTGTTGAGTCATTGAAGCAGTCAGCAAAAGGGAAAAGCACTCACAAGGGAACGACAAGCCAAGAAGTACGACAAAGGTTCTGGAAATGCAAATGAGTCGCGGACACAGATGCATGCAGAACCGATTACCCAAGAAGACAAACTCCCCAGGTCACATCTGTCAAGATCCTGCGCAAGTTTCCGGACGGCTGACGAGCACGGTGCTCCTGCTTGGTAAAGCGAGGCCGCATCATGAGAACGGCAAACGACAGCACTCCGAGACACAGGAAGGCGGAGGCACTGAGGGGGTCCGTTAGCATCATGACATCCTATGACATGAAATGACTTACCGGACGCCCCAAGCAAATCCGGTAGATCCCAACAAAAGTCTGTTTGTCATGATCGGCCAAATCACTCCGCCCAACGATGTCCCTAGGCCAAGAGATGAATGTATAGTGCGAAGGCATATGTATGCACTCACCGGAAAATACCAATCCGGACGCAAGTGCGCGCCGCTTACGGAAATAATGTGCGATGATGGAGATCGACGGTACGCACATGAGGCCCATGCCCAGCCCCATTCCAAATCTGTTGATTATGAGCGTCGCAGTGATCGGGTTTGTTAAAGGCATTACCCTTGTGACAATAAGAACTGGTAGTATTGGCCCGGCTTGCATAGTGACAGCATAAAGAACCTGTACAATGTCAGTCTGTTGTCGTGCACGTCGGGTCGAGCACGCACGAGAATACGTATAAGATAGCGCCCGGGATTAGCATGCGTCGGAAATAGCCTGCATCAAACCTGCAGCAAGTGAGCCAAATCGAACAGATCTCCCAAAACAATACTTACCAGCCGCCCGTGAAGAGGCCCATGAAGTAGAGCAAGAATATCTGTACAGAGCCAATCCATGCAATCTCAGATGGAGTATGGTTCTTCAATAGGAAGCGCTGAGCGACGTTCTGTATAAGATGATTCTATGAAATTTTCGTATGAAACAACTTGCCGTATAATAGTCCTGATACGGGCCAAATGCTTGAGTCATGCCGAACGTGCAGAACATGACGCATGCTCTGGAACAAATCAGAAAAGGGGGACAACATCTGAACGTTCAATGCATACGAGCCAGCGATCGTCACCCAAGCCCGTAGACCACCATCAGGGTAGTCGTCCGCCGAGTGAGTCTCCTGGGCCTCTTTCGCCTCAGGCGATTGCGGGGGTTTCTCTGACGGTGCCGATTCCAGTTTCGAGGGGGAAGCGGCACTTGTTTCTCGAGTAGACTGGGAATCAGACATGACCGGGGGATGCACTCGCAGCAACAGTGGATGGTCAAGCGACAACACGACGTGGGCCCCCAAACATGCCGCATTGTCAGAACTCGGAGTACTCGAAGCGAAGCGTGCGGTGGGATCAACGTGAGAATGAGAGAGACCCACCGAAGAGCTCGGATGATGGAGATTGAACCCACGTCATTTCCAATACTTACCGGCTCAGCTCGGCTCACAAATCGAGCAGCTGAACCGGCTTATTCACCTCCTTCTCCATCATGCTTTCAAATGAACGAGAACCACCTGGTCGGTACTGCCCCTTAGTAACCTCGGGCAGGATACGTATGCGCTGCGCACGCGTCCGAACTCCCGATGTATGTAGTTTTTCCGCGGCATGAGGAAAGTCAGCCGTGGCATCGAAATTCAACCATACGCGTTGACCGTCATCGGCGGAGGAAACAGCGGTTGCTCGTGGCTTGATACTAACCAGCCTGACGGCTCACGGATGTTGCATTCAGATACCTAATCATATCCACAGATTTCGGCCGACAAGACACTCTAAGTCGCAGTTATAATGTCAAAGAGTCGCAACCATGGCAGGTAACAGATTATCATTAAAATCTACATAGCCTTCATTACATTAGATGCAGTGAGAGTTACTTCGGTATCGAGTCTATGTATGAAGTCCAGGTTGCTGAGGATATCGAAGTGCGACGCCTCGATTTCCGCGACACGAATGGGATTGGTGCACATCGTTGCGCCCATATGGGCCCATTGCGCCTGCTGCTCGTCCGTGAATATCTTCTGCATACCGTCTTTGGCAGCGTACACCGTCGCGGGAAAGTCGAATGTTGACAGGTAGGCGATGAGTCTTTCACGCAGTATCGTACCGTCAACCTCCTCGCCCTCCTTGAGCAAGTGCGAAGCGAGCCACGATGCGTGAGCTTCGATGAACACCATCGTGTTTTCGTACAGCTTCTTGACGTGCGGCTGAACCTTCTCGCCCAGCCCAGCCTTCATCAGCTCCTCCCCGGCGCGCTTTTCGTTGGGATTTTTCTCGACCCGATACAAGTTCATGATCCACTCGAAACCGCGGGACTTCAGGGCGGCACTAACGCAGCGATCTTTGGCCGTGGCGGCGTCCAGCTCCCAGATGGGCGAGGTGTATAGTAGAGGGAAATGATCGATCATGGACATTTGCACGACGATGTCGCCGTTTTTGCGGAAGATATCCGCGAGGATGAAAAGTAGTAAACTAGAGCCGCAGAAGCCGCCCAAACGGTACGGCCCTTGCGGTTGTACGCTTTTGATGTTCGAATGATAGAATGCGGCAAGGCGGTCGAGGTTGTCATAAGGCGCGTCCTTCGTGGCTTGCACTCCGTAGAGCGGAGTATGCTTGAAATTGAGTCGCATGTGGCCGAAGGCTTCGATAGTGCCGGCAGGGCCATGGAGGACGAACAGCGGCAGGCCTTCCCCATCGGTGAGCTTGACGCAAGCGGGGCCGGAACGCATGACTTCCTCCCAGTCAAAGAAGTCCTTGTCGGCCGGTTGTTCGACTTCCTGTCCGGCCTGCGCCTCTATCCGTCGTTGTATGTCCTCGAACGTGATATCTGCCAGCAGCTGCAGTTGGGTTATTGAAACCCAAGGGCGAAGCGTTACCGCAAGCTTCGACGCCAATAACGAGTCGAGTCCGTATGCGGTGAGTGGAACCTCAAAGGAAAAGTCATCCTTATCCAAGTCCAGGACCTTGAGGACAATATCTAAGACACTAGAGTCTTTGGAGGCTGCGTCCGCTGTTGACGTGTCTTCATCAACCTCCGGAACGAGATGTGCGAAGACGGGAGAGACGCCAAGATTATCGCGGACAGCCGCCCACTTGAAATCGGGAACGTATAACCAGAATGGCCCGTTCCGCAGTTTGCGGATGCCATCTTCGATGCATGCGCAAAGCTCTATTGCAATCAACATGAGCGATGTGCTATGTCATCTAGTATAGAAACTAACCTCGCGACGACATGCCCCATTCACTAATATGGCGGACTTTGGTGTTATGAGTAGTCTTGCTTTGCTCGTCGGCGAAGACAATAGCCGTGTCGAGCATCGCGGGTGCCACCAAGGAGAATGCATTTGGGTAAGGCCGAGTCAAAGCCTCCAGCGCGGTGTTCGCTCTGTTGAGTCCAGTAAGGCTCGTTGCAAACGCAGTATCAAGCAACCACATACGCAGCATAGTTGGTCTGTCCTGCGCTGCCAAACATGCCTGATATGGACGTGAAAGTGATCAGGAAATCGAGACTGGTGATATCGAGCGCCTGAGTGAGGGCGTTGAAGGCTCCTATCTTCGCGGCGAAGACCCTTTCAAAGCTGTCTTGAGTTAACGAAGCGAACATCTTGTCCTCGAGGACAGCTGTTAGCATCATGCATCCGCCGATGGGACAACTTATCGCGGATAGCACTCTGCGGAGATCTGTGACGTTCGTCGCGTCGGAAGCGAGAAGCTTGATGTCGAGGTCAGTTAAATCCGTCAAATAGCGCAGAACACGCATGGCGGCGAAGTTCTTGGTCTTTGTGAGAGTTTCACGACCGGAACGGGAAGTCAGGACAAGATGGCGTGCGCCGTTCTGTGTAGCGCCTGTCAAACAGGTCCGTACAAGAAAAAGGAAGGCTCATACCTCATACATCCAAGTCGCAATGCGCAACCCCAAGCTGCCTATGCCGCCGAACAATATATATGTCTTCGCGGGGTCGAATATCGCAGTGTTATCCAGGATGGTCACGTCGGAGGTCAAAGGGAGAAGGCGGTGAACGGGCATGCTGTACTCCATCTTCTTGTATGAAGATGGAAGAGACTTAAGTCCGGAACGAAGCGCGTAACCGATTCTGTAGGGATCATTCTTTAAAATGGCAGCAATGCCGCGATCGGGATGGTTCCAGCTGAAGACTGCATTTTCTGTGGAACAGATACTGTGAAGGACGCTGAGCGAGGCGGGATCGTGGAATCCACTCAAAACGTGGTCGAAAGACTTTGGCGATTGCAGACCACAGATGGTACTAAGGCCGTCGGTTTCGTTCACAGCCGTGACATGCAGTCCTCTGTCCTTGAGAAGCTCCACAAGGAGGGTACCTAGCAGCGTGTCGGCATGGGTGACCAGCGCTGTGTTCTGCGCGAGGAGGCTGGGAACCTCCGCTTTGAATCCCAAAGCGAGGAAACCGATCGAGAGAGCTGCAATGTAACCAGGAAGACGCGCCGCGGTGTCGAACCCGATGTTCGACAGCTCGGTGACGACTGCGCGATGCACGACAACATGGCTTGCCAGATGATCAGAGGCGAGTCCAGCGACAGCAGTGCCGGAATCGGTACGCCCTACGAAGGCCCAAATGCCCGATTGCTGGAGCGTATCGACGTAATCGACCTTCACCAGGACTTCATGCTGTTCGGGAATGGGCGGCGATGTTTGAACGATAACTGCTTTCGAATCTCCCGATCCAGTACGCTTCACAGACCAAGGTGCGTCGGGATTCAGAGAAGTCGATTCTACTGGAGGTGACGACGCTTGAAGCCTAGGAACAAGAACCCGACCAGTGGAGTCCACAGTGATTTCATCCTCGGCGACGTTCTCTTGTAACAACCCCGATATCACCTCGACTTGTGCCGGGAATGATATGCGAGCCTCGAATATCACCAGGCGCACCTCGTTCGCTAGTAGCTCGCGTCGTAAGGAACGCGAAAACCCAAGGGCAGCGTCGCCGTCGACGCCGGAGAGCGCAAGCAACCAAATGGACAACCCAGTCAGGTCGACCTTCTCGAGCTCACTACGCAGTAAATCCTCCTTGCCTCGTATGTAGCGGAAGTAGAGGGTGCGATCTGTGACCTTAGTAATCTCGTCGCACGAGAACGAGTCCGCCTTCTGAACGCGCGCATTCAGGTCCAGGCTCGCCACAGTGGTGTATTCGAGATCATAGCGCGTTCCCACCGAGGGCGCTAAACCGTGGTAGGCGACCTCAAAGCCTCGGAAGGAGCACAACGGCGTTCCTTGACTATTGACTACCAGGACGTCGAAGGTTATGCCCTCTGTGTAAGGGCTCAGCATCTGTCTGGAGGAATAATAGAGGTAACATACCCGGGGTCCATCTTCCTCGAGACCCATGCGCATACAACTTGTCCGTAAATTCGCGACGATGCAAGGCGTCATATGTCGAGAAAAAATCGAAACGTGATGGTAAGTAGTATACGTTGCGATCAGTGTTGCCAGTGATCATGGGATGGACCATAACGTGAATGCATGCGTCGAGGATGGCCGGATCGAAGACATAATGCGATGTCCTGCAGGAAGTGAATCAAGGAGCAACATGGCCGGATATCAGAACTCACGGAACATTGACGCCCTGCCGCCGTGTATCAACTTCGACCAAAAATTCTTCCTCGCCGCGATGAACGGACGTGATCATCTGGAACCATGGGCCGTATTCAGCGAAATAGCGGAGGTCGTCATAGAAGCCTGAGGCGCGGCGTCGGATATCAATAGTCATCATTCATGCTTAAAAACTAGTAATACCTGAGACGTTGATCCAATGACACCTCTCCCGAATCTCGTCTAGACGAGGAGAAGGGGGGTTGGCGGCTGTTGGCTCTGTCGAGAAGTATCCGCCAGCATGTAATCGCTCGGCCTACACCAACGTTAAGCATTTCAAGAACGACGACGAAGGGTTTGCAATACCTTCTTGCTGGCCGCGCCAGAACCATGTGAGCTATATGAAGTTGTCTTGATCGACCACTTGAAGCCGTCGGGCTCGAAGCGGACGCGGACAGGTTCCTCCGCCGAAAGAGATAGGAAGGAGAGGAACTTCACGTCCCATAAAGATCTCGCACCGAACTCCAGAGCCATTTCCACGAAACCTGTAGCAGGAACAATCGGTTCCCCTTTCATGACGTGTTGCGCGAGATCTGGATGAGTCGCCGCATTGAGGCGAAGTCGAGAATGGTTCAAGGGTCCTAGTCGGGACCCATAGATCTCGTCGTTCTCCGGTAATTTCGCCATATGAGGCACGCTCTTCGGTGCAAAGGGATATGCAGGCACACCAAACTCCACGTGCTGCGACGCTCCGCCGTTGAGGGCGGGGAAGTCGGTTGAGTTGTAACCGCCCGCGATGAGCTTCCCGACCGCTTGCAAGAAGGTAGAACGCTCAAAATGTGGGAACATCTGCTTCGTTCGTCGCATCGGACCGACGATAGTTGCAGATTCCGGACAAAGCGCGGAAAGGTACGCGGAGAGAACTGGATGCGGGCTCACTTCGACTACTAATAGATTACGCCCGGATATCGCGGCTTGAGCAGAGCGAACGGTCTCCATGAATAGCACCGGTTCCCTAGTGTTTTTCCAGTAGTAGTCTGGTGAGAACGGCTCCGCCAGCCTTTCGCCCGTTACGGTGGAGAATGTGTCCACATTTGGCGTTAAGCGCGCCTCGGGATATTTCGCAAAGACTTGCAGGACACGTTCGTAGTACTCGTCCTTGCAAAGCTCCATCATTGAGCTGTGCACGGCCACGGATGTACGCAGTCTGGTCGCGGCAATTCCTTTCGACTTGCAGAGTTCCACAGCTGCGTCAACGAGATAATCGTGGCCGGCAATCGTGATGGCCTCCGCGCTGTTGTGACATGCGATTTCGAGGATGCCTGCGTCACGCGTCGCCTTCACCTCGTCGAGTAGAGGCTTCGCTACTTCAGGCCCGCAGGACAAGGCGGTCATGGTGCCGCCGGCGCTTTCAGTGAGGGCCAGGACTTGTCCTCGCGCGATCGCGAGCTCCAGAGCCATAGCCCGAGGGGCAGCACCGGACGCGTACAACATCGTGGTCTCTCCGGCGGAATGGCCCAAGACAAAATCAGGCCGTACTCCGACGCTGGCGAGGAGGTCGAACAATGCGATCTGAACCATGGCGATCGCGGGGAGAATGATATCAATAGGCCAGACGTCAGGCATGGAGGAGGATGCGGCGCCGATGTCTTTGAACATGCCCACTTTCTCCACGAGAGAATGGCCGACCACCTGGCTGTACACCCCGTCCAAAGTCGTGACGCTTTCGCGGAATGCCGGGAATTCTTTGTACAGCTGACGACCCACTGCGAACTGGTGATTAGCCATGACTGCGGACGAGAGAAAATATCTACATACTGTGCATATGTTGGGGACCTTGGCCGGAAAATACAAAACCGACAGCTGGACGGGCTCGCGGCGTCAGAGTGGGTTGCGAAAACCTGATTTTAGTCATGTCGCTGGGCGACACAACAGCAAAACTTCGCCATGTCATCTGGCGGCTACGTCGCCCGTAGAGAGTGGAGATGTTGGGTATCTGAGAGATCCGTTCCCGGACGAGCTCGCTGAGAGAATCGGAGACTGCAGTAGTTGCACGCGGAGATAATCCACCGGCGAGCAAGAGAACAGGCGCGCCCTCAGCCAGCGAAACCGGCTTGGGTAGTGAAGCCGGAGGAGATTCCATAACGCAGTGTCCATTCGAGCCTCCTATGCCGAAGCTGTTGATCGAAACAAGGGACTTACCGCTGGAAGAGCGGCACGACAGCGGTGTTGGCTCGAGAGGCACCCGCATACGGTATTCGTCCCATTTTATGGCCGGGTTTAGGCGGGTTAGGCTGACGTTGGGAGGAATGATTCCGGAGTTAAATATACCGCAGACCTTGCAGACCGACGCAAGGAAAGCGGTTATCTCGAGATGGCTGGATAACATTGAGTGGTTAACGAGTATAACGTGAGCAGCCTGATGCATGATTCACCCTATATTGCCTTTCACACTCCCAACGAGAAGTTCGTCTTCTCGTCTGAAGGCGGCTCCCACCCAATTCGCCTCCGTGGGATCTCCCTTAGCAGTCCCGGTCGCGTGCAGCTCGACGTAATCGAGATCTTCCACCTTGCGATTCGCTTGCTTGAACGCACGACGCATAGTGTCTTCTTGAGCTGATGCTGCCGGTGCGTTCACCGGAGCCTCAGATCCTGCACTGTTAATGCCGGTGCCCAAGATCTGTATGAAAAGGAAGCACGTGAGACAGAGCATGTCGAGAAGACGAAACCAGCTGACCGTGCCATATATGTTGTCACCGTCGCGAAGCGCTGCCTCCAGCGGTTTGATGACCATTACTACAGCACCTTCGCCACGAGAGAACCTGCAACGATGTCAGCGGCTGATCCGCGACCGTGTTTCGAAGGGCGCATACCCATCTGCTCCCATGTCGAACGGCTTACACTTGCCGTCGGGAGCGAGTACACCGCCCTAAAGCATGGGAATAAGAAACGACAGAACTCATTCCAAGGCTCCGGAAGCCTTACCTGTGTATACTGGACGAAGTCCCACAATCTATTGCCACGGCCGATTGGTTCAGCTGTCTATCTTGTCCATCAACACGAGAAAGACTACCTCTGGTTGATCTGGGCTCCGCCCACGACTGCAGCTTCGCAGTCATCCGTGCGAAGTGCTTGGATGGCAAGATGCATCGCGGTCAAAGATGAACTGCAAGGCAATCTTTCAGTCTCCTCTACTCGCAGCCGGACCGAGCTCGCTCACCTGCATGCGGTATCTGTCGGCACCGAAGGACCTAACAGGTCCAGGTGGTATGAAATCCGATTCGCGATCTGAGCAGGTATTCCGGCGAAGGATCCTCGCGCTTCGAATTCATCCTGGTTAAGAAAGTGAGGGCTGTCGATCATATAGCATCGGAAGATGGAGACCTACCGCGGTACCGACGCTCAGGATATCGAATGCATTACCGGAGGCGTAACAGCCGACGTTCCTGCCTCGGTACTCTATGCCGGAGTCCAGGAGTGCTAAGAAGGACAGCTCAATGAGCTTCCGGGTGCTGACGGCCATAGCACGAGCATCCTTGCTCGTTATGCCGAATTCGAGGTAGTCGAACGAATCAAGATTCTTCAGGAAGGATCCGCGTTCCGCAATGATGCGTCCCAGCTGCTTTCCCCTCCAGCTGTGACGGAACTATGAGACGACGCTATTCATATGCAGGTTCGGCATGACCTACGAGTCTATGTCGAAGCGGTCCTTTGGGATGAATTCGTATGACTCTCCTCGCTGGAGGAGGAATTGGAAGAACGCGTTGTAGTCGAGGTTGTTTGCAGCAAATTCGCCGCTCGGCAACTCAGCCGCTATTCCAACCTGGAGAAACTGAAGTTAGTACTTCGACTTCGAACGAATCATGGGTCATACGATTGCGATTGGGCAGGCAGTTTCGGTGCGCATGGTGGTCACGATGTCGCGATTGGCGTAAAGATGGCGAGCTCCGTTCACGCACTGCCTATATGAAGGGCGGGGAACTTCAGATGCCCCGCACTGATTCCCTCACAGCACCAGTCCCGCAGTCTCAGCAATGCGAAGGCGATTTCCCGGAGATGCCGGTAGCGATCTTAAGCTGGAATACGTCCCTTTCCGATGATCCGAGCGTCGACCAACTGGCTTGTGTCACACTACGGCATTTGATTACTCCAGCTTATCTTGGACAGGACTTGCGCAAAACTACCGAGTGGATTTCTCATCCACGGGCGGATACTTCCGCGTTTCGAGAAGCGAGTGGATATGCCGAGGAGTTGAAACCTGATGGCAAGTAATTTCCCATTCAGCCCGAAAGTTTGCTTACGTGCACCACATAGCAGCGGTTTTCACGATGTAAAGGGAGTTCGTACCGAACGGTGATCGATGCAGCATCCGCGGTCACTATGCCCGACGATGGAAGTCGCATAGTCCCTGACGAAGTTGATGCTCCGAGCCATCCAATTGGGTTGTCTTTGGAGGTAATCGCGTCCGCGTGCGTCATGTCCGCAGAGCCCGGAAGCAATGCACACAGCACTGCAACATCGTGAGTTGTTCTGGAAGCGCCCAGCCGGAGATTCAAAGTGAATGCCCACCCTCAATCACGGATGCCATCCACGATGGGACATCTTTGCGAACGACCCAGGCGGACAATTGGAAAAGCGCCAGCGATCCACATGGAGTTGGTGGGGCCATCACCCACTCGCACACGAAGCCCAGGCAGGGTGCATCGCCGTCGGTACATGCGAGTCTACGCGAGGCCGTGCCGACTGGTGTTCGAACTTCCAAGATATGCACTGGGTCGGCAGGCGGTGGTCGTCAGCAAGAGGGTGACGTGACATTCGTGATGCAAATGGTGAGGACCAGTCACTTGCGCGCCAATTTGTCTTCAGCGCTCATTGCTGATTAACTACCTATACGCTTACACTCAGTTACTTCGCAGCCTAACTAGATCGCGTATAGACACGTAGATTCGCTTTGTGACTCAAGCTTACATACCGCGATCACGGCGCAGTCATGGATAGCGCTTCCCGTGGCCCTCGGGTACGTACTTGGAGCGATGCCCAGCCTCACCTTCAATTCTGCTGCGATCATCCCGGAGGTCATCATGCTCAAACTTCCGAGTGAAGCTTGATAGGTACAGCTGAGCTGGCTCAGAACGGATTCAGTGCTTGCCGGAGTGGTAACGTCCGTCCAGAATTTCAGATCCGTCGTCCCTGGACGAGCTTCCTCGTTCCCTGATGCCGGTGAATTGCTACGACTTCTTGTAGATATTTCTCAAAGAGCCCATGTCGCCGCTCGTTGTCTATCCTATCGGTCCGATTCCAGAATCGTCGCTTCTGCCACCGGATTCTGGGGGTGTTGTCTTAACCTGCGCGACCCGACTCTGGTGATTCCCACTTTCCAAACGACCCAACATGCGTTTGGAGGACAACGTGGTGGCCGTCGCAGGCGCCGCTATGGTAGAACACCTCCTACCCTCCTGTAGCATTAGGCTCACACCCCTTCGTTTCAGGCGGTGCACGCCATCTTCAATCGCTTCGAATGTGAGAAAGCATGGCCGCTGTCGGCGTTGCTGCTCGGCGTCCCAGTCACCACTGGCCTTGCGTTGAAGTACGCTGGTATCGCCCTCGCATGGCCCCTACTGTTTCTTGAGTTCTACGGAGTCCTCGGCGCGTCGGTACTACTTTATCGTGTCTCGCCGTTCCACCCTTTGGCGCGGTACCCCGGACCGATTCTGAACAAACTCAGCAAATTCTGGATGATGCACATCACGTCTCAAGGCAAACAGCACTTCTTCTATCAACATATGCATAGGCAGTTTGGCACTTGGGTCCGGACCGGCCCCAACGAATTATCCATCTGCGACGTCGATGCCATCCAACCTATCTTGGGCACCACCGGTTTACCTAAGGGTCCTCGTACGTCGTTGCCCGCAATCGCCCCGACGTGCTCTCGCTGACACTGCCTACAGTTTGGGATGGGCGTGTCCCTCCCGGCGCCACCACTAGCTTGATTGGAGAACGCAACCCCGCTGAACATTCACGTCGCCGCAAGCCCTGGAACCGCGGGTTCAGCTCGGCGTCGCTGAAGGGCTATGAAGAGATTCTTGAAAGCCGAGCTCTTCAGCTCATTGATGGTTTGCGAAAGCAGAACAACCCTGTCAATCTCGCTCGGTGGATAAGCTACTTCTCATTCGATCTCATGGGTGACATGGCGTAAGTTGGCCTGACTGCCGTCCATTGCAATCACTTAGCGGATTACCTGCAGGTTCGGTGGCGGCTTCGAGATGATGAGGGACGGTGACCAGGGCAATATTCTGCACCTGATCGAGAAGGGCACCCAGTCTACGTCTATGACTGGTCACGTTCCGTGGCTGTTCCGCTACCTTGCCAAACTTCCCAAGTTCGGAAACTCCAAGTTCAGAGATTTCGCGATCAATCGCGCCGACCTGCGTCGCAAGCAAGGTTCGCTCCGGAAGGACTTGTTCCATTATATCGTACGCCTCTCGTTTTCTCAGTCGATCGTCGCTCAAAAACACGCGATTTAGTTCGATGAGGCTGGCGTTGAACCCCACCCGCCGATTCTCGAGGAGGCTCTCAGTGACGGTATTCTAGCCATAGCGGCCGGTAAGCTTCTAGGCGGTCCTCTGCATATGATGGTATAACTGACGATGCGTGACAGGGAGCGACACGACTTCCCATGTGATGTCGAACATATTTTGGTTCCTCTTACGGCACCCATCATGCTACGAGCGTCTGCAAGCGGAAATCGATGCCGCGTTCCCTCGTGGAACACCGGCAACAGATGTTGCTAAACAAAGCGAGCTGCCATATCTCGAAGCCGTTATGTGAGTCGATTCGGCGGATAAGGGTAGTAATGCTCGTTAACTGGATTTCTTACGGACAGCAACGAAACTCTCCGCTTGCAGCCACCGGTACCTAGTGGCGCGCAGCGCAGTACGCAGTACACTGACGGCAAGATGGCGGGAACCCAGTACGTGGATGTCTGTCTCCTAAGCACTCGTTCATTCTGACGCTACTAGCAGCTGGATTCCCAAGGGAACGCAGGTCCAAATGTGCGTTTTCGCTGCTGCTATCTGCCATCAACGTGGGCTGTCTAACCGAGCGCCGTTTTCAATAGCAATACCTACTCGATCCAACGTGACCCTCGCTATTTCTGGCCAGCTCCCGAAGGCTTCTGGCCCGACCGCTGGCTGGACCACGCGCAGCGAAAATCGAACGAGGTCGTGGAGTACAAGGACCCCAACTCGATCATTCTCGAAACTAGAGCCTTCATCCCGTTCTCGTTCGGACCTGCTATGTGCGTCGCAAAGAAATTCGCCACGATGGAGATGAAGATGGTTGTCTGCCTCGTTTTGCATACCTTCCAACTCCGCTTCGCCGATGGTTGGAACGCGAATGAATGGGAGGAGAAAATCGGAGACTACTTCACGGCTACGCGCGGCCCGATGCCGGTCGTTCTGACGCCAAGGGCTTAGGCTACGGGAGTTTTAACCGTGTGTTGTTTACGCAGCGTAGCTATCATTGTTTCTTATTCATTTGTTCTGGCTCGTCCTCCTTTCGTTTGACGCTGGCTTGGGGCTTGGCGGTGGCGCGTGTCAGGCATTGTTTGTAGTGGCCATCGAGGTAAAGATCACGGCTTCCCTCGACGCCGTCTGAGCCCCAGAATATTGATTCTATACTTGACTACCGGGAGGAGCGGGATGACGACGATCAGTGGTGATTAGGCCTTGAGGGCGCTCTGTGCTTGAAAAGTTTCATGGTGTGCTCCCAATCAGCTGGTACCGTCCCAGGCGGACAATATTAGAAATCAAGATTCCATTGTCAGCTGAACCGACGTCCAACATGAGCCGGCTCGGAACGCGCAGCGAGCTACCGTGCTTCTTCCCAGATGCCATCGGGACTGGAAATTGACGCAGGTCCCCGGATAAGAAATGATCCGACCATCTCAACCGTCACACCTCCAATTCCGAATTCACGACGGAGCTTGCTAAGGACCACCATGAATTCTGACCGATGGTTACTGGTGGGAGCCCCCGAGCCCCTCCGCCATGCAGAACTCCACCCTATTTTCCTCAGCAACACACAACCTGCCTGAGGCCATGCAGGACTACACCTGGCTGGTCTTTCTCCCCGCTGTAGTTGTTGGCTATATCGTCGCCGTCAGCCGCGACCCCTTGCAAAAGGTCCCTGGACCGCTCCTTGCTCGTTGGTCGAACCTATGGCAGGCGTTCTACACACGCTTCGGCATCCGTTACAAAGCCATCCATGCTGTCCATAAGGTCTATTATGCTATGTCTCCTCCAAAGTCCATTGTTGCTGATGTTGAATACAGACATATGGACCTGTCGTGAGGATCTCGCCGAACCATGTCTCGATCGCAGACATGAGTCTATTACCCTCTATCTACGGTCAAGGCATGGCGGCCTTCAACAAGTCGCCGTTTTACGACGCCTTCCTGTCCGAGAAGCCGTCCATCTTCAGCACTCGGGACAAGCAAGAGCACGCACAGAAGCGTCGTAATTATTCTGGTGCATTTGCGCCTAAAACGATTCGGTCGTATACGACAACGGTCCATCGGTTCCTTGAGGAACTGCTGGTGAAACTCGACAAGCGAGCTGCGCTGCCTGGCGAGCCTGACAAGGCCCCAATCGACATGCTCATCTGGTCAAACTACCTCGTCTTTGACATCATGTCGACGCTGGCTTTTGGGACGCCACTCGGCATGTTGGAGAAGGTAACGTCACTCACTACGATACCACCATACACATCTGACTCGCCTGTCTCCAGGAATCCGACGTTCTCCAGGCAGGATCACCGAAAGGCGCCATAGAGAACACGGACGTGGTAAGTCCTCAACGAGCGCGCAATCGCTGTTTACCCTCGATACTGAATCCTTCTGGCAGCGCGAGCATTACCTGACCGTTATTGGCTGGGCGCCCGCTCTTGCGTACATTGCACGCCTCATCCCGGATCCATTCTTCCAGAAGGGTAGCAAGAGCAGCGACGAGTTGCGCGACATCGCCCGGATGTGCATCAAGCAACGACTCGCAAGTGGCAGCGACGATGCCAAGAGTGACATCCTGGGTCATCTCATTGCAGCCCACATGGAATACAAAAACCATCTGGACGTGGAGGAGCTTACATCTGAGGCGCTGACTCTGCTGTAAGCTCAGTCATGCCACTGACGAAGGTTCGGCTCTAATCATGGTTTGACCAGAATCGCTGGCACAGACGCGACTTCGAATGCCATCACGGCAATCATCCATGCGCTGTCAGTCAACCCTCGACCACTTGCCAAACTCAGGGAAGAGCTCGATGAGGCGCTCTCTCCAGGGGGCCTCCAGGGCCCTACATCGGATCTGAACGATCTACCCTACCTGAACGCATGCATCCATGAGGCTATCCGCCTGCACTCACCAACCGGAATGGGCTTGCCTCGGATTGTACCGGAGGGGGGTCTCACGTACCGGGACTACTACTTCCCGCCAGGTGTACGTCTCCTCCACCCTCGCCGTGGGGTGCGCGTCGACGTGAGCTGACCTTCCCCTGCACGGAATAGACCGATGTATCTGTGCCTACGTGGACCATGTCTCGCGATCGTGCAGCCTGGGGAGAAGATGCAGACGTATTCAGACCCGAGCGCTGGATAGAAGATCCGTCCCTCACCAAGTACTTCATGGCATTCAGCTCGGGTACCAGAGGCTGCCTTGGCAAAAGGTCGATATCAATGCATAATATCGTTTTACATGCTCATGACGGATTTATAGCCTTGCCATACTTGAGCTGAAGATGATCGTGGCCACGTTACTCCAGCGATACGACATCACTCCCCAGTCCCTTGTGCTACAGACCACGGAGAAGCTTATGCATAAGCCCACTCATGACTGGGTACGACTGAGGCGGCGCAATGTGGATTGATGGAAATAGCGTACACAACTTGCCTGCGATAATAACCACCCAATTTGGATATTTTCATGTCACGGCCTCTGGCCTTTTGATCGTCAATTCGTTATCCTCAGCTGCATTAGTCCAGCGCTCTCCGCCATAGCAACGTGTTCTCCTTCAGCACGCGCACGTTGCGATTGATGAGCATGATGAAGTATCTATATGCACCGGTTCCTTACAATCACGCGTGAGTTTGGTCGTCCCGAGGTTCGGCAGCATAGTATGATATCAGATGAAGTACAGAGAGAATGGCATGTGGTGGTATAGCGAGCAGTGGTGTCACAAACATTACAACACAGTTCGAGGACAAGACTCGATTGGTCAAGACGTGTCAACTGCCGATTGCCTGCAATCGACGCCTGTCCACCGCATCCAAATTCCATTCCCTCCTGAGCCGGTTCAATATACATTTAAGGGTGCTAGAGGCGCCTTTCTCCTGGATGATCGCCAGCTCTACCTCATATCCTGCCGCTTTCTGCGCCGAAGTTGGTCGATGCATCTCGATTTTGAACGTGACGGTTTTGAGTACGACGGCCAGGCTCGAAGCATCTCTGATCTCCTTCAAGCGGCAATGGAGCATGAAATCAGAGCTCACGGGATCGGAGAACTGTTCAACTACATCGACGCCCATGGAGAGAAGGATGCGCCTGCATTCGGTGAATGTATCGTGCTTGTCCACCATGGATAGCAGTGTATAGGGCGCGGACTTATGCCGAAAGGGGTTGATGAACCAATTCGCCCGCGGGGGCGATTCTGATCGCGTACGCCCTTTGTCGCCAGACAGGAGCGCGGCTTTCCTTCTCAGTTTCGATGGGGGACCGTGAGCAGGCTCGACGATCTTTATCTGACGAGGCTTCGGGGCAAGAGCAGCGCGAAGCCTGGGCGATTTTGCTTTGGTATCAGCACGGCGTGGGTTGAATCGATTCTCCTTGTTCGCATTTATGCTGGGCGGAAATTCGAATTCCTCAAGTTCAGATTCGTGGAAGCACAAGGCTTCCCAGGAATTGTCTGAGCTAGCGTTGAGAGGTTGAAGCCGTTCAATGCGCGGTGAAGATGTAACATGCCCAGGATCGGAAGCGGTGCTCTTGTGTCCGTCTTTCTCGGGAGGGGTCCCTCCATCCATGGCACGTAAATTCTCGACGATCTGCTGGAGAAAGTCGTTTATCTTCTCATCCTGCATGTCCGGGATGAACAAAGGCGCCTGGTCAATCTCGTTCCAGACAGGTGACGTAGCAGAAACAGGCGTGGAATGCAGCATGGGAGTACTGGGAGGATCAACAGTCAAGGATAGGTCGCCAATCCGCGGGAACGCTGGTCCAGAGAAGAACAGCGACGAAGACGAAGGCCCCACGCTCACGGGCACAGAGGGCGCAAGCTTGGTAGGACCTGGGGATTGCCTTGGGCGAGGGGAAGATTGGGCGTTTCCACCGTCGGCGAGCTCAAGGTTGGCTACCTGGACGAAACTGTCGAATGAGGGCATAGCGACGTACTTTTCGGCCGATTTGCGAGGTGTCGGAGGGGCAGCACGAGGTCGGAGGTCATCAGGATTAGTCAACGGCTCTTGAGGCACAGATTCGGGAGGCTCTTTATCCTTTGTCCTCGTCCTCCTGGTCTTCGGATTGTCTAGGGTCTTACCACCGGGTAGCGGGTTCCTTTCCCTGTGGAGTCTCGTTCGGCTTTCGACGAGGAGACGGTAAATGTCTTTCTCGAGGTTTTGTTCGTCGCTTGCGAGCCGCTCAAGAACTTCCGCCTTAGAGGATTCGTGCCAGAGAGTACAGAGATTCCGGAGGATTTCAGGGTCGACGTCAAGCAGTCCTCCGACGGGGCGGTCGAGAGCATCCAGGCCTGGCACCGAGCTTGAGCAGGTTTGCTTGGGTGGCTGAGACACGAAGAAAGGATGAAGCAGGATTTTATCCATAGTGATTCGTTTGTTGACGTCGAGTTCGAGCATCCGTGCCAGAAGGTCCTTGGCCAGGGGATTCATGCTAGCAGACACCGTGTACTTGCCAGATTTGATCTTCTCCAGGAGCACGGTGAGATCCTCGTCGTCAAAAGGAAGTTTTCCCATGAGCAGTGCGTAGAGGATGATGCCACAAGACCAGATGTCAGACATAGAACCGTTGTAAGCCTCGCCTCGTATCACCTCCGGGGCCGCGTAGTGGGGGCTGCCACAAGCCGTCCGTAGGAGCCCGCTTTTGTCGTGCACTTGCCAAGCCGCCATACCAAAGTCTGCTATCTTGATGTTCTTATCCTTGTCCAGTAGCACATTCTCCGGTTTGAGATCCCGATGCGCGATCTTGAACCTATGGCAGTAGTCCACGGCACAGATGATTTGTTGGAAGTAGCCTAAAGCCTCTGCAGTCGGGAGTGCTCCTTTCTTGCACAGATACTCGAAGAGCTCGCCCCCCTCAACGTACTCCAAGATCAGGAATAGTTCCGAAGACGTTTCCCAGAAATCATAGAGCCGCATGATGTTCGGATGATCGATGAGCTTCATGATAACAATCTCTCGTTGTATTCCGAGTAGAATTTGGTCCGCATCGTCGCCTAGTTCGCATATGCCAGACATGCGCGAGTTAAACACCGATGTCTTTGAGACGATCTTGACCGCAGCGTGCTGGCCAGTGATAGAGTTCCGCGCAACCCGTACGCGTCCTGAGAGGTATCAGCAAGCATCACACCCATCAATCAAAGGGCTGACCAGAGCTGCCCTGCCCGATTACTCGCCCAATCTTCCAGTTGCCGATTCGATGAGGATCCGTTCGGCGGGGCCGAGTTACTCGCGGGGCATCCTCGCTGCTGTCAGACATCTTATAGTAGAGACCGCACACCAGTTAGATTGTGAAGTAGCCAGGGCGAGAGAGTCGCCTGTTTGTATAGTATAGAGGACGCGGGCAACAGTACGTAGCGAAACGAACCTGCCCCGCAACTCTGGGAGACAGTCCGCCAGATGATCACGTGGTCAGTCCTCAGCTTAGCAGTGCAAGGCTTTCTAGGACGGTATACTCTACAACACATACGATACTTAGACAACACACAATCACTTCGGAAACGCGCCAAGCTGATATTCCTGGCAAGGGTTCGCACCAGCTGGAGCAGGTGACAAGCAGATGATGTAGCCCGTATTCACAAATCCCAACACTTGGTGGACTCTTTTCTCAGGCTACCACCACCACCTCGTAACGGGTGTGGCACCGGAGCCTAATTAGAGTAGCATACTGCACTTTAACTACACATTTCTGCTAAAGAACGCACCGTACAAACACATAGACTAGTTTAGAAAGCAAGGAGAGACCGAGTTCGTAATGAGCTCGAGAACGCAACCGCCCAGAGCGGCGGCGCGGCGCAGTGCTGCTACAACGGAAGATGAGTCCCACCCGGCAACACAACAGTCTACACTGAGGGATTACCAGCAGATAACGAACGCGCAGGAAGCCAGAGACTATCTCGAACAAGGAGGACACATTAAGAATCGCACAACAGTCACGCTAGACTCGATAGCAGATATGATGCACCAGGCCGCGGGCGATCCACTTTCAAGGCTCGCAACAAACCTTCGTGCGTTCGCATACCTCATAAATGAGTGCAGGGGAGACAGGATGGCGGAAAGGATGGAAGAGAAAATGAAGGATATGGGGGAGCTACTGAATACTCTCAAGGAGCAGAACACGACACTCGGCGACCACATCGAGAAACTACGCACCCACGACATGAAGATAGGAGAGACAATCGAACAACTAGGCGACGCCGATGAATTCATACGAGATCAGACCAGAGGGGCCATCGAGGACATAACGAGAGCGGTGACCAACCAAACAGCCTCCCAACAACACTCGACAGCAAACACGAATCCACCACCGACGGGCTCATACGCAGCGGCAGCAGCACGAAGACCCGACACGGAGGACAGACCCAGGCCGGAGATCATACGCAGGAACATGTCTTGCAGCACCCGCATCATCGTCGACACCGAAGGGGAATCCATCAAATCTCTGAACGAAGAGGAACTCGTCGCCAAGGCAAATCTGGCACTAGAAATGTGTGGCGGAGAAGGGGAAGGAATGCCGGACGGAACCAGATTCGTCAGCGCAAGGAAGATGCGCAACGGAGGCATCGAACTCGAGCTCAACAGCGCGGAAGCAGCCAAATGGGCGAGAGGTACGCACACAAGCAAGAGACTGGCTGAGAACTTTGGAAACAGCGCAACCATCAAAGCACCCGGATACGCAGTCCTCATAGAAAACGCACCGCTCTACTTCAACCCCGACGACGACGACGAGGTCACCAAGGTAGCAAGAGCGAACAGCTGGGAAGAACAAGACATCATCCGAGTAAGATGGATCAAAGACCCAACCAGACGACACCTGCAACAAACGTCTGCGCACAGAGAAGATCGCTAACGAAGCTATCGGATTCGGAATCACAGTGCGCGGAAAGAGATGCATAGTTCGGAGACTGATCAAAGAAATCACCAGATGCAACAAATGCCAGCTCATTGGCAGACACTTTGCGGCGCAGTGCCAGTCAGTACACGACACCTGTGGAACATGCGGCAGCATCGAACACGCCACGAAGGCTTGCGACCTCGCCAACGATCGCGAGAAGCACTACTGCGTCAACTGCCGAACAAAAGGACACGCGTCATGGAGCCACGACTGCCCGACCTTCAAAGCTAAGAACCGGGAATACCAAGCACGGAACACTGAAAACGATTACAGGTTCTTCGTCACCGACACTCCGGATACGTGGGAGCGCAATCACTCGCAACACGAAGACGGATGGACAGAGGTGAACCGAAAGAAACGCGGGTTCTTACCGCCGCCGACAGACAACGGATGGGGGAAAACGACACAGGGCAGATCGCAACGCATAACTCCGACGCAACAGCAACGGGAAGAACAGGCCTCACTGCACGACTTCGGCTTCCATCAAAAGGACACGGGGGGCTGGCTCACCCCACACGACGGATGGGACGCGGTACAGTTTGATGAAACGGGACGCGGCGCGGGATGGGCATGAACGACACAACCAACGAAACGAACACGGAGGGGGGAACGATAAGTTTTTGGTCACAAAATCTGTGCCGATCGAACACCGCACAGCAAGACTGGCTGATCTCATTGAACAGATCGAAATTCGGAGTAGGGCTCGCACAAGAACCGTACCTCGACTTCCTAGGAAACTCGAGGGCGAATCACACCTGGATTTCAATATACCCTAGCACCCACCGGAGGAACCGCAACATCACCAGATCACTCATGCTCATACACCACACCATTGCGCAAGACAGCTGGATG
>NW_006767437.1:423947-425902 GCF_000264995.1 Punctularia strigosozonata HHB-11173 SS5 | reverse complement strand
GGTACAGTTTGATGAAACGGGACGCGGCGCGGGATGGGCATGAACGACACAACCAACGAAACGAACACGGAGGGGGAACGATAAGTTTTTGGTCACAAAATCTGTGCCGATCGAACACCGCACAGCAAGACTGGCTGATCTCATTGAACAGATCGAAATTCGGAGTAGGGCTCGCACAAGAACCGTACCTCGACTTCCTAGGAAACTCGAGGGCGAATCACACCTGGATTTCAATATACCCTAGCACCCACCGGAGGAACCGCAACATCACCAGATCACTCATGCTCATACACCACACCATTGCGCAAGACAGCTGGATGCAAATCCCGGTCGAATCACCCGACGTAACCGCCATCAAACTCTCGGACGCGAACGGAGACTTATTAGTTTTCAACGTCTACCTCGATCAACAAAGTTCTGACGCGCTCTTTGCCATAGATAGGACCATAGACTCCATCCAACGTGATCGGAGGAACCAAACACGGCCCCTGCACATACTATGGGCGGGCGACTTCAACCGACACTCACCACTATGGGATGAAGAACGCAACTTCCACCTATTCACCGCTCCTAACCTGGCTAAAGCGCAGATACTGATTGATTTAGTGGCCAAACACGACCTCAAGATGCTCCTCCCCCATGGCGTTCCGACGCTGGAGGCCATGGCTACGAAAAATTTCACTCGCCCCGATAACGTATTCCTCTCTGACAGCTTGATGGACAGATGCGCCAAGTGCACGACGGCTCCAGGACAAAGACCGCCGAAGACGGACCACATACCAATAATATGGGACATCGAACTCTCACTCGAACGCAAGGAATACCGCCCGCGCCTCGCATGGGCATTGGTCGACTGGGAGGAATACCGCGAGAAGCTTGAAAAACGACTAGAACCACACCCCTACCCGGAGGAGATCGAGAATGTAGAAGAATTTCAGGAAGTTCTAACAACACTCCAAAAAGCGATTCAGGAGACGACCGACGAATGCGTCCAACGCCACAAGATCGTACCGTATACCAAGAGATGGTGGAACAAAGACCTCAACGAGAAACGCAAGCTTGCGCGCCAACTCGGCAAGAAGTCATACCACTGCCGCCTCAACGGACGCGACCCCATACACGAGGAATATCGGCGGGCCAGGAACGACTACACCAACTCGATCAAACGCGCGAAGAAAGAATGCTGGACGCGATGGCTGGAAACGGTGAACGACCTAACAATGTGGCAGACCAGCTCTTTCATTAGCTCCCCTTCCACAGATGCAGCAAGAGCCAGAGTCCCGACGCTCACGACAAAACAACCCGACGGCCAAACTACGATGGCTTCCTCAAACCGGGAGAAGGCGGAATTCTTCAAGGCGGAATTCTTCCCGAAGGCCCCTGACCACGTTCAGATCGACGAAGACGAACACGAGGATGAATACCCAGAACCAGCATTCGAGTTCGCCCCCATCACCGACGAACGAATCTGTCAGGGCACGGCTCCCACACTCGCCTCATGTCTCATTGTTCTCCTTTTCTGCTTCCGCTTCTGTCCCATTTCGTTCATTTCCCCTAATACTTCCGTCTCCCTATTCGGTCGCGCTCTCCCGCGCCCTCCTAGGCTTCCCGCGCCCTCCTTTTGGCATCTCCCCTATTTCGTTCCGTCGCTCGGCGCTCCTAGGGCCTCCGCACTCGCCCGGCCCTCCTAGGCCGGTCCACCGGTCACGTGTCGGGCGCCCGAGGACCCTCCCCTTCTCTCATTGGACCATCTTTCGTTGCGTTGATGGATTACTCATCTACTATATAGTCGCCTGTCGCACCAGGGAGCAACCCAGACTTGTTCTCTCAGTTGCTTCCCTGCCTTGTGCGACAGGTATGTGTATTTCCCCTCGTATCTTCGTATATATACTCAGTTGCTTCCCTGCCTTGTGCGACAGCGTCTCCACCGCCGTCCCGGGGATCCGCGCTTCTCC
>NW_006767437.1:398904-415824 GCF_000264995.1 Punctularia strigosozonata HHB-11173 SS5 | reverse complement strand
ACGCCTGGCCGAAGAGGGAAATGCGCGGCGTTACTTCTGTTAGACATCAAAGCTGCGTTTCCTCATATCGTGATCAGCGTCCTCATACACGAGATGCGACTGAAAGGAGTTCCTAGGGAGTACACCGATTGGATACGATGGAGATTCAAAGGCCGGAAGACGCGCCTAGCATTTGACGACTACGAATCCGACATCATCACCCTTGAAGATGGACTCGATCAAGGCGACCCGTTCTCATCAACGGGGATGATATTTTACATTGACCGGCTCCTACGCGAAGCACCAGACAGAGCGGACGGAGAGGAATCATTCGGCTTTGCGGACGACACGGGATTCCTGGCAATCGGCGACACCCTGGAAGAAGCAGCGGGCAAAGTAGAAAGCTGCATGGTACGGGCGAACGGGGCCCTCGACTGGAGCGAAGCTACGAACTGCAAATTCGGACTCGAGAAAACAGTATGCATCGGGTTCACCAGGCGACGAGAACCAAACCCAGAGGGCACTCCCAAAACGAGGCCGGCCGAAAGGCCCAAGATCAGCATCAACGGGACGATCATCAAAATGGCGGAATCAGCTAAGTGGCTCGGGATCATTATAGACCAAGAACTACGCTTTCACGAACACGCAGCGTACGCATTGAAGAAGGGCACTGACTATATGCAACACTTCCGCCGACTAGCACGCAACGCCTCCGGAGTATGGCACCGATACCTCAGGAAGTTCTACCTCACGATCGCTCTCCCAAGAATGCTATACGGGGCGGACGTCTGGCTATCCCCACCGAACATCAAGAACAGGTCCAGCCGGCGGTTCATCGGCAAGATGGCAACCGTACAACGACAGGCAGCGCTACACTCCACCGGGGCCCTTCGAACGACGCCAACGGACATACTGAATGCGCACGCAGATCTAGCTCCCTTCGACATGGCGGTACACGACATACTCCACCGCAACACGGTACGGATATCGACACTGCCAAAGACGAACCCCCTGGCCAAATGTGCGAACCGGGCATCAAAGAGGTACGTCAAAGCACATCGAGGACCCCTACACGAACTCTACAGGGAATTCCGGATCGACCCACAACGCATGGAGAAGATTAGTGCCACAAGAGAGGGACCACGACACTCGAGACCGTTCACCATCGCAATCCCACCGAACAAGGAGCAGGCGAAAACGGCCGCAGAGGAGAACCAAGCGGACGTACAGATATACACGGATGGATCAGAGATCGACGACAAGGTCGGCGCAGCGTCGGTCCTATACTACCGCAATAAGCATATCGGAACGCTTTGCTACCACCTAGGATCAGCTAAGTACTATGGCATTACCGAAGCAGAACTCGTAGGCCAGCTCATGGCAGCGCACATGCTTTAGCAGATCTCTCGCCACAAGGACGGATTCGATACGGCCACGATTGGGGCAGACAGCACCTCCACCCTAATGTCAACAGCGTCGCAGAAGCCCAGGGGAGCTCATTACATCATGGACGAAACGGCGCATAGGATCATGTCGAACGTATCGGACCGAGTCGGAGACGAGATCGAAATCGCAATGGTTTGGACGCCGGGTCACGTCGGCATCGAGGGGAACGAGAAAGCTGACGAAGAGGCGAAAGCGGCTGCACAAGGGACATCCAGCCCGGCGAGTACTTTACCTAAACTACTACGCAAACCGCTTCCCTGGAGCAAATCTGCAGTGCGAAAGACATACAAGAAGGAAGCAAAGGCGATACGAGAAAAGCGAGAACGTCAATCCAAACATGTCCGGCGCATCAGGCAACTCGACCCTAAGTTCACGCCGAGCCACTTTAGGAAGCTGGCTCAAGTCCTCCCGCGCAAACAGCTATCGCTCCTCATCCAGCTACGCTCAGGACACATCGGACTGAACAAACACCTCCACCGCATCAAGAAATCTTCGACGCCTATATGCCCGCATTGCAGAACCTACCCGGAAACGGTATCACATTTCCTCACACAATGCTCGGAATTCAGGGAACCTAGGAGAAAGCTTCGTGCGGAACTGGGACACAAGGCGAGTAACATTAAGTACTTGCTATCGGACTCGAAGGCGCTGCCGGCCCTCTACAGGTACATTACGGAAACAGGTCGATTCGCGCAGACACACGGCAACGTCGACATAGACGAAGACCGCTGGGTGGACCCATACGAAAGGGACAAGGAGAAGAGGGACCGACGGAACCAGAGATCGAGGGAGTTACGGGAAGGGAGAGACGAAGGAGGAGGCGGTGAGGGGTAGCTTTCCTCCCGCCAGTTTTCCCCAAGTGGTTTTATGGCGGGAGGTTTTAACGCGCCCAGGAGACGATGAACGAACCGGGAAGGACAGGAACTGCGACGATGGGAAGCACAATGCGACACCTACCACAACATATCATCACGTACCGCCTAACCAGGCGCCCAAGCCGATCAGACCCAAACCTGAGAGGCAGTGGTTTTGACCGGAAGAAGTCAACGGAGCCGGATAAGATTGGGATAGAGGCACACGCTTGTACAGTAACGTCCAACATACGGCACGCCCGCAACGGACGTTAAACAGGGAAAAAAAAAAAAAAAAAATCCCAACACTTATCATCGGCGCTGTGCAGCGCCATGATTATAGCGCTTGGGGTGGTATTCGTCTACAGTGACAAGGTCATGCGGAGCTCATTAAGCAACCCAATAGTGATAGTGTCATTCGGTCGGTGAGCGTTCCGGACCACGTCGCTCCCGTGGATTGCTCCGGGAGGCGAAGCTTCCGCGCGATTGGTACCTTCAGGTAGTTTCAGTTTGTGATTAACCTATGTATGTATTGAACACTGCCTACTCGGACTCGAAACATTCGAGCATCAGGAGCCATCCATATACATTATGGTGCTGGAGAACCGTTCCGGGGGTTCAGCGAGGAAGGAGTTTGTCCGGCTCGGAGGTGATCGAATCTGCTCAGAATCTTCCATTGGCGCATCCTGAACTTCACCCGCGGCTGCTGCGACGCTCGGTGTAGCATTCAATGTGACATGTTTTCCGGGTCTGGTGACGATGAATTTGTCGGGGTGGGCCCCGGATATGCGGATGAAGCGGAGGAGTTGAATGTAGGCGAACTCAACCTGGTCCCAGGCCCGAAACAGGGCAACATTCGCAGGATCCGTGAGATCGGGGACCTCTATGGGACACAGGCGTCAGGTATTCGGTAGGCAAAGCCAGCTAACAAAGGAACTATCCACGTACCCATACCCGTCCGGTACTCCTCAGTTTCTCGGAGCTTGATCTCCTCCAGCTTCAGCTCTCCCGTACTCTTCGGTCGGCCTGGGCGGCGTTGCGCCCGTTCTTGGTCCAATGCGGCATCATGCCTCGTCAACCATACATCCCTGATGATTTCGTGCAGCTCCTGTAGAGTAAACACCCCAGTCGGAGGCATCGCATGGTAGAAGAATCCATAGAGGTCAACTACAGAGAAGGCGCCCTCAGATGCACAGCTCGGTAAGTGTGCATGCGGATGAGACGAACCATGTGAGGCGTGCTTTTTGGCTCGTTTTGATGCAGCAGAGGCGAGTTTGTCCTTTCGAAGCTGAGTTCGAGCGAGTTGGCCAGCTTTTCGAGACTGCGGATGAAAGATCTTCTCCTTCCTTGCAGATTCCTTCTTATCCTTTGGTGCAGATTTGTTCGTCTTGGACGGTGCCATGTTTGGATAAAGTTATAGTAGAAAGAAATACAGTCGAATCGTGCCTAAGGAAGATTGTAACTATAAGCGCTCGGCACAGCCACTGCGATCAGGGAGGCCAGTATTGAAGCAACCCGCCGAAGTACTTATTTGTCTCCCAAAGGCAGCCGTCCTATCAGTTTACACACGGATACCGAAGTACGGCCGACCAGTCTCAGGCTCCCCGGGGACCGATTCACGACAGTTCTATGCCTTCTGAGTTGACCGGTATCTCCGCAAGAAGATATTGAAGTGTGCCCTGCACCTCGTAGAGATCCGGCGCTTGTTCGTTCCGTTGTCTGACAGGAAATGTCCAATCCTCTGATGTAACTCGATGGGCACCGTGCACTCACCAAATCCTGCAGTAATTCGCAAGCTTGAACTCGTGGTTCGAAAGCATCATCTCCACCGATCCTGAACGGGTGGCTGTGGATTGACCCGAAGTGCAGCAGCCTCCCTTCTCAGCTCCTGAATGACGGCCTATAGGTTATGATGTTTTCATTAATTCAATCATGCGACGGACGTCGGTGACGCACTGCAAGCGCCTCTGGGTTGACACCGCTTTCGATCATTCCAATGCAAGTCGCCAGCGTCTCCTTGTCTAAACCAGTGTTGAGAAGTTGAGACATATCATGCAAAACTAGCACAATTCGCAGCGGAAGCGTTCAGCGGCGTTGAAACAGATTCATGACGACTTGCGCACTGTCGAGTGTCTGCTGCGCAGAAGTATGCCGTTCCTCCTCTCGTGAGGCCATGGTCGAGGTAGCAATGAAGGGGCTCGAACGCGTCGCGTCCGGTCACACGGTCACAGTCTTATCACAGGCACCAACTACCGAGGCAATCATCATGAAGTGATAAGTATACACGAGCCTAGATACCGATGCCGTATATGTCGAGAGGTGGTCCCTCCTCAAAGAGCGGTAGCGGTGATCTCGGGGTCCCAGGAGGTGAGGGACTCGGAGTTCGGCTACGCGGGGGTTCCTCTGCCTGCGAAGGACCACCAGTCCCAGGCAACGCAGTCGAGGGCACTCTCGGGAGAGCCCCAATGACACCTGTCGTTCTCCTGGTGGGTATAGATTTCCCTATCTCCTTCATCCTGTCGTAACCCTTCAACCTGTCCTTATCGCATTCGGGGTTGATGCTGCTGCCTTCTTCTATGGCCACGTAATCAATCCTCCACAACTTCAGGAACTGATCGGCGGATGGTGTGGCGAGGGAGTAAGGAGCGTCAACGATGACTTCGTCCACCCAGCGCACATGTCGGAGTAGCTCGCATCGTTCGGCATGCGGGAGGGTGGAGGTTGAAGAGGGCGTTGCTGCGGTCGATTCCGGAAGTACGCCGACGAGGAGGTGGACGGACGGGAACGAGAGCTTTGCTTGACGTAGTTGTAGCGCATGGCTATTGGGAGGTCAGCAGCTAGTTTGTCGGAATAGTAACCTAGTGATAATCACCTGACATTGAACCCGTCAAAGAGCCCATCCACATATACCCGCACCGTCCTCGTTTCCCAAACGTCACCCTTGCCGCGGATAGTGGAACCTTTCGTAGACGAGAGGAGCTTCTCCCTGCCTAACGCCTTTCTGATATACGCCTGTATGTCTTCTTCGCTCAAATTCGCAGTGGCGTACTTCGCCTTTGCCACCGCACTGACGGGCGGTTCATAAGGCTTCAGCTTGTGATCCAGGTCACCGACATGGTGGAAGGGGTTGGGTTCGCGTCCAAGATCGTCGATGCTGCTTTCAAGAGACTGCGCCTCAGAAATGACGTCGTAATCGGACTCCGAGAGGCCGCCGTCATCCGAGGCGGAGTACGATAGAGGAGTTGCCTTGGGCATGTTGCGGTAAAGGTCGAGCTCCTGCGTGAGTCTTGGATGCTGGCAGAGCAGCTCAATATGAGCCACGGCCGCTGTTGGAGAGATAGCTTTCAGAATCCAGGGTCGGGCGTACACGAGGCGGGTCCATTTCCGAAGCAAGCTACACAGCCACTTCGAGACATGATTGACTTCACATGCGTGCAGTGGGGTATATCCAGGTAACAATGTCCCTGAATTCGAGGCAGAACCCGGGGAGCAAGATCGGCGTCTTCATCGAACGCAGTGCGATGCGCGACCGATATCCTGAGCGATGAATTTGGTTGTGTAGTAAATCAGCACTGATGTGGTGGCGCAATCTGTCGCACGATGTTGCGCCGGCTCACAATTTCGCCAGGAGTGGTGCAATAGAGAACACGATTGACCAAGGTAAATGCAATGGTGCCTTTCCTGGAGGAGATGCTAGAGATCGGAAACGAGCGTGGACGCGTCGAGGGCAAGGGCAAAGAGGGTCGAGGGTCATGTGATCTACCACAGCTGCCACCGTGACGGACTCGAGTCGCCAAGCGCAGCTATCGCAGGTGTAAAGCCATGGTCTACCATAACCTGAAGGGTATGGATGATTACCTGTACAGTGTTTCTTCACGCTTACGTGCTGTTAGCGCTCATTAAGGGCATCCGGGCATGCAAGGTCTACGATTCATTCTGTCTTCAAGCCGATCTTGTGCTGAACTTGATGTTCGCAGACCGTAGCCGACGAGCGAGCACTCATCCAACAGGAGTCCGCCGCCATCCGAGCGTCTTTCCGCGAAGAAGATACATACGCCCGATATAACAATGTTGCCAAGCTGCTGTACATTCACATGCTCGGCAACCCTGCACACTTCGGTCAGATCGAGTGTCTGAAGCTCGTCGCAAGTCCAAGATTCGCCGACAAACGCCTGGGGTACCTTGGAATAATGTTACTTCTGGATGAGAACCAAGAGGTCTTGACGCTTGTCACGAATTCGCTGAAGAAGTGCGTACCGTCGGTCACGCTCTAATCCGATTAATGTTCACAGTGTATAGTGACATGAACCATCCGAATATGTACGCGTGCGGGCTCGCGCTATGCACTTTCGCCAATATCGCGTCTGAAGAGATGTCGCGAGATTTGGCAAATGAGATCGAAAAACTGTTAGGGTCCAGCAATACCTACATCCGGAAGAAAGTACGCCTTGTTATACGCAGTGCAGTCAGTCCTGGAAAGCATAATCTCAAAATTTAAACATGTTTATGTCAGGCCGCCCTCTGCGCCCTTCGAGTCATCAAACGCGTTCCCGACCTTGCAGACCATTTCACCAACAAATGCAAGAACCTCCTTACCGACCGCAATCACGGCGTCCTCCTCACTGCTATCACTCTTGTCACAGAAATGTGTCAGATAGACGAGTCGTGCTTGGATGAGTTCCGCAACGTAGGTTTACCGCACGTCGAGAAGCAATGCCGACATCTGATCCGTGTCCTCCAGGCTGTCCCACTGCTGGTGAGGCAACTGAAGCAGCTGGTCACAACCGGCTACAGCCCAGAACATGACGTCTCGGGCATCACCGACCCCTTCCTTCAAGTCAAGATCCTGCGCTTGCTTCGCATCCTCGGAAAGGGCGACGAGCATGCAAGTGAGACTATGAACGATATCTTAGCCCAGGTTAGTCGGTGCCGTATCTTTTTTCAGAGTAATTCACGAACACCCCCGATATGTAGGTAGCGACAAACACAGACTCATCCAAAAACGTCGGCAACTCAATACTCTACGAAACTGTCCTGACCGTGCTCGAGATCGAGGCCGATAGCGGCTTACGCGTCATGGCCATCAACATATTGGGCAAGTTCCTCAGCAACCGTGACAACAACATCAGGTGCGTTATCTTTATATTAACAATCGCTACTCGTGGAATTTATCACGCAACAGATACGTGGCCCTTAATACGCTGAACAAGGTTGTTTCTATGGACACATCCGCGGTCCAGCGGCATCGGAATATTATTCTCGATTGTCTTCGCGACGGCGATATCTCTATTCGCCGGCGTGCCCTTGAGCTCACATATGCCCTTATCAATGATCAAAACGTCCGAATCATGACGCGCGAGCTCCTAGCGTTCTTGGAGGTAGCGGACGACGAATTCAAGCTAGGAATGACCACCCAAATATGCTTGGCAGCGGAGCGATTTAGCCCGAACAAACGGTGGCATATCGATACGGTGTTGAGGGTCCTCAAGCTGGTAAGTTCCATCACGTCAGGCGTGAGCAGGAAATTCTGACATTCATTCCAAGGCTGGAAATTTCGTTCGGGAGGAGATTCTTTCCTCTTTCATCCGTCTCGTAGCGCACACCCCCGAATTACAGGCGTATACCGCATCCAAGCTGTACACTGCGCTTCTGGCAGACATTTCCCAAGAATCCCTGACGCTGTCTGCAACTTGGGTCATCGGCGAATACAGCGAGGTACTGCTGGAATCTGGACTTGTGGATGAGGATCAGCCGAAGCCGGTTCGTATGCGCATCCTCAGGTTCGTTGACGACCACTGATGAAGTGTGGCACAGATAACAGACATTGCTCTCGTTGACCTCATTCTATCTGTTCTGGACTCGCCCTACACCAACTATCTCACCCGGCAATTTGTTCTGGCTGCCATCACAAAAATGTCGGCACGACCCACCACATCCATACCACAGCAAGAGCGCATAGCGGGCGTCTTGGCGACATATACCACCAATCCGGAGCTGGAGACCCAGCAGAGAGCAGTCGAGTTTGCAAGCTTGTATGGCCTAGGGGAGGAGCTGAGGGCCGGCGTGTTAGAGAGAATGCCCCCGCCGGAGCTCAAAGCCACTGTTATGGGTGTCGGTGAGGATCTCGCAGAGATGACCTTGTTCGTCACGAACCAATTGACGTTTGGTCCTTTCTAGTTAGCGAGAATAAGCCTGTTGGTTCGACAAAGACCAGCAAAGAGGTCAGTCGTCGTAAAAGCCCAGTATCGTTTTACCAATGACAGTTCCTCCTACAGGCTGACCTCTTGGGCGACGACATCGCATCCACTCCTGCACCAGCTGCGAACGGGCAGCCTGCAACATCCGCGCAGACCACTCAAGACCTCCTTGCCGACATATTCGGCAGCTCGTCCACCCCTGGCCCGACCGCGGCTCCTGGTGCCCCGCCAGCTACTCAGAAAAGCAGTGTGGATGATATCCTCGGTCTCTTCGGTTCTTCAACAACGGCGGCGCCAGCTGCTCACCCTTCAACCTCTGCCGCCGCCATGTCCTCTCTATTCACGCAACAGCCGCAAGCAGCCCCATCACAGCCGCAGCCGCAATCGCAACCACCTGCACCCCGGCCGCAACTTACCTCATATACCGCATACGAGAAGAATGGGCTCAAGATCACCTTGACACCACAGACGAACCCTGCGAAGCCAGGGTACGTGAACATACTGGCAAGGTTCCAAGTTACAGGTGCAAGTCCTGCGAATGGGTTATCATTTCAAGCCGCTGTACCGAAGGTATGCATGCCGGATCTCCCTGGAGCTGCATTTCAGCTTTGAATCCCCACCATTAGTCTCAGCAACTGCAGATGCTGCCTATGTCTAACTCAGACGTTAGCGTCGGTGCAACCGAGACGCAACAAATGCGTGTGATTGCCCCCCCTGGGGTGAGCATTCGTTGGATGAATCTTAATTCTATTCTTACGATACTAATCTATTGAACAGAGCAGTGTTCGCTTGAGATTACGGATATCTTTTGCCGTGGCAGGAAACAGGATTCAAGACCAGGTGGACTTCGCGGGCTTCCCCGCTGGGTTGACTGGCGGCGCGCAGTGACCAATTACACTTCTCCACTGCTCGTGAAGATATCTATGCCGGCTCCATTGCCATGATTCATAGTACAACGCTGTTGTTACAAGGGTGTGCATAAAGAGTTATACCATATAGCATACGACGAATACGGACGGATTACAAATTAGATGAACACCTGAAGTGGATGCCTGTCATAAACATTTTGACCGTCACTCAACTCCGAGAGGTCAGGGTAGAAAGGTACCAGCGCGTCTGCGGCACCGAGGTATAATGAGTTGTATATGCGCCAGTATACCTGTATACCAGCGACAGTTAATAAGAGTGGATAACATGTATTGTCGATACTCACCTCGCGGACCTTGCGGGCAGGATGGAACAAGCCTTGCAGGACGTAGCTGAGCAGGACACCGGGCCCAAGGGTAACTCGCATGGCTTCGATGGCCTCCATGACAGCACCGATCACGTGCGGAGATGTCTCGAAGCAATTGGGCCAGACGAGGTTCATGAGATGCATCATGGAGTCCTCACATCCCAGACCAGCCACACCGAGCGCAAGGTGTTTGACGATAGTGCTCGCAGTCTGTCGGTGAACGAGGTCGCGATCCGTGAGCGCATCCTCCAGCATGGTGACCACGGAATCCACGTAGTACGCCGACTGCGGGCCGACGTATTCGAAGACGAAGGAGAGTGCCTTCAAACAGCCAGTGCGAACATTAAGCTCGGCTGTCCGGTATTCGTTGAGTATGGCGGGTATACATGTGAAAGCTGTATGTTCAAGAATGATTAGCACATCTACGACATTTGAGAGAACGGTGACACGCACGACCGCAAGTCTCAGCAACGATGGCGATGGCAACAGTACTGCACACGCGACTCTGGCGTTCTTGCACGCGCAAGTTCGTAAGCAGGACTTGCAAAACGTCCTGAGGGCCCAAACTCTTAGCAATGTAGCCGAAGGAGTTCACGGCAGCACGTCGGATAGCCTTCTTGTGAGCCTTGAGCAAATCCAATAATTCGAAACATATCCGCATCCATTCACGAGCGGGAACGAACTCGGCACCACGATCAGCTGCAAGAGAAGATATCAGCGAGGTAATATGCATTATGTAGTTGCAGGACTGACCAATGCGACCAATCAAGTTAATCGATGCCTCTTGCACTTTCTCGTGTCTGTTCCGAAGAATAGGCGTCATGCGAGGCACTATTGAGGCGAGGGTGTTAGCAATAGGGGGTCAACCGCTGTATAAGAGAGCGACTCACGAAGATCCTTGACAGGTGGATTCATCTCCGTCATACCCACTACATTGGCGATAGCGCCCTCGGCGGCAATGATACTGCCGAGCGTGTCTGGGTATTCCTCACCAAGTTGTTCGAATAGGACAAGGCCCAGTTTGCTCAACAACTGATCCTCACCGCACTGCTTGATGACAACGGCGAGGCGTGTAGTGAGATCAGCGGCTTGTTGACGAACCTTGGCACTCTTGTTGTTCAAGCGCCAGAGGATGGTGGATACGATCTGGGTGAGGTAGGGCTTAACTCGGATGCCTGATAAGCAGAGTTAGCATGACACTGCAAAGAAAACGTAGGGACGCACCAAGAGCGTTTACGACAGTGCCGAAACCATCCAACATGACTTGATCTTCTGTCGTTTGCTCTTGGAAGGAGTAGATAATGCCGTCGACAAGTCGGACTTCGAGGCGCTCATCAATGTCGGAGGCGCCAAGGCTGGCGACCACCTTCGTGATCGTCTCCATCACCATCTTCCTGTACGGCTCCGCCTCGTCCTTAAGATCGTTCACTATCCGCCCCACAATCTCTGCGACGCCCGCCTTCTGCGCAAGCTCCACCGTGGTCTCGACGACCTGACGATAGTTCCTCCGGTCAAGCGCCATCCTGCGCACCCAGAATGCCTTGAAGAAGTCGGGAAGAATATCCTGCTTGATATACCCGGGGGTGACTCCCTCCGTGGCAGCACATTGCTTGACGACCTTCAACACGATCTTCTTCATTTCTTCGTCCGACGTTTGGAACTCACGAATGAGAATCACGGTGACTTCCTTGGTGTACGAGGACGCGTACTCGGGATCCATGAGCGGGATGATGAATCCGATGGCCTTGAGGAACGCTGCAAGACCCTTTCCCCGGTGAACACGAATACCAAGCCACAGTGGCTTCAGCACAGTATCGAAAGATTCGATACCATAGGGGTGGGCAGCCTCGGCAAGCGCTGCGAGACCGAGTGCGGTCATGGTGCGGACCTTCTGTTGTTCGTCGGAAAGACCGTGACCGATACAGTCGACTAAACTGCGAAGATGAGGGAGAATAGCGCAACCCATCATGATGGCGATTTGCTGGACGATACGGATACCGGTGTGCCGGGCCTGCCACGACTTCTTGCTGCGACAAACGGCCTTGAGGAACGGGAGGAGGGAAGGTATACCGAGCGCAGAGGCGACGACGGAGAAGGCACGAGCGGTTGTGTTGCGCACGTATTCATCGGCATGGTCAATATCAGGTCGCATCGTGGAGATCATATGAGCGAGGCCAGCAGCCTTCGACAAGTTCGAGATGATTTCGCGGCCTTCAACGCGGGCGTAGTAATCCTCGTCAATGAGCAACGGTTCGATGACGACGAGGATCTTGTGCACGTATGGGCGAACCAGGTCATCTAGCTTGTATAGGACACGGTCAATGACCTTAACAAGCAAGTGGCGCTCCTGGTCCTCAAGCGTGCGCTCCATGAGAAGAGGCAAGATCTTGTCGAAGAGAGGACCAGCACCAAATTCTCGTGCCTTGTCCGTGATTTGGCGTAGCGCCGTCTTACGCACAGGAGGCGTCCCGTTTTTTATCTTCAACAACAGGCGCATGATCTTGCGCTCCTTCATCTCTTCCACGGAAAGCTCTGTCTCGTCCTCCTCCTTGAGAATTTTGGCAAAGTACTGCGCATCCTCCGCCTTGAAGAAAGCGAGGTTTCCAACGCCTGGGATCTCCGTGGGAAGTTCGGGGGCAAGTCCGGCTGCTGCTGCTGCTGCTGCTGCATCGGAGCCCTCCTTGATCTGGAAACCGCCGAGGTCGTTGACAGGAGTAGCCATCAGCTTCCTGGGAGCTACCAACGGGGCATAGCCTGGAGGTGGTGTGACGATCGCATATCCTGAGGACGGAAGGAGAGCATCGAGCTCCTCGTCCGTAAGGTATCGGTTATGCTTGTCGTCCTGAGATAGACCGGGGGCATTCATAATAATAGGAATCAGAGGAGTTTCGGGGGCTGGGGCGGGTGTTTGGTCCCAGCGCGAGCGCTTGGGCGTCTCGCCGGGTGCGTCTGCAGGCGTGGCATCCCAGCGAGACCGACGCTTTTTCGGTGCATCGGTGCTCTCCTTGGATTCCGGTTCGCCCATCTTGACGTCCTCGTTCTCCTTGTCATCGGACTCCTGGTCCCATCGTCGCTTGCGCCTGCCACCGGTGGCGAGTTCTTTCGCGGCCTCCAACTCCGCCGCAACGGCCTCCAGCTCTTCGCGTGGGGGGGTCTTGTCCAGGTCCATCTTCATCTTCCCCTCTTCCCGCTCCCGCTTCTCCTTTTCTTCAATCGCGCGCTTCACCCGTTGCTCCTCCTTCTCCAGCATCTGCAACCTCATCGCATCCTTGTATCCGCCCTCCACATCCTGGCCGTCCTCGCCCGTCTTGAAAACGTCCGCGCTCTCGTGCGCAACGCGCTCGAAACGCCGGTTATGGTAATCAGACTGGCGAGAGGCTATTTGGCGCTTGGAGGCTGTCTCAGCGAAAGGATCGTACCCTTCCTCCTCGACCAAGGCCTCCATCTCCTCCAGCACCTCCTTCGGCGCCGTAAAGCTGTCAAGTAGACGACCCTCGGATTGAGACATATTGTCGACTCCCGAACGTGAAGAGAGAAATTAGTCGGGTGGGCGGCGATGAAGGGGGCAAGCAGCGGGCGTCGTTCGCTGGAGTCAAGGCCGCTTACGGGAGCAACAGTGCGATTCTCTCACGCCACAACGCTATTTTTCGTTAATTATAATTCGTGACAGATATATGTCAATCGAGTAGAAAAAGATCGCGTGTAAGCACGGACCGGCGTATATTATGTCCAGGGAGTAATCTGTTTCTAGTAGTGGGAGGGCGGCATGCAGACACACAACTGGCAAGTCTTGCCGTATGTAGCTGAGCAGTCATGCAAACCAACCGTCCGGCATGGGTACGGACATTGTGAGCTGGCCGGTAGGGTGTGGTGTACATACGACCATAAATTGCTACGCAATGAATTCTGTTGGAAGTCTGTATTCATGGACCCATGCAACTAGGCAGCATCGTCGAAGCCTCACAGATGAGACCGGAAAAGCTTTGTTGCGGCACCACCGAGGTATATGGATGTTGCTGAGATGAGCCTAGTGTGATGAACTCTGTAAAATTTTGCGGGGAGGAAAATGGGAGCGGGAATCCACCGTGGACGGCATCTAGTCGTATAAGGCCCTCACCCGCGACTGACTGATCTGATACGACTCCTCCTAGGATCCCCTCCCGCTTCAGCGGGGTAAGCTTATCACGGATACCCCCAGTCATTAGAGATGTCCGAGCTCACCATCGGCACGGCCGGCCAGCAGTGTGGAGAAGGATGATCCTGGCGCCGGCAAGCACCACATTTGCCGCAACGCGCTTGCGTGCAGTAGCTGACAACTCCAAACATGGTATAGGTTCTGAATCTTCGGTGTGCTTAGCTAACCCCTCCGAGGAGCTGGTTCATGGGCAGATTCCAGGCTGAGGTTGGGCTGAGGGCTTCCTCGCAATCTTGCAGGGAGAAGTTCAAAAATCCTCCGGGTTTGCCAGTTGTCCTAGCGGCCCCCTCCGGACAGGTTCAAGATCGTCAACGCTCACCGAGACACCCAAAAATCACAGTTCAGCGCTGCTAGCGGTGGATGAGGTGTTCACTTGTCCTCTCGCCCCAAAGCATCTCCACAAATCAAGGGCACAGGATGTCCACCGTTGAAGATTAAGCCTGAGCATGGCTCCTGACGGTCATGGAGAAGAGATTCGTCAGATTTTAGCTGGCCAGCGCAAGGAAACAAGGTTTCTTCGACAGTCAAGGGGTTGGCGGCGGAGGCGTGAGGAGACACTGCACGCCATCGCGTGTGGCTCAGACACGGATTGAGTCAGAGTGGTGCTTTTGAAACGTTGCAACGAGTGTACCCTTCTCCTTCACGCGCTACTGCGCTGATGTGTCCCAGCAAGGCACTTGTTGATCGTCCACCAAGACTCTGCTCTCTCTTGAAAGCTTGTCATTTGCCTCCCGAGGATGTGACCATGCCGTCCTCCTGGACCCCTTTTTTGGGAGCTCGCTGGGACTAGACTCGCGCAGGACCCAAATCCTCATCAGAGAGGATGTTGCAGCTCAACAATACAAATGGACTGGAATTCGAGGTTCGACCAACTTCCTCGTCTTGTAAAGTTATTGTCATATTCAATAAGCCATCGGACCATGGTTCGTCGTCGATGAGCATTGGAGTGATACACCGGATGCTCTCCTTCTCCTCCGTCGCATCCGGATTGACTTCAAGCCTCTGGATTATCTGACTCTTCGATTAACCCGTTCACTGGGTCGTCATCGAGCTCGTTTCGACGTACCCGTCACTGTCCGAGGCGCGCGCTCTGGCACCTGCTATCAATTTGCCGCCTTCGTTCAACCCCGCATCCTCCAGCGAACGGCGGGCTCTTGGAACCATCTCACAGCTCTTGCAGGGAATGATGCTGGCCTCAGCTATGATTCGCCCTGTCTTGTTGACCTGTGTGCGGTGACAAGAACATCCTCTCCCTGCAATGAGTTGCGATGATTGCGATGATCTGTGGCCATGTGCAATGACCTGCGATTCAAGGGGTCGAAGTGACTATCACTGTGAACTGTCGTGGAATTTGTGTTCTGTCCTGGCCGATGCTGGACGCACCTGGTTATTGGGATGCCCGTGGCCTGTAAGGGAGCAGTCGACTATCCGGTAGCGTGATGGGCCACCCGTATATAACACCAGACGGAGGATGATTAACTGTGCCGGGAATGTACGTGAACCTAGCGACAGATCTGCCACTGTCATTGGATGCCAGCGTTACCCTAGCTTGTGCGAGAAAGCATTGTCTGTTATAACCCCAGGAATAATCATCAGATGACTACCCTTTGGAGCGTCTACGTTGGTCCTCGATGCCCTGAAGGACGAGCACATATGAACCGCGGGGTGTGGACGGAACCAATTCGGGGCTCATTCATTCGAAGAAACGCTCCGGACTCACTCCTCAGCCTCCGTTCACAGCAATCACCAGCCCTCCGCTTTGTCGTGCGACAGCGACCCTCTTCCAGTCATTCTATTGCACAACGACGGGCTCCTGCACCCACACCCATTGTGAGTTAATCCTTCTTTGCTGTCAGCCGCATTGCAGCATGTACCCTCTGCAAGCGGAGCTTACCGTGGTTCCAGTGTCTAAGAATCCCGTCAACCTTATCGACGAGATCACCATCATTGAAGTCAGGACGGACGGAGAGTCGCCTAACAGCACCAGCATCGGAGGGAGGAACTGTGCAATCCCGTGTGTATCTCTTTCTATGTACTCTGTGAAGACCGGTACTCATGGCTGCCACTGGACTATCCTTAGTATCGCGGCAATCCATACGGTGCTGCAAGTCCATCGCAATATGTCCTTTCGAGGCAACAACGTGCTATTCGGTCTCGGACCAGAATACTTCATGCGCCACATCCGAGGTAACCTTGCGATCCCAGCGGCACGATCGGCTTCTCTTTCCCCCTTTACTCCAGCCCATACCCATCTAGACGACGGGGCACACTCATCCACCAACCGAGGTCGTGCAGCCGCTGCTCCGCTGGCTGACAGCGAAGCCCCAGTTGCTTCTTGCGAGCCTTCGTCACAGGTCGTCCCTCCAATCCCCGATAACAGTGCCGGTCCCGCGCAGCTTGTCCCATCACAGGAGCATCTCATCGCATCCCCTGCGCACTTCGTCGCACTGCCCTTGCCCAGTTAAACCGGTCCCTGGTTTCGGTGCAACCACGACAAACGAATCTTGCATCGTTCTTCTCGCTGTCGTGGCCTTCTGTGGCTGGAACCTTCCGTTCTCGATCTCCCATCAGAAATGTGTTTACTTCGTGCTTGTGATGAGAAGAGAAGGACAATTTATTTTCGCATTTTTCATTTCTAAATATGGACTTATCATTTTCCTTTTCCCACCTTTCCTTTTCCAAAGTCACGTGACCTTCAGTGGCAGCAGTACAGCATCATTGACACTGCCCTGCACTGCCCTGCACTGCCTTGCACAGCCCTGCACAGCCACCGGAGTTTTATTCCGCTTACTCATGAACAATGACTCGTTATTCCTTCTAACTCCTTGATTCATAATCCTGACCCACCTAAGTGGGTCGGTCTTACTCATCCTTGTGCCCTGCATGTGATTCTCTTGTACTATTCTTGGACCATGGATTTGTGTATATAAGACCCCTGTAGCTCGCCCTAAGTCCCCATCTCGACCTCTTGTGTCTTGGGGACTTAGGTGAGTAACCGTCTCTGTACTAGATACTATG
>NW_006767437.1:320076-390855 GCF_000264995.1 Punctularia strigosozonata HHB-11173 SS5 | reverse complement strand
GGACTCAAGGTCACACACTAAGTCCCCAAGACACAAGTTAGCATAGTATCTAGTACAGAGATGGTTACTCACCTAAGTCCCCAGACACAAGAGGTCGAGATGGGGACTTAGGGCGAGCTACAGGGGTCTTATATACACAAATCCATGGTCCAAGAATAGTACAAGAGAATCACATGCAGGGCACAAGGATGAGTAAGACCGACCCACTTAGGTGGGTCAGGATTATGAATCAAGGAGTTAGAAGGAATAACGAGTCATTGTTCATGAGTAAGCGGAATAAAACTCCGGTGGCTGTGCAAGGCTGTGCAAGGCAGTGCAGGGCAGTGTCAATGATGCTGTACTGCTGCCACTGAAGGTCACGTGACTTTGGAAAAGGAAAGGTGGGAAAAGGAAAATGATAAGTCCATATTTAGAAATGAAAAATGCGAAAATAAATTGTCCTTCTCTTCTCATCACAATCTACGCTGAATTCAATCAACGTTATGTACTCGGCATGGTTCAATTTGAGCCCGCAACTGAGGAGGAACACAGCATTTTAACCCAATCAATCGCACCGGCGGCTACTACAGGAGATGCCAACGTTATCATCACCCAGGCACAACTTCTTGGCAGTCCCGAAACTCTTCCCGTCGCGTGAGTTCATCCTATATCTCTCTTCCACCGCACTAAAGGCCTGCAGGGCTACGGCAGGCAACTTCACTCCACCGCCACCCATCCCTCATGGAAGAAGATTCCAATGCCCTGTTGACGATTGCGGGCAAAGCTACGGCAGGCGTACAGATTACCGTCGCCACTATCTGGATGTACATACGTTGCCTCTCCGGTGCCCATGTTGCCCTAGCACCTTTCAGCGGACTCGAGTGTACCAGCTCGATGCTCACAGTGGGTGCTGATCCCCATTTCTCCTGGAATGTTAACTGAAATGACAACCTAGTGAGCAACAAACATACCTCTGTTGGGCCCATTTGACAGAGCGCCGTCGTAGACATCGTTGCTCGGGGAACAAAACGGCCTCGCCGTCCAGGTTTCAATTTACAGCCGCCATCTCGTTATCCCACCGTATTGCGTGGTGACGTCAGTCTACCTGCGGCCCTTTGGTTTCCAGCTCGCTTCCTCCATCCTATTGCCCTGACTCGGACCAACCATCTTATCGCCGATTCACTCTCTTGTTTGTCGAGACTCGTTCACCACCACCATCATCATCGTCCCAGCAAACCGGCGCGGCATCGTTATACCATGCGACTTGGCTCGGCTAGGTTGCCGAAGATCGGATCTCACAACTACACATGCGCGGAGCTGCCGAGGACTCATCACACGCTACGATGCTTTAACGCTCAACAACGCACACCCATAACTCAGTGCTCGACCACCCCGGCTATGTCAACCTAGAACGGACAGCGGCCTTTCGCCGTCGGTGCACCGTTCGTGGTTGGCATACGCGATGGGGAGGTTGCACATATTATCCGTTCACTTCTTGCATATTCTCGTTGTGGAGCAAGGAGCAGGTTTTGTGCGGATCTGTTGTAACAACGACGTACTACTAACAGGTGCACTTATCCGTGGAGCTGCCGGCCACTTATCCATCGGGATCTTCTATCGTGTACGCTTCGCGTAACTCTGGTACTTGTAGAGTCTTATAATTTCTTTGTATGGATGACACCACCACATTGTAGTTACACATTTTTGTCTCGTTGACCGGAACGAAAAGGCGTTGAACATGATCAGTTCATCTTCATGCATACACCTCCATGTGGCCAATTGACGAGGAACTGTGCTTCGATCCGAACATTAACATCTCGTGCGAGGCTTAACCAATCCTCTACTCCACCGTTGCAGGTCAAGCTCTTCGTCGATCGAGCATGTCCGTGATCGTGAAGTCCCTTTCCCCCAGGCGAAACACTGAACCACTTGAAGCGGCGCGCCCTCGCATCGGGCGCGGGAGGATGACGACGTGCTCGGGCTGGCGCGTCGAGACCACGGAACCACAACTTTCGATCGGGCAGAGCGTCGACATGCATTGCAGCGTCCCGTACAAGGGAGCGTGTGTCAGTCGGACCAGTCCCTCTTGCTGCGGCTCTGCTTCTTGCAGCTTTGCTTTGCTTTGGCGATCCGGCGTCGAGTCTGATCGGCGACCTCCAGTTTCCGGACCCGCTCCTTCTGTTCTGGGGAGGCCTCGTTGACGATAGAAGCCGATGCGGCTTGAACGATCAGCGTGCGTAGCTGTAGGCGTGCATTGTCAGGGACTCGCTCGAGACGAAGACACGGACAAGGAGATGCATGCCTTGGACAGGCATTCGTCTATGTTTTGTGCTTGCGAGCGATGTACCGTGGATGTGATGAGGATGCTGCGGGAGGACGCTGCATAATGGGGCTGCCAAGGTCCTTGGTCATGGTTCATTCGTGTGATTGGCCAACAAGGGGACATACCGATCGTACAATATAACCTCTTGCCCAAGGTGGTATCCATCCAGCGTCAACGGGGCATCGAAGGGTCGCTTTCGTATTGACTTTGTTCACGTTCTGGAGAGCGCGTCAACATCCTCCTCTCGAGTGGCAAGGGGGCGTGCTAACTTGCCCACCAGGACCCGAGCTCCTCGAGAACGTTAGCTCAACTAACTCCCTTGGCAATACCGGGCTCGCTTTGAAGCGGTCCAACCACATGCGTGCCTTATTGTTGTCCTCGAGGGTGCGGAGCACCTTCAGTGCTGGCGGGGTCGGTATGCCATGATCTGAATGCGCGAAGCGGGACAACAATGGATCCAAGGGTCGCAGCGTCACAGAAAAGGGCTTTGGTCTCAGTACCGCGGTCAGGTTCGCTAGGACATGTCGCCGCAGAAACATCACAAGTTGTTCCGAGCCTCTGACGGAAAAGCCCGTTGACGTCATCTCGATGCACAGCCCCAATGTGAGAGCCAGCAAGGCCGAGCGCAAACGTAGGATACGCGAACCACGATAACCTCCTTGGGCTCCTTGGCTCACAAGTTCTGCGATTTCTTACAGCTGGGATAAGTTCTTGATAGCTAGCAGCTTGTAAGGAACGATCGGGAAACATGACGGTCACCGTCGATCCTAGGTAAGCGTCGTCACTGGAGGAAATAAGTATGATTCCCCGGGAGTCGGCTAACATATTTGACTACGCAGCATCGCTGACAAGCCGCAGCGACCGACCTTCACCTCGAACACAACGTCACCTTTGGACCAGCTCCGGAAGCCAGGCGTGTCCGTGATGGAACGAACGCCCTCGGGAGGGTTCAGCACGACGAATGGCACGCTCTACGTCTCCAAGCCGTTTCGGAGCAGAACGAGCAAGAAGATGCGCGCGATGGTCAGCTTTGCCCCGCGCAAGAGCGCGTTTGACATTCAGAACGAGCAGAGCATAACGAATGAGTTCAGGGTACGTCATTCATATGCCCTGCGACCGTGTATGCGACTTGAATTGGGTATACTTTCCCAACATAGGGCTTCTTCACACTCTTCTGGATCTCAATCTTCATCCTCGCCGTGGGTGCCTACGTCCGCTCCTTCGAAAGATCAGGCTACTTCCTTGAGCTTGCCTTCGCGCGGCTCATGTCCCGCAACGCTGTATCTCTCGCCATCTCCGATGCAGTGCTCGTCCTCAGTACCGGCTTTTGCGTGCCGTTCGCAAAAGCCGTTTCGAAAGGCTGGATACGCTACTACTGGTTCGGCGTCGTGATTCAGCACGTCTTCCAGACGTTCCTTCTCGCCGTTACCGTAACCTGGACATCCAATCAGTGCGTATGACTGTGATGATCCTTCCGGCCGGTCCTCATTTTTGTCACAGACATTGGCCATGGGTTCAGTCCGGCTTCCTTACCCTGCACACCCTCGTTATGATTATGAAAATGCACTCCTACATGTCGACGAACGGCTATCTCTCCTACGCGCACGCGCACGCTCAGCAACTCTTGGCCCAGTTGCAGAAGGCTGCCAACGCGCAGGGAGGCTGGCAGAAGGCTCTCTCCGACGCCAAGGCGAACAGTCCGGAGGCTCACGACGAGAAGGAAAAGGAGGGTGAACTAACCCCGAGTGTATCCAACACCGCCAGCTCCCCCGCTGTCGGCACCCCGGCAGTACCGACCGGTGCGGACGTGAGCACCTCCTATATAGACGCCGACGCGGCCTCAACTCTGCGCCAACGCCTTGTAGCCGCCACAAATGCGGCCCAGAAAGCTGGCACCAACGAAGAAAGCGCCTCCAAGCTAGTATCCGAGGCCGCCGCCGCCGTCAAACCTTCCCCAGGTGACACTGTGATGTCTGCACATCCGCCGGCCATCTCCACGGATTCCGATTCTCCTCGTGCACCCACTCCGCATCCCCTCGTGCATCATCCAGACCCAACGATTGCGGATTTGGTCAGGGAGTACTCTGAATTGGAGTCCGAGCTTACATCCATGGGTCCGAAGTATGTGCGCTGGCCAGAGAACATTACCTGGAAGGACTTTGCCGTCTATCAGCTCATCCCGACACTCGTTTACGAGCTTGAGTATCCGCGCACGGACAAGTCAGTGACCACCGCTTAGCCCCGCAAATCAACATACTGACGTTGAGCGAACTGGCAGGATACGGCCATTATACGTGTTTGAGAAGACAGTTGCCACCTTCGGCACCTTTGCGTTGCTATACACCGTCACAGAGGCATTTATCCTGCCTCTTACCCCAACACCGGATCAATCGTTCCCTAAATCGCTGCTGGACCTCGCGCTCCCCTTCATGATCGCATATCTGTTACTATTCTATCTTATCTTCGGTACGTTGTCATCCAAGAATGGATCCAGGCAAGTCGCTAATACAAAGTCATCCAACAACAGAGTGCATATGCAACGCTTTCGCCGAGTTATCATAGTATGTCATCCGTGCACAAAATCTTCCAACAAGACCAAGTAACCTGTTTACAGCTTCGCCGACCGCCAATTTTATGAGGACTGGTGGAACTCGACATCCTGGGACGAATTCTCCCGGAAATGGAACAAGCCCGTTCATACGTTCCTCCTCCGACACGTATACGCGTCCAGCATATCAACCTATCGCATCTCGCGAGGCTCGGCTATGTTCCTTACGTTCCTGCTCAGTGCGGCAGTGCACGAGCTCGTGATGGTGATTGTGACGCACAAGATCAGGTCAGTCTCCTCATTCTTCTTTCCGTTCTCTGATACACGTAAGCGGTTGCTCACAAGATGGGCTGCTACAGAATGTACCTCTTTGTGATGCAGCTCGCCCAAATCCCACTGATATTCATTGGCCGGATACCTGCCATCAAGCAAAACAAGCTTCTAGGCAACATCGTCTTCTGGATCGGGCTCTACGCCGGCTTCCCGTTGCTATGCGTCGCGTACTGCGCATATTGATCTTTCCACCTCACTGAGCAAGGAACAGTTATGGGTTGAGGCAGCAAGGGGATGCGCCTAGCTTTTCGATTACGAACCATATGACCTTATCGCGCCGACACGCTTCTTCACGATTCGAGTATCCCCGTTGGCTTCATAGACCTTTCCGATACCTAGCTATCGCTCATCTCTGCGCCATGTAGCACACTTGTATAAGAAACCCGTATATCTTACAGTGCTATCGGACAATAATAACGGATCCGTCACTCCCCCTTGGCTCCGTTTTTCTCCCCGACGTCAAGCGCCACCAGGAATCGGCTGACCGCACTACATGCGCCGACGCTGAGCCTCCACTGCGAAGAACGGGAAGATCGACTTACTTATAACCGGCGCACGTCCCAGTGATCTCGACGATCTCCCGCTCGTCCTTGCAATGCTCCCGAAGCCGCGCGAAGGTCTCGTCGCTCACCGTCACGTCCCGCGTCATCTCGACGGCATATGCCCACGCCGCGTGCTGCTTGGGCGAAAGACCCACGCCGTTCCCGGCTTTGATACCTGCGAGCGCCTCGTCGCTCACGCCTGCGGCCGACGCCAGCGGCGCATGATGGTCCCATTCTACGTACACACGCGGTTGATGCATCTATGCGCGCAGAAACGCCGCTTTCACGGGCACGCACCGTACAGCGCGCCATTTACGGCTGCGACCGCGCAGATGACGATCTCGCGTATGTCCGGGGTCAGAAGCATCTCCGTCCGGATGGCGCCGATAAATGCGTTCCAGCCCGCGGCGTAGGGTGGGGAATGGAGAAGCGCGAGGTCGAGTGCCTGCAAAGGTCGAGGATGGCGTCGAGCCGCGATCGCCGCGATCGTCTGGTCTGTTGCGGGATCTCCGGTGGACTCACCCCGCGGGGGTGGGGTGAAGTACGGAAGGCGCATGAGCGGTATGAAGGAAAAAGACGGGATATAGATCAGATAAGATCGACCTTACAGGCGTAGCTTAAGGGTGCATGATCCTGAGAGTATCGCGCCCGAACGTACCTTAATAGGGACATCGACTGAATTCACTCGCGAATTCGAAGACTCGAATGGCTGGCTATTTCGTGACAGTTTGACACCAAACGGATACGTTCCTCAATAAGCAAGCCGGTGTCAGTCCTCGGGGAGTTACTCATACAGCTACTCGATCGGGCATCCTGAGTTCTACTCCCAACTCCCATTGTTCCGCTCCGCAACGTCAAGAGCCACCAAAAAGCGCGTAGTCGCTCTGTAAAAAGGTCGTCGGCAAGATCAACCAAGGTGAAACGTTTCCTCGTCATCTCGACGGCATATTCCCACACCGTGCGGTGTTTATCCACCATGCCTGCCCCACTGCCTGATTTGATGCCCTCCAGAGTCTCTTTGCTTACACCGGCTTTTAGCGCGAGGGGAACACGGTGATCCCATGCTGCTCGCGCGAAATGAAATTGGGGATGACCAGACACGCGTCACAGTCCGCCAACAAAGGCGGGCCTTCAAGCTAACATACCGTACAGTGCCCCGTTTAGCGTCGCGACTGTGCAGATAATGATTTCTTTCACATCATCGGAAAGCGACGTTTGGGTGCGGATGGCGCCAAGAAACGAGCTCCAACCCGCAGCATAGGGCGCCGAGTGCAGAAGAGCAAGGTCGAGCTCTTGTAGAGCTCCAGGGCGTCGGCGAGCGGAAATAGACGCTATGGTCTCGTCGAGGAAATCGTCCCACGTAGACTTCCCTGGTGAAGGGGGCGTGAAGTGCACATCAGAGACGGATGGATTGAGAGGAGAGGAGCAGATCCGATGCGCCAAACTCAGTTACCGCGCTTCGGGGTGAGAGCGAGTTGCCGGCATTTGCCCATGCACAAATATATTGTAGGTCAAAGCAAAGATACAAATGCACCACAGTCGTTGAAAGCGGGAGGCAAAGACGTAGCTCTGATCAGGATCACGAGCGAGTGAGCCACGTCCAGGTGAAAGTATGGAAGGAGAGCCTGCCAAGACGATTGCAACTGTGGGCAAATGGGTGTAGTAAGAGCAGCAGTAATAGAGTGAGATCGTCTAGAATCGACTGCCACCGTGTTCGGGATTGTAGCCTGGCGAAGGAGAAGTATCGGTTGAACAGTCAGCACAGGCGTGCTCCGATGACACGCACGTATAGCTCAAACCCCAGCGTATCTGGCGATATGTTGCTTTGCAGACCCAGCAGCTTGCATATGATGATCGAGGCCACAGATGTCTTTCATCAGGAATGTCCGTGGCATTGTCGCGCGCGGCATTGTCTGCGAGGCAGATATATATGAGGCGAGGGCGATAGCATCCACCCAGCAGATCTTTTTGTCCAGAATGAGCGCCAGCACGTCCAAACGAAACCGCGTAAAGATTAAAAGAAGGGTGTCAGGAATGGTCGAACGCATCTTCCGTCCTAAGGTCAGCCACTTCACTGCCCATAAAGTCATGCTCATGTGACGCCGTCAGCGTTCCGCCCGCCGTGCCCCCAATGGGGTCGACCTCCCACCCGACACCGGTGACGAGCCTTTGCTCTTTGCCTCGTCCGATGCATACGACACGAGTGTCACCTCCTCCGACATAGACCACGGAACTCCGGCGATTCAAAACGCCGTCGCTCCGGAATGCGTGTCTCCTGAGGTGGAGGAGTTCAGTGCGGCAGAGGGTGAAGTGTCGGGGACTCCGTCAGAACGCGAAAGTGCGGCCCACGACAGCGACGGAGGCTCCAGTATTATGGGCGTGGCAGGATGGACTGAGGCTGGAGGGCTATCCATCTGGTCGGAGCCATCAAGTTCGGAACACGACAGCCACGAAAGCTCCCCGCCCTCGGCCTCGGGCAGCTCCTCAATCCTGCAGAACCTCGACATCCTAATCGAACTTGCGGATGCAGTGAATTTGCACACTTCACCACCGCATTGCAATATGGATATGCAGGTCGTTGTGTTCAAGTCTCCATTCACTATCCCCGTGTCATTCGTGCCACATCTCCACGCGAAGATGTCCTTCCAATTGACGTGGTGGCTCCGAACAGTCCCAACTCTTGCTATGTAACGCTGTCCCGATGATTCCAAGAAATAATAATATAATACATCCTACCGTGTTCGTGCCGCCGTTGACTGCAACCCTAATCACCCCGGGTCTCATCTACCGCCCGGATGAGAACCTCGATCTTGGCGGAGCGAGGCTTGATAGTACACGGGAACGGCTTGGGATGGCTGATGATGCCACTTGTATGCTCCACGACAGGCTCCAGGACGCGTCCAGTGTCGTCAACCGACTTGCTGATATCAAATGCGGCCAGTGACATCGCGCACGCCAGGAAGACGGACGAATCACCCAACGCCTGACCTAGAGGTAAGATGATATGACTGATATCAGCGACGGCCGACAGCAACTGACAGAAGGGACATACCTGGGCAGACGCGTCGCCCGAACCCGAAGCAGAAAGAACGTGGATCTGGCTCTGCTGGTTTTCCTGGTGAAGCGATGAACCGTAACGGATCAAATGTCATGGGGTCTTTGTATGTCCTAGGGTCATGCAAGAAGCCCCTATACACGGCACATTCAGATCTTGAACTGTTTGAGTTTAACTATGTTAAACCGTGATGCGTACCAAATATTCGCAATGACTACTGTGCCCTTGGGTATGAAGTATCCGTCGTGGATATCGTCCTCCCTCACAACGTGCGGAAGACCTTGCAAGAACGCGGATCAGCGTGGCGACCCAATTAGAGCACCAGTGTGTACCGAACCTTGCGGAGCCACGGGATGCCACCGGAATACCTCCTTCACCAGGGCATCCGTGTACGGTAGATTTGGTCGGTCAGCGAGCGTCGGCAGTCGGTCAGTACCGACCACGCTGTCAATCTCGGCCTGCGCCTTCTTCTGGATATCTGGATACAACGTCATGAGGAGGTAGAAATTGTACTCAGCCTGTGGGTTGCTTCAATATGTGCAGACATAGTATGCAGCAGCGAGCGATTAACTTACAGCGACGGACTGGGAAGTAGGCACAATCAAACTCATGCATCGGGCTTTGACAATGTTCACGGGACAAGTACTCACCGTATCCGCTCCTCCTATGGATCGGGCATGAGCATCATGCTCTCAACGGATTCCTAGCATGAATAACTCACCGCCGTATAGATCAAGCGAACCCCATTTGACGAGCTCCTCCGTGTACGGAACACCGCCCTCTGCTAGTCTCTCCAAGTATATTGACGTGTACGATCGAGGTGCCTTTCCTGCGGCCTTGGCCCGAGATGAATCATGCAGCGCCGTTACCTGGGGTGATGAGGGTCTCGCACCATCTGTCCCCTCACGAACGCGAGAGGGGCGTTGACAGACTCAAGCAGCCTACGACGCATTTCTCTGGCGCTCTTTTTGAAGCCCATGCCCGGTAGCCACCCAGGAAGGTGTGCAACTGGCGCCTTTCGGTGAATGCGAGAATTCGTACAAAGGGAGGGTACTCACGAAACGGTATGGCATCAACGAGGTAACGTCCTGGAGTTGTGACCTCGCCGAACTCGTCCATCACGCGTTCAATGCGGGAAATCATAGGATCTTCGCCCTCCACGACGTCGTACCCATGGCATATCTTGATAATGATTGCCCCTGCCAGCCTAGTTGATATTCATATGACCGAAATGAGCATCTACTCGGTGTTGCAGATCACCAACATACTTGCGAATGTGCCTGGGGAGGTTGGAGGGATCATCCAGCACCCTCAGGAGGAAACGGTGCGTTTCACGCTCTTCAATGGGAGCAAACCCCGCTAGGTTATCCCTTCCCGCCAATATACCTGACATAAATTTTAGAGACCATCTCGTGGGATAGTAGTTTCGTGGGCGAACACGGACCATGGAACAGCCGTCTGAACTGCCTGAAACGCTCGTCAGCTGACCGGAGCGTGATATGCTGGTCATGGCCGACAAGCTCTCCAGCCATCACCATCCGTGGTCGGTCACTGTAGATGTTGGACTTCTTATCTGAAGGTCCCTCGTCAGCGAAGTTTAGTCGAAATCGGCTACTGAGGACTAACCCAGCGTATCGGCAGCCACTCGTGACGAGTTCAGGATGAGCATTTTCTGTCCGAGGACATCCACCATCGCCATATCACCTGGCAGGAGTGAGGAGTTGTACATGGTGTTGAGGACGGGAACGTAGAACAAATCAGGCCCCCCATACCGTGTTCTGCTCCCCATTCTGTGTACGTCTTCCATTCTTGCTCCTTCGGTAGCTGCAGGAGGTTTCCAATACCGGGGAGTCCTTTAGGTCCCGGCGGGTATGAAGCAGGGAGGCGTTTCCTCGTCAAGAAGTGTTTGGCCAAGTAGATCGCAAAGGCCACCACAGACACGTCGAGGACGCGGACCTTGGAGAGCACATCTTGAAAGCGAATGATGTTCATTTCCTTGAGCATGCTAAATGACGTGCTGGGATAGGATGGTCCGCCGAAGGTAAGCATGACACCATATTCATAGTCCCAGCCCTAACTTCAGGCGACCAAGCGTTTCCGCCCGCAGAAATTCCCATGAGGCGGAGCTACGTAGAAGCGAAGGCAAAGGAAGGCAATCAGGAAATGGTTTGCGGTCCCGGATCAGTGCATATCCGCGGTGCATTGGCGTTGGCATGCACCCGTTCTTGGGGAGGTTCAGAGTGCGGGCTTTCAGATCTTCCGACTTCAATACTGAAGTATGTAGACGTGTCTCCATAATCCGCATGTCATTTTACAGCGGTATATGATTGTCTCCCGCGGGCTTTCAGGCCGTCTTCCGCGGCGTCAGGCCAGAGCGTTGTCGATCATCGGAGGGAGGACCGGACCGTGATGTCGGGAGCAATCTCACTGCGGTCAATCGTGGCGAATCTGCTTCCGGCCTTGTGCGAATGTGGAAAATAGGAAATACATGTGATGCCCGGATTACGTTCGTTGACAATACACTGAACAACAGGGAATGCGTTAAATGGTGCTCCCTCCAGCCTTCTTATCTGTATACGACTTCAATCTGTACAGATGTCAATTAGACATGGGAGAGACTACAGCAACAACAACGATTCAAGCATTCACCTTTGGTAATCCCGTTCAACCTTGGCCTTATCATTCTTTTTCCTCTTCTCTCCTCCTTCATCCCCGCTACCTCCGCCGCCCTTCTTCTTCTCCTTTCTCGCGCGCCGCTTCTGTTCTTTCTCCAGAGTCTCATCCATGGCAAGAATATCCTTGATAGACGGCACGGCGGAGGATGCCAGAGGCTGCAACCGCATTGGTTGTTCTTCGGAGTCTTCCTCCTCCGGAGCCTTTTGCTCTGCCTGTTGTGGTGAACGAGATCCGCCCGCCAATTTCACCTCTGATAGCGCTGGGAGTAAAGGCGCTTCCTGTTCCGCTTCGGGCTCGTCATCGTCAAACCAGCCTTTTCGTTTACGAGGTGGGGCAGTTTCCGGTGGTCCGCTCTGTTCCTTTGAGCCATGATCCTGCGCATCATGGTTCTCCCGAGGGTCATCTTCATCCTCGTCATCTTCATCACCGAGATTGAGCCCTTCGTACTCCCCAGCGCCCGCGAAGATGTCAAAGTCTTCATCGACGGGCTCGTGCTCGTGCTCTGGGGGCGGCGGTGCAGGTGCAGGTGCCGATGTCGATGTCATCCCTTCTGCGGGCGTCGTCTCTGCCTTCGTCTCGTCACCCTTGCCCTCCTCGACCTTTCTCTTCTTTTTCTTCTTCTTGCCTTCGCCTTCCTCCTTGCCCTTCTTCCTCTTCGCCTTATCATCTGCCTGCCCTATGGGTTTGAACCCAATTGGCTTGAATTTGCCCTCCTTCTTTTTCGCCTCTGGCGGGTCAACCTTTTTCTCCTCTTTCTCCTGTTCCGGCTCGACACCCGAGCCATCTCCCGCCTGGTCCGTCGTTCTCCGCTCCTTGAGCTGCTTCAACACGTCCGCCCTTGATCGCTTCTTTGTGGTTTCCACCTCTCTGAATACTTGCTCTAGCTCTTCGTCATCTTGCGTTGCTGACGTCTGGGCTTCCTTCGCCTTGTTTTGTTCGAGCAGAGAGTAGTCGAGACCCTTGACGAGAACAGAGTGTTCGCTATTGCCCCCAAGATACCGTCGCTTCTCGTCTAACTGTATCAAACGTGTTGTTGAGCGTCTGAAACACATTCCTTACAGCGATGAACGCACCGAGCCCTTGTCCTCCTCGTTCGCATGCTGCTTCTCGAAGTCCTCTAATAGTGCTTCCACCTGGATGAGACACGTCAGATGCATGGAGCGACACCAGACGCGAGTGGTACAGGACGTACATGCGCAAAGTCGTTACCGCCGCCCGTCCGACGCTCTGCAGCACGATCACGGTACTTTCCGTCCGCACCTTTGACTTTGCGAGGTTTGAAGGCGGGCTGCGACGGGTCTATCAATTTCGCCTTTCTGACGCGGTTTCGTCAGAATTGAATGAATGTGAACCGCAACAACGGATGTATTCGAACGCACTTGGAAGCGGATGCTGCCGCGGCAAGCAGAGAGCCGCGCGAGGTGGATGCCCTGCTGGCTACCGGTCTAGGCGTTTGCAGCAGCTTTCTGAACGATTCCTGATTATGAATCGCATCAATTGCATGAGATGACCTGCGTATGATCAGACGAACTTGGTCCATGAAATCTGCGGCAGCGGTTGCAGGCAAGCCTGTGACCGCGGTGGCTGTGCCCGTATCCCTCTTCGCTGGAGCTTTCGGTCTGCATTCACGGTTGAACTTGTGCGACAGTGAGGCTCCAAATCAAGAACGGCGTGGCTGGTCATTGTCATAGACCCACTTTCTTAACCATGTTTGCCCAAGTTCTCCTCTTCCTGGCTACCCTCAGCCTGCTACATGGTTAGCCCAAGCCTACGTTGTCGGTATCCATTGGCTCATACATTCTAAAGCCGCGTATTCCGCCTACGAGCGTTAGTGCAGAAGTTCTTAAAATCTTACATGACAGCTGGAATATGCTGTATATCCAGATTTGTCACATCTCAAAGCCCTTGGAAAACCCGAGGGAGCTTTACCTTCGGACGTGAGTGCTTCCTCTTCGTGAGAGTCAACTAGAATCCCCTGTGCTGAATACCGCCGTATACGTAGGTCGCTGTCGAAGCGATTGTATCTCTCGTGTTGGGGACAATCGGGGCGTCCATGAGGGCGCCAACGCTGAAGGAAATAACATGGGCGAGCGAAATGAAGACAAGGTGCGCAGAGGTTTGCACTGTCCACCGGATTACGCTTACAGTTAGCTTTAGAACGGTGGAGGAGATGAACACAAGATTAGGCTTCGTGCAGTGGGGTCAGCATACGACGAAGTCATGATGTACAGTATGCGGGCATATTAGAGGCGCCTTTCTAACGAAGACGAGACTATTCAACATTGGCCTAGTCGTTTGGCATCAATGTCCCGATCATCACTTCGCGCTCGTTATGGAAGCAATCACAGAGCTTCCTGAAGGGCCTTACCTCAGGATGCTGATCGAGGCACTCTAGGATTCAAGACTTCAAATCACGGCTGATCAGACATGAAGGTGCTTTACCCTACTACGTATAAATGAAGGCGGATCGATGCTGTGCTGTATAAGGCTTGTATCACGGCACATTCACCGAAGCACCGGATTATCGACATGATCCCCTGCTGGCGTCTCGTGAGCATTGTAATAAATCCATGAGCGCTTAAATTGCTGTCCCTCGTCGGAGCGACTTGAAGCGTGACCTCCGACCTCTGAGAAATCGGACTCGACCGCATCGACCACCTCCTTTGCTGATCATAACCCCTGCCGCCTTTTGACTCTCATTATGATACTGTTGTCACCCCAGTGGTGGTTTTTCCTCTTCACACGGACACCAAACACGCTGCTCCAGGTGATTATCTATTCTCATCATTCCTTGGCACTCTTTGACCTACGCGAGTGCACAGTACCGGCTCCTCATTATCCTCAGCAAGCCATTCTCAGGCGAACGTAACGTTCGGGCCTTTAGATGCGGTATTCCATGGATTGTCAAGTTCAGACGCCGCACGACCAGTACGGAAACCCACGCACTGCAATTCCTCCATGCCACAGGTCTCGACATTCCTATTCCTCGCCTGATCGCGTCGTTTGAGCACGGAGGAGCTACATATACGGTTATGACCCGTCTTCCCGGCATCACTGTTTATGATGCTTGCCGTCAGGGTCCTTTGACACCCGACTTGCAACAGACCATCGTGAAAGAGGTGTCTTCTGTCCTCGAGAAATTGCAGACGCTTCGTCAGCCTGAGGCAGACGCCGGAAAAGTGATGATGAGCGCATCTGGTCATGACCTCCCAGACCCTCTCTTCTTCTTTGAAGAACGATCGGGTCCTTTTCCGTCCCCAGCGGCATTATGGGCTCACCTCGGGACATACTGCATCGTGCAAGAATATGAAAAAGAAGTGGACGAGGACACTCGAGCGATCATGGCTGCGGACCCCATTCGATACGTGCACGCAGACTTACGGATGTACAACGTGTTGATACACGATGGTCACGTATCTGGTTTCATTGACTGGGAGGATTCCGGCTGGTACCCGTCATCCTGGCAGGTCCATGCTATGCGATGGCTTTGTCCGGGATGCGAACTGTTCTGGCTGCTCTACTGGCGCCACGAATATCGGTTCTCACCAGAGGCGGAAGCTGCATACACAGCGTCTCATAAGTTCCTCATTCATTCGCCTGTTTGACATCAACGCGTTTGCCATTCCCGACATGTTCCGGTATGAACGTTGTGCTCGACGATCTGTATGTACCAGCCGTGGCTTCTGTATATGAACAAGCGATTTGGTGATCAGCCCTGGGTAGTTCGCAAGCTCAAGAACATTATATTTCAGGAACCTCAACGCGTGGAGATATAGCTACACTTGCAAGCCGCAGACGCTGGACTAGAATCCCTTATATCGGCATGACTTGATTCAACGCAATACGCTGATCTCACTCGAGAACAACTGAAACTCGTCCGCCGTTGTTACTACATATATACAATGGAGTTGGAACTTCGAGTTGATATCCGTAGAACGTGCCTGTCTGGCAACCAAATGGCCGTCGTTCCCCGCGGTGCCTTACACAGCAAGGATGGAAGACTTTCTGTTGCGGTTTATGCCATCCGCGTCACCCTTGCCGAGAGAATGCGGCTTGATCTCCAAGACGTTCCCTGCTCGACTGCCATCGGCTGCGGATGCGTTCGTTTCATCTGTCCTCCTAGACTTTAACTCTGATAGCATCACAATATCTTGATGATTATCGATTGCTGCGCGGACGGCGGACCGGCAGTTGAGGCTGTATAGACATTCAGCACCTGGCCCCGCCAGTCCAGTTCATGATCATGTCCCACTTACAGCGACATGAAAGAGCAGGAGTAAACTACATATATGCGTCAGCAAGAGAACACTTCCAATCCCCGACTTGAAGCAGACGTGCCTCTGACAAGAACAAACCAGAATGGCATGTAGAGGAACTTGTTATGACGTGTCACCAGCTATATGCATCGGTAGTAAGTAACGAATATCAATATTGTCACCACAGCATGGGTAATAGAACATACCACTATCAGTGTTGTTGTAGCGCATACACTACTTTCGATCGTCAGCGTCCCACAATATTTGACCGAATATAAGGGTTTTTACGTGGTGACCAATCCTGCGCACGATCATCATCGTTAGATGATGAGGTATCATTCTCTGGAAGCTTTGCTCACCTGTGTTTAAGGCGTACGTTACAAGCATACTGATTGCGCGGTTTGTCCTGCAGCGACAACAGTTGGAGCGTCTAGGGGATTAGCTGGCTGAAATCAACTCACTTGCTAAAACTGGTTCTGTTGCGGTTCAGGTAAAAGACCATGCCCGAAGCGATCATGGTATCGCATACTACCGCTGTGACCAGGCTGCTGATAGCCCATCCCTGGAGTTGAAAGCGAGGTTATACAAGGAACACGGAACAAGTGCATAATATTTACAAGGATCTTATACTGAGATATGATGGTTTCAATTTGAAACCTAGTGTAAGCATGAGCGGGGATGTGCATCTGACCATGAAATCATCCTGCTTACCCAACTATTGTTCCTCCTTTTCCAGGTGGGACGGAGTTAGCTCGATTTTTCGAGTACTACGTATATTGCGTACCTAGTGCCTCAGCTATTGTCCAAGAAATGGTTAAGCAAGTGACAACGGCCCGATCAACGGAGCGCACTCACCCATATCTCCAGCTGATAGAGCGACCTTCAGTCGTGTTTTGAGTATAGTTAATGAATGAGCGATGAGTCCTCACGTACAATCATCAACGGCAGCCAGATATTGCGCCGACCACTGACTATGTTGTGATACCCATGGCTCAGCAATGTCAAATTACGGTCGTTGGTGTTAGTACGCTTACGTTGATAGATCCGGTGGGCAAAAAACCTAGCCAGTGACATCGGTACAATTGCTGAGTTCATGGCGGTCAAGGACTCACATCTTTATGCATACACCGATGAAATTCTGTAAGTGCCCAGTCAGCTATTACCCTCCGCCCGCTAGACAAAGATATATCTCACTCCGAGGGCCACTTGCAACTATCGAACGGTGAGCCTGCGTACAACTTTCATGACAGAATGAACAAACCAGTAGAGACCTGAATTCTCGTGTCAGATACCATAAAGCATACAGACGTATTCCCCACATACCAAATGGGGCGGGTCAGAGTCAGATACTCGCCAAAGCTTGATACACAGTAATAGTAGATAGCGTGGGAGACAAGCGCGAGATGCAGAGTGTCAGAAACCCTAAGAGAAGCAATGAGTCGTATACTTGCAATCCTATGTTGTAAGTACCATAGGAACCCAACCTAGTACGGAGTATCTTATTGTCATTTCGGTACTAAGAGCGAGCAGAATAATTTCTCACAAATGATCTGAGGAAGAAACCATCCCTTTCGGAGTGCTCTGTGTAGTAGAGATACACCTGCAGGCACGTTATACCATAAACACTGCGAGATTTTAGGCATCGCCGTTGGTAATATATATTTGACCACCGAGACTTACACCGCAGAAGCAATCACACCGACTAGTAACGCACCCAAAGAGTCGTTCAAAGCGATTATCGGCATTGACGGAGTTGGGAGCGAAGTCATCAAGCGAGGTTGTTTATCTTTATAGTATGAGCACCGTGGAGCAGTTGCTCGGAATAACCAAGGAACGTACAGCTTTCAACGCCAGAGGCAAATCTCTGAGCCGGTTGAATGGCTGCCCAGGCATCCTCCGATCCTTGCCGGATGGGACTAAAGTGTGGAAGGCTACTATCGCCGGAAATTGAACGCGCAACCAAGAGGAAGGTCGCAGAGGGACTGATCTCGTGAACACAGACACCGGCGTTCTATAACCATCTCAGATTCCCGACTGATCTTCCATTGAGGTGGTGCCATTTACCGTACCTGTGCGGCGCGGAAACTTCGCTCATTTCAGTAACTTCATGAACACTGTTCCGCTCAGACATTTGCAGGTTACGGCATGGCCTATTCTTCTGGGTATTTTCAGATGATGCTGATTGTGAAAATTGCAATGCATGCTGGCCCGATGATCGCATCCAATGCATCTAACGGTTTCGTGTACGAGATGATCATAGGAAGTGCGATGGCGCTCTGTTAGATGAGTCGGATGATTCATGGTCTAGATCAGGCGCGTGTCGCACAGAGTGTCATCAGTTCCTCGCGTTAGGAATTGTACCGGGTTTGGTAAAAGGTTGTATAGCCATCGTGTAAACTGTCTTCAACTCCATGGACTGTTCAGTAATCGTAAATTTGGGGTATAGTTGCACCCTATGCACATAGAAACGTCCGTTCCATAAGTTCCAGGAAGCGGTGTTTATCGCACGGCTGTGCGTGAGCCATCCAGAGAAGCGAACGTTCAATTCAACAATCAGAAGTAGCGATTCGCCCAGCGCCAGAAATCTCCGGGACGCAACACATCTCGCCGGAGCAGACTTCAGTCGAACGAGCAAAAGGTAATCTTGTTGCCTGTGGTATAGGGTAGACGACGTTGGGTATTCAATGCCGGCATTCAACGTATAGGCCTCAGGAGACAAAGGAGGAGGTGGCCAGAGCGGTACTGTCTGGGCGCCGAGCGTGTGGCAGTGTGTTTGAACAACGCCACGGTCTTGCGCTACGACGGTCCATCACCCTTCATCGCACCGCTACGATTGCCATGGACAGCGACGATGACTTCAAGACTGCCACTCGATCGGTCCCGTCTGATGCGAAAGGGAAGGGGAGAGCAGTGGAACCTGCTGAGGAACACGAACTCGATAATCTCCCCTGGTACGTTAGCACATTAACCGCGACAAGGACGCGTTCTTGACGTGTTTTTCTGCGTGACAGGGTGGAGAAATATCGCCCAGTGACCTTGGATGACGTTGTATCGCATAAGGATATTACTTGCACCAGTGAGGCCGCGTCTATCATTATGCTCTGATTTGGTGGGGAATTGACGGTGACAGCTTGCAGTCGAGAACTTTATACAGAAGAACCGATTGCCTCACCTCCTCTTCTACGGACCGCCTGGAACAGGGAAGACATCTACGATTCTCGCAGTAGCCCGCCGAATATACGGAGATGACTTCCGGAAACAAATCCTAGAGGTGCGCGATGCCCAATGTGTCACCTACTCTCATGCCTGAATAGCGCACCTCTCTAGCTGAACGCGTCGGACGACCGTGGCATTGATGTTGTTCGCGAACAAATCAAACAGTTCGCCGAAACCCGCACGCTATTCTCAAAGGGCTACAAGCTTATCATCCTCGATGAAGCGGACATGATGACACAGGCCGCGCAGGCTGCGCTCCGCCGCGTGATAGAGCAGTACACGAAGAACGTTCGATTTTGCATTATTTGTAACTATGTGAACAAGATTACGCCAGCGATTCAAAGTCGTTGTACCCGATTCCGATTTTCACCACTCCCGATCCCGGAGGTAGAGAGGCGAGTGCAGACAGTCGTCGACGCCGAAGGGTGCGTATAGCAGCATGAGTTACAGTGTATCATGCTGATTGTGGCGTTGTCTAGAGTACAGCTGAGGGAAGACGGAAAGAAAGCGCTGCTCAAGCTTTCCAAAGGAGACATGCGACGAGCATTGAACGTCCTTCAGGCGTGCCATGCTGCATACGACGAGATTGGAGAGACAGAAATCTACAATTGCACTGGCAACCCACATCCGTCCGACATTGAAACCATCGTGAATTCAATGCTAGCGGACGAGTTCACCACGTCGTACCAAAGTGGTTTGTCCCTGCTGATAACGGGATACCGTACTGACCATTTGCGCTGCCCAGTGATCAATGCCTTGAAGACGGAGCGTGGTCTTGCGCTCCAAGACCTGCTAGCTGGTGCCTTCGACTACATTGAAACCATTGAGCTAAAGCCTCATGCGCGGGCATATCTCCTTGACCACTTGGCCACAACGGAGTGCGTATACTGCTCTAGTCTCATCCCCTCTGGAGGTTGACCTACGCGTAATGTCTGAAGATATCGACTATCGACGGGGGGAAGCGAAAAGATTCAGCTCACAGCGCTGCTTGGCGCCTTTAAGGAGATGGTCGAGCTCCAAGCGAAGTGACTGTAGAAACTCCTTGTTATCCCTCTTGATCAGTATGCGTGTTCCTTGTACCAGCCGTTCAGTATTCTCCAATATGCCGATTGCTTCGTAATGTGATACATAAGGTGCGGACTGGCTGATACTGAGAAAATAGTAGAGAATGTCGTGTGGATGACATGAGCAGGAACATGTAAATCAAGATCAATGCGATGTAGGATGTCCGCTTAGTATCCTATGGATTGTATTCGCGCGGAGAGGTGTGTCCGCAAACAACGCCTTGACAAGTTTGACGAGCTCGTCCACCTTGAAATCGACCAGAGCCCCCTGGTCAAAGAGATACGTGACATCCGCAAGAGATGCTTCCTAAGCGTGGCTCAGCATCTGAGTATACGATGAACAATATGAATACGTACCAGTAACTCGGAGAGATATGAATACTTGAGCCAAGAAGGAACATGTGCAACGACAAGCGAAGGCTCTTCCGGATTGTCAAGGAACAGACCTTCAAGTGCGTTCAGGATCTTGCATAGTTCGCTGAGCCGGTGCGACTCGAGCTCGGGAATATCGTCCAGAGCTAAGACATCCGCGAGAATGCGGCGCAGAGCGTGTTCGACCAGTGCACCCAGTGCCGCGTGGTATTTGGTCTTCGTCAGTACACCCTGTAAGTCCCAGAAACGACGTTAAGCTATGGTAAGTAAACGAGACGCAGGTATAACGGACCTTCCATTGATGCCCGACAGTCCGTATGTCTCGTAATACACGACCGACGACGTTCTCGCATGCATCGAAGCGCACCTGATCCGCGAGATTGGTGAAACCATCAGTTTCTGCAAGGGCTGCGTCGATGGCGCTTTCTTGGCGTTCCTACATTACGTCGTAAGCCTGACGAGCAAACTGCAGTGCTGTACGCCTGTAATGCAAAGACGCACGATCGTCGCCTCAAAATACCACGTGCACAACGCCTCCAGCCGCGATTTGCACTCTTGTATCCTCTCAGTAGTCGAGGTGTCGAGTTTATGGTCTCCTTTCTCGACTTTGGCGACCTCTGAGCTCAGCCAGAGGCAGTCATTAGAGAAACGCATGGCTTTTCCCGAGGCTTTACGCAACTCTTGATCGTGCTTTACGGGGTACAGTGCACGGAATAGGTCGAGAACCGCGGGAGCCGATTGGAGCAGCAGCGACCCGGGTGTTGAGGCAGAGGATGAAGTCGAGTCGAAGACGTGCGATGCGGACAAAGCTTTCCCTTCGTCCAATATGGAGTGAAATAAGGCGACAATTTCCTTAGATCGGGCGGAGACGAGGTAGGTCTCCTTGATGGGAACCGCGACGGCTATGTTATGCGGCCGGTGGTCCTGCTTGAAGTGAGATGATGGATGTGGTGGGGTCTTCGTGGGTGGACTCCTCGTGAAGACGGCTGGGTTAGGCACGGGGGAGGGAGCTGGCGACGGGGACGGGGACGGGGACGGGAAGAAGGTCGGCATTGGAGATGGGACAGGCGACGGTGCATTGCTGCCGCCCTTGCCTTTCATCGCAAGCTTCTCCAACCGCGTCGCGCGCTTCGGCGGGGCGGCCGGTTGGGGCACGGGGACAGCCACAGGAGCGGCTGGAGGTGGTGTTGATTCCGTTTTCAGCGGCGGCAACACAGGCGCAGTTTTCGCATCGACAGGCGGATCTTCCCATGGATCGTCCCATGGATCGTCGACCGCAGTGGCGTCATCGCTGGTACCGTTGCTTGCAGAATCATCGTTGACAACTGGCGCGTTTTCAAGTCGGGATACGGGTACTGTGTTCTCCTCGTTATCCTCCCAACCCCATGCGTCGGCAGGATCGTCCTCTGCAGGTTGAGGTTCACCATGTCCATTAGCGCTCTGGTCCTGAGCAGCCGTTGCTGTTGTAGAGGGCAGCGTCGGAGGTTCTTCTGGCACATCGTCATCGAATCCCCAACCGTCGTCGTCTGCTGATACCTCGGGGTGCCCGTTGGTGGCAACAGATGCAGCATGCTGCGATCTGTCTTCCGGCCTCCATTCGTCTTCATCCTCATGTTCCACCTGCACGTCCTGCTGAACCGGAATCACGTCCGATTTCACTGGACGTGTCACCGTCACCAGTTCCGCTCGGAACGTCGCGTCATGACCGGCTGCAGTGATGATAGCCCTGGCGCGGTCAAGCAGGTCCACGCGCCGTTTGCGCTCGTAGTGCACACCCACGGAATCAACCCAATGGGTCACTTCACCGTCCGAGGTGTCCTTCAAAACACGCTCGACGTAACCCGCCTCGAACTGACGCGACTTCCGGGCGAGCTCGAGGAAGGGGGGTAAAGCGGCAAGCGATGAAGGCAAAGCTGGAATGAGGAGCTTTTGCAGCAGAGCAGTGGTTAGCGGTTTCGTGAGGGACTGTGGGAAAGTGGTTGCAGCGGGGTCGGGCAAGGCGGGAAAAAAGTGATTCGACAGGAAGGTAAAAACGGTCGCAAGGTTATCAAGTCGAGTGGACAGGTCCTCAGAATTTGGCGGGGAGGGGTAGAGGGTCAAGGTGTGCGAGCTTCCATCAGGCGAGGTGTTGATGGTGATGGAGGTGGGTTGGCTGAGCACGCGTTCAACGTATTGCGAGGTGAGCGCGCGACGCAAGACGCTTGTGTGCGATGCAAGGGAGGCCACATTAAGGGACGAAAGAATCTCGGAGAGAGTTATGGTAGTTTCGGAATGCAGGACTGCAGAGACGGTGAATACATCGTTAAGTTTCTGGCTATGGACGACTTCACCTTTCACGGAAGAACAAATTGTCATTTCAGCAGGAGAGACGTTGACGCTGCGAGAGTATGCTTCGTTCAGAAGCTCTTCCGTCCGATCTTTCAGAACGCGGGATTTGCGCTGCCACATTTCAGACCAGGGCCGTTTTGTCTTTGGAGCACGAGGAACACATACCTGAAGCTCTTTCAGTATCTCTGTCCTATTCAAAGGAGCAGGTGCTCCAGATATCAACGCCTCCACTGACGTCGAATTCCGGACGGCGTCTGCAAGTCGTCCATCCATTGTTGACTGGGACAGTTCTTGAAAGGCAACTCGACAGCGATCCAGGTGTGCAAGACATTGATGTGTTGTATGCGCATTGGCGGCATCTTGGGCGAGGGAAGCACGCTCCCGCAAAGCACGCAGAAGCTTGGGCATAAGACCTGTCTGCGAGCCACGTTATAACGGCCAATGTAAGAGGTGGATAACATACCTCTTCAGCCGATAACGAATGCTCCAGAACCTCGACGTTCGTCGATAATGCATGCAAACGCTCTTGAACTGACTTCGCCGACAGCAGTTGCCGGGTGAAAGCTGCGTGGTCAACATGTACACGCTCATGTATCCGAGTCTAAAATCTTTAGTTATCGCTTTTTATAGCATTCCAATCATGAAATGTAGCAAGTACTCTTGTTTGGTGTATGGATTCGTCGAGTTCTTCGAGCCATTGCGACGCTGCTGTTGCGGTCAGAGTCTTGCTCGTTGTCTCTGAAACCTTCGTTAAGATTCTTGTTGAGATATCTGGCGGGTTTCCAGCGCGAGGAAGATGACTGGGTATTGGGAACGCCATAGAATACAGAGATGTGTATGCTGCCCGGGCTCGGCACGACCAGCGCGAAGGAGAGGGTACCAGGTACAGCCAGGCTCACCCCACGTCACGGACAGTGAAATTGGCGGGATGACAGTGACTTGGGCGTGCGACAAATGTGAGCCACGTGCGTCGAGACAGCATCCTCCGACTCTGCTCTGACCAGAGATCCTCAGCGCTCGAAGACTATGACGGCCGCTCTATTCTCTGGCAATTACTTATGAGGCTGCAAACAGATCATGCGCCGAGGTAACAGATCCTACAGCAGATCTACACCATGGCCTCCATAGCACCAGTTTCCTCCTCTGTTCCCGGCCTTGAAAAACATACGAACCACCAGTCTTCTGTCGTCGCGAGCCCGAGTGAGCCGAGGTGCACGTCAATCATCTTTGACCTCGGAGACGTCCTCTTCACTTGGTCTGCCGAGACTAAAACCTCCATCTCCCCGAGGCTTCTCTATGAAATCCTCCGATCGTCAACCTGGAACGCGTACGAACGGGGCGACGTCGGAGAGGACGAGTGCTACGCACTGGTCGCGGATCAGTTCCACGTGCCTGCATCCGAGGTGGCAGCCGCCTTCCAAGGGGCACGAGATTCCTTGGTCGGAAGCCCGGACATGATCAACATGATCCGCGAGCTCAAGAGCTCCGCGCCCGACCTGCGTGTGTTCGCCATGTCCAACATCTCGGCCCCGGATTGGGAGGTGCTGAAGGAGAAGGCGACGCAGGAGGAGTGGGCGCTGTTCGATCGTGTATTCACGTCCGCCGAAGCGCGCGAGCGGAAGCCCGAGCTAGGGTTCTATCGTCAGGTCATCGAGGGTACGGGGGTAGATCCAACAAAGACGGTGTTCGTCGACGACAAGCTGGAGAATGTTCAGAGCGCTCGTGAACTAGGCATTACTGGCATAGTTTTTGACTCCTTCGAATCCGTCTCGAAACAGTTGTTGGATCTAGTCGTGGAGAAGAGGGATTGACGTAAAGTCCCCAGTATACTGGACCACGCACGCCTTGCCTTCTCATGTATATCCAAGTATCAAGATATGGCTTTCATAGTCGTTATAGAGAAAGCTCTACCAGCTCCGATAATTTACCCAAAATACCCAAAGCGGTGATTGCGATATCTGAACTTATAAGATCGCTTAGGAAGGGGGAACCGGGGCTACGGAAGTGACTGGGCCAGGGTCGGAGGAGAGGGTAGGGAACGGCGTCGTCGCACAGGCCTGCTCAACGTCGGCGTGGCTGAATCCAGCCGGGAAGGTGGCAGCCTTCGTGAGCGTCGGTGGTTCGGGGATGAGCTCGGAGCAGTCCACCATGTCCTCGATGTTGTGGCCAAGCACGGACAGCTTGAGCATCGCCGCCTTGAAAGCCGCCTGCATCTTCGCCTGGTTGTTCACCATGCTCTGCCACTCGCACGCCGTGCGCGAGTCGCGGGCGAGCTCCGAGTCGGATTGGAGACGGATCTCGCCGTGTAGGGGTGACTCGACCTCGCCTTGGTTTCCGCCGGTGCCGGGAAATAGCGTGCCGCGGAGCTGGGTTTCAATGAAGAACTGGGTGTCGAACACGCTAGGAGTAGAATCGAATGGCGTGCCGGGGATGCTGGGGTCGACGTGGTCTGCGGCGGCGATGGTGTGCGACGCAAGAAGGGCGACGACCTCGGCAGGAGTGAAGGCACCGGCATCGGCGAAGCGGGCGAGGATGGAGTCCACAGTGTCGAAGGGCTCCGGGACCGTCATGTCGGCGGCGGGCTTTGTGGCCTCCGGGCGACCGAGGAAGAAGTCCAGGCGCGGAGCCCCGGAACAGTTGGAGACGCCGATGGCCCCAGCGAACTGGATGAAGTCGCCGGCCGTGATGTTGTGCTTGGCGATGAAGGGCGACTGAGCGTCGACAATGTCGTCGATACCACCTGCAAGGAATGTCAATTCAATGATCGATCACCAGGATAGAGCGACGAACCATTCGCATGGAAGGCAGTCTCGATATCTGAGAAGATGATCATAGACCCGTCGGCACCTCCGCCAACGCTGTTAGAAATATGATAAGCACGATCAAGTTACTGAGCAGTGAAGTCTTACTCCTTGGACCGAGAGATACCAATGGCATCGTGGAAGGTAAGACGGAGAGACTCGTGAACCTCCTCGCCGCACTCGCCACCATCGAAGAGGTTCTCCTGGATGTCGTCGCGGATGGCAAACAATGCGCAGCAAGCTGCGTTAGTCGCAGAGTTCACGCCGTCGGGGCAGGCAACGCGGCGGGTGATAGCGGCGTTGACCACCTGCGAGGCAACGACGACAGCAAGAGCAGAAAGGAGCTGGAAGGCCATCGGGGAACGATAAGAAGAGTCCGAGATGAGTAGGAGTGGAAAGGCTCGAAAAAGACGAGTATCCTGTCGTTCAGGAGCTACGCTTTCGAGCCTTTATACTCGTCACCGTCGGGCTATAAGAAATGCGCCAAGTATTTCCCTGGACTCTGCTCAAGCTGCGTACCGCGTTGCGATATTGTGCGAACCAGTCTCATACTAGCAAAGGGATTGGGCAGGCAATCCGAGCGTTTCCGTTGGCCAGTGCCAGCGCCGGAGGTGGATCAGGTACGCGAACGGCCCGCCACCGTGCGTAGGTACGGCACGATTCCCAGAGAGAACGACGCCAACACGCGACCGAAGGTGTATTGAATCCGCCGTGTGGGCACGGTGGAGCGAGGGGCCAGCGCCTCGCATTGTCATTCCAGTTCGCGAGCGCGGCGGGGTAAGAGCCACCCGCAGGGAGCACAGCATCCGCGGACACATGTAGGCAGAGTTCTCCCAACATTCTCGGAAGCCAAGATGAACTTGACGAAGAGAAGCTCTTGGCGTGTAGCAGTCAACCTCGGGGCTAAATCGTGGACCACAGATCCGACGTAGCCATGAGATATCCGGTCAGCGCTACAGAGCGCCATGATATGCATTGCAATAGGAGCGTCTACGGTGGCCACACCGAAAGCAACGTAAGTGGAATTGTCGTGAATCGTCGGGATGTCCATAAATGGTCACTCCACGGTTGTTTAACCTGAGAATGTGCTTGTGCGCCAGCGGAAGGGATGCCCAAGGAATGTTATGAATCTACGCAGATCCATTCGCAGGTTGCGATAGTCACAGCGCTGAGGCCGTGAGCTAGCCATGGACGGTACGACGATACGCACGCGGAATGTGAGAGCAACCCGTAAGTCTGGTAATCGTTGTAGCCCGTGTCGTACAATAGCCGGGGAGGTTGCGCTAATGCCGGCACAGCTGCGAAAGTAATGACCACTCCCAGTCGTGACTCGTCGCTCAGCAAATAGCGGGGATGATCGGCACAGTTTCCCGTAGCACATGCACTGGACGTCGTAGGGTGCCAACCGCAAAGCAACGGTCCACGTACTGAAGCAGTTATCGCAGAGTAATTGTTCGCCGAGGGGTGGTCGGTGGGTGGTCCAGTGATGATGTGGATTCGAACATGAGAAGTCGTCGGTTGTGGAGGTAACAGGCCCCGTCGGCGACAGGAAACGCCGCTGGGCCGGTAATCGGTGAGATGACCTGTGCAACAACGATGTCGAGGCCGATTCCCATCGAGAGTGAACTAGTGACCAGTTTTCGACAATACAAGACACCAGCACAAGCATCGATATCGTACTTTTTTTACTGGTGTTGGACAACGCAAGACCGGTTGACGCTGGTTGACGTCACGAACGCGTTACATAAACATCGCTGCACTGACCGCAGAGCAAATACGAAGTCGACGCAATCCCATCGCAATTCATACACTCGCGGTGGATTCGAAAGGGTCTTTATTAGCTTCGGAACTCCTTTCAGAATTCGTCGAAAGCGACATTCGATCTGCGAAGGACGTATATCCAGTGCTGCACAGGTGGCGCGTGCACCCCTTCCCTACTCTGTCCGGATGGCGCGTCTACCGCTTCCTTCCTCTCCACCGTCCAAAACGCGAAGGGTGCTAATCCGCACGCATGGACGTCTCTCTCCTCTGCGTCATGGCATAGAGAATCATTCTTCAAGAACGGAAACCGGTTGCTCGAGTACGAGAGGGCGATCCAGACTCCGTGGGGCTTCACGACCGCTGCGAGATGCAAAGCGAGAACCTCGAGGGCTTCTACTGGCGTACCCGACGACTCTTCGTGTGTGCTTGGCGTGTCCAGGACGTGTGCGTTTTCCCGGCCTTTCATCCATACGTCCGGGGCGCAGGAGATCGCGTCCGACGTGCTTTTGTCGATCACGGCATCGAACCTTGCAACCTGACCTGTCCCACTGCTCTCGGCACGCAACAGACCACGGACGTCTTCCTCCCGCAGCAGGTCCACCCGTTCCCATCGCACCGCCCGCGAACCCTGCTCCTGCTCCTGTTCCTGCCTTCCACGCTCGACGACCGCCTCGGAAAAATCGGTGTTGACGACCACCAGCCCCTTAGCGTCCACAACGTCTGACAACGCCCTCACGACCATGTTGGACAGCCGCGATGTACCCGCCCCTATATGGAGGACGCGCGCCCCGTCGGATGCCTGCGAGTCGCCTCTCGGAGACGTGGAATCCCCCAGGAGCCATGCTCGCAAGACTGGTATCATGGCCTGCCCGTCTCCCAGCCATTCGAAGTTCTCTTCCTTCTCGAACCTTTCATCCCAGTACGCTTTGGATCCGTACTCTGGCGGCATCTTCGTGGATCGTGCTCGATAGCGAGCAGTCTTATTCCAGCACGGCAAAGGTCCATGCGATGCATCACGTGACTGACGGCCGGGTGTGCTTCAGTGCAGTTGATCCCAAGTCGGAGACGACCCCCAAGCTTCCTGCGCTCGGTTGGTGGCAGGTTTATCAACTTTGGCTATCCGTGGTTGGAAGCTACCTCTTCAAAACCATGACGAACCGCCGTTACTTGATACCCCGTCCTCGGTACACGTCTCACCCGATTCATTGTGACACCATGGCATACAGGCCGGGGCATCTTGGCGACGTAGCCTCAATCCGTGTACTGTGCTTTCTGCTCCCTCGCCCCTGCTTATTAGGCCAGGCTGAAGGGCAGGTTTCGCCTTTTGCCCGTTCCCATCTGCTTGCACAGCTCTTTGTCCAGAAGAGACGTTCTGCTTTTGCCAATGCCATACCTTCCAAGTCATCTCGTCCGAAACGCGATTAACCCTCGATGCAGATGCAAAGGCTGTGTTCGAGTGGAAGCGCGAAACAAGCGTGAACATGTACATGACGAACGGCCGAACGCCGAGTTTTTCACGGAATTCGTCCATCGTGTTTACTCAGCATTACGCCGCGTTCCCGATATCGATTTCGGTCTGTTGTCGACGATGTTGCGGCGACGTGTGCAGGTACTCTTGACGCGATGTCGGGACCGCTTGTCGTAAAGATGCTGACCACGCCGTTTTGTACCGTCGCGCGCTGAGTTGAGTCCTTCTCAGGGGGCTCCGCAGACTCCACTTCCAAGCCTTCGCAGGCTTGGCGCCGTTCGCTTTAAATATGAAGTATAGCATCAAGCTCGGTTGCTTGGCGTAGTCGTTTTGGTTTCCTCGAGCCAATGGAATGAGTTGCAGTCTGGCCTGGAGCTGCGCCTGTGGAAGGCGTTGAGTAGCCCAGAGCGGACGAGGGGCCGGGGATCGACGGAGAGCGCGGCCAAAGACATCGCGGCTGTGCGCAGATACAGCGCCATTGGCCGATGACGTCGCTCATCCCCTTCGCTCGGCGCAGCACTAAATAGTAAAACCCGCGCGTGCCCGTCTCCCAACGCACACCACCTCCTCCTCACGACCGCCTCGCTCGATCTGCTCGACGTTACGACCGTTTACGACCACCACCCATCTCATCGCATATCTCCGCCAAGGGGCCTAGTCCAAGCTGCACTCCATGCCCGAGCGGCAGAACCCGCACGCCCAGCCCGGCAACGGTCCCGATTTCGACACGCGGGCCACCACGACCGCCAGCCCCGACCCGACCCTCTCTGACCAGTTCAACGAGAAGACCAAGATGCCCCGGCGATCATCACCGACCGCCACTGCGCACACCGCGGATGACTCGAACTTCACCATCTTCGAAAGTGCTCCACCCCCCCTGAACTACACCATCAAGGAGCACAAGCGCGAGAGAAAGATACTTTTATGGGCGACACTGCTTTTCGTCGAGGCTGGCGTGCTCCCGCTCATCCTTTTCTTCTCACTGCGCTGGGGCGCCCATCTGAGCACAACGAAGAACCTCGCCATTATCACGAGCCTCATCGGCTCCGTGAGCGGGTACAAGTTTGCTACCAGGATGTGGTATCTGTACTTCAACAAGGATGCGAACAATCATCGTCCTATCGGCGCCGGGCGGTGGGGCGTTGACTACTTCCAGTGCGTCCAAGTACATCCCCTATATGCGGTCCCAAATGACGATCTCTCCCAGAGTCATCCTCAGCCTCTGCATGGCTGCCTTCTTCATCCCACTCATCATCGGATCCTCCGTGTAAGTTCTTGTATCTTCGATTGTGAATGTCATCATATTTAACTCCCTTTACAGGTCGCCGGCGGACCCGCGCATAGTCGCGCTCGCCCTCCCATGCGTGATCCTCACCCTGACCCTTCCCCTCTTGATCACCGGCCTCTTCCCACATAGCATCTGCCTGCCCGCCCGCGTCTCCTCCTTCCCCAAATGGGAACCCCTCCCGCCCCTCACCTATTGCTTCGTCGAAGACGTCGTCGCCGTCGACGGCGGCGGCTGCACGGAGTTCCGCCAAGCATGGCGCCTACGCTATGAGGAATCCATCGTTATCCGACGGCTCATTCGCTACACCGCGCTCCTCTGGGGTATCACCGGCCTCGTCGTCGGCGCGGTCCTCATCGCCGTCTCGCGCTTCGCGGGCGTCGACACCGCCTACGGCGTCTGCTACGGCATCCCTTGGCTCTGGGCGATGGTCACCGCCGCGGCAACCGGCGCGTGGACACACCAGGAGCTCGAGCGCGAGAAGAGGGAGTGGGTCGCGACCCCGACGGCGACGCGCGAAGGCCCCGTCCACAAGGAGCATATGCTCCCCATCAAGGAGGGCAAGTACGACCCCCCGCGGATATCGGGCTCGATCGACGGCGGACGCCCGGCGAGGCAGTACTCGATGCCTGCGATGACAACGACGGACAGGGCACATGGCTCCCGTGGACCCTCCATGCCACCGAGCCCCATAGCAGTGACCGACCGGAGGGCACACACATTTGATGTGTGAGAGCCGTCTAACGTCTCTTTGCTTGAGCGGAAAGGTGGTTGGATCTCATGGGCGCCCTGGTTCTCCATCGTGGATAGTGTACATGCTAGAATGTATTTAATAGCTTTACTTTCGATGTTCAACAGAAATCATTCTGATAGTGAGAAACGGTCCGATCGGTCGGAAATTGCAGACAATGCATACGATTCACGGCTCGGTTGCACACACGCATGGATTGCATGGCATGATAGCACATCGTCGCCATACACCATTACACTACATGATCTAAAGGCACTTATGCGGGGGGACGGGTGCCAGGGGTGAAGTGGTAGGTGGTACCGCACTTGCCGCAGTACTGACGGTCCTTGTGGAAGGCCATCTGCACGTTCGCCCACAGTCAGCGCTGAGTCAAATACTGAAGTCGATGGTGTACTCACGAAGACACCAGCACCGCACTCGGCATTGGGGCACTCGCGACGCAGGCGCTTGATCTTGCCGTCGGGGTCGACCTTGTAGTACTTCAAGATCGACATCTTGACCTTCTTGCGCTTGTGCTTGATCTTCTTGGGGGTGGTGTACGTCTTCTTCTTGCGCTTCTTCGCGCCACCACGGAGGCGGAGGACGAGATGAAGGGTCGACTCCTTTTGAATGTTGTAGTCGCTCAGCGTGCGGCCGTCTTCAAGCTGCTTTCCGGCGAAGATCAGACGCTGCTGGTCGGGCGGGATGCTGGAGGAAAAAAAACATGAGGCAACGTCGTGGACCGTGACGACTGTTTGGGAACGTACCCTTCTTTATCCTGGATCTTGGCCTTGACATTGTCGATCGTGTCCGAGGACTCAACCTCGAGGGTGATGGTCTTGCCCGTGAGGGTCTTGACGAAAATCTGCATCTTGCTGTATAAGGCGTTCGTGAGTAACCGCACTTCTATCGATCCTCTATCAGGAGGCAACTTACGATGCGACCAGACGCCTTTGTCTGTCCAACCAAGGAAGGATGGAGTCCTAGACGAAAAGCAAGAGCCGGTGGTTATGGGGGAAAGGAAGTGTGCGATCGGTCGCTGACAGATAGGATGAGAAGCGTGAGATATTAAATAAGGTTCGTCCCACGACGTTAACCTTACACCAAAAAAACTCCGGCGAGACAAACTACTCAGGAGCGGGACCAATACTCAAGCGTCTAGCGTATGGATTGACGAGAAACCCACTGCACGGCAGACTCAGAGTGCGTCGTGACACACCAACGGTATTAGTGTGTTGATATCTCCGCCATGCAAAGATAAGTCAGAAAATGCCAATCATCGTTCCCTGATGTTTCTTTCCTGATCTCGTCAACCAGCCAAGTTAGCGCACTGGCTGAACTAGGTCTGAACACGATCCAATTTTTAGAATTGACTAACCTACACAATCACGATCCCTATCGCCCAGTGTCAGTCAAGGCAATTCTGAACCAAGCTACCTTGCGGAGGCGCTATACGCACGGTACGAAAAGCCCACAAGACCACTCGGATAGCTCATCTTAAGCCGTACCGATACTGCTAGCGGCGTTATCTCTACAACAAAGCCGCTCTCAAGCTTCGCGCCTTTTGCCGTCTATAAATGCAGCTGCTCTCACATTCGCCTCAGTTTTTGACCTGCCGGCTCTCTTGCGCCTTTCGCCCGTGGTATCCCGCCCGGATCTTTCGACGCATGACTGAACTATCTTCAGGCTTCGTTCACACCCGACCTATACCGTTTACAGCCAGCCCTGGGCGTAGGGCTAGGCTTCCGAATGCCCTTCACCCCACTCCTGCTCGTCGGCACGATCCCGCATCCTGGTCTCCGTGGGATTTCAGACTGAGATGCTAAACAGTACCTTCTTGGGCGATGAACGTCTTTCCTTGTTTTGCGGGACGAAGGGTAGTCCGACGTTACGGGTCGCAACACCACCAGTAGATCTATTGGAATCTGTAGGAAGCTCGCAGCTGGTGGAATCCCTAGACCTTGTACTTCCTGAACATCAGGAAAAATAGGACTATCGAAAGAGTCGCTTATTGGGTACCGAAACCCTCTAAAGCTACTAAATGAGCACGTTTTAGTACGTTTTAGGAGGTTTTTAGCAAATCCGGTTTTTCCTGATGAAGATTTACCCGGTCAATTCACCGTAGAGTGGCACCCAGAAGACACGACATGGAAGGCGTTATGCCCTCGCCTACAGTGCCCGGGTGTGATCTCTGACGATACATGGTCTTGCTATCTCATGTCGGCTTGTATCTCGTACCGACTTGACCAGGAACAGGAGTTGACCTCACGCTAAACGAAGCCTCTGGGAGGTCCTCAAGCTATCACACGGCTAGCATCCTTGTAAGAACTGCTAATAGCTCTGAAATTTAAACATCGAAGTGGTGCCTACTGTCGCGCAATCCTCAACGGCAATGTTTCTCTCATAACCCGTCATGGGACCTCGTCGTTCAATCACCTCGCCAGGTTGCCTGTTCAGAAGATGCAACAGCCCCTGTTCTAGGCTTGTCCATCCATGGTGGCTTTGTTCACGATCACCCTTGCGAGGGAGGCACTGACCAACATCAAGAATCGGGTTGCTGGAATGCTGCTATCTATAAGGCTCAAATACTCAGCTTGTTGTCAACAGCGGCGCAACCATTGATCGCCACCTCTGCAGCTCATATCGTCGGATGCTATTCGACGGCTCACGCTTCTAGGATCTGTTCGCGAGGCGCCATCGGATGTCGGGTCTTCACCCCAGTGCCGAGCACGCATGCTCACCGCTGCGGAGTCCGCCCACGATCATCACGTCTATCCGACAGGTATAAAAGACCTCAGGATGGTCAGCACTCTCCAGGGCATTACCTCCTCTTATCTGCGGACAACCCACAATGGCTGTCAAGGCACTCCTTCCTCTTGCACTCCTCGCGGTTTCGCAGACTGCGCATGCTGCAATCACCCGTCGCGTCGCATGTCCTGACGGCGTGAACACTGCAACAAACGCAGCATGCTGCGCGTTTTTTGCTATTAGGGATGACATTCAGGAGAACCTCTTTGACGGCGGCGAGTGCGGGGAGGAGGTAGGTCTCTCTGTGTGATAGAGTAGCCAAATATTCAATACTCTTTCGTCAGGTCCACGAGTCGCTTCGTTTGACCTTCCACGATGCTATAGGTATCTCGCAATCCAATTCAAAGTAAGTGTTCTGTTTATGCCATGGACTGGAGACTGACTGAACCGGTTGTCAGCGCGGACGGTGGCGCAGATGGGTCGATGATCACGTTCGCGGATACCGAAACGGCTTTCTAGTATGCTAACGGTACGATTATATTCACCCTTCCAAACCTACGCTAACTTTTCTCGTACGTTTCAGGCGGTATCGACGAGATTGTCGATGCACAGACTCCGTTCATAGCTAAACACAACATCACCGCTGGCGATTTTATCCAATTCGCCGGTGCTGTCGGCGTGTCCAATTGCCCAGGCGCGCCTCAACTCGACTTCTTCCTCGGCCGTCCAGGGGCCGTTCACCCGGCGGTGGACAAGACCGTTCCAGAGCCCTTCGACACAGTGGACTCCATCCTTGGCCGCTCTGCCGACGCTGGCGACTTCACACCGGCTGAAGTCGTCGCGCTCTTAGCTTCACACACCATTGCAGCGGCAGATCTCGTCGATCCCAGCATCCCTGGTACACCCTTCGATTCCACTCCCGGCATGTTCGACAGCCAGTTCTTTGTCGAAACGCAGCTTCGTGGCACACTATTCCCTGGTACCGGCGGGAACCAAGGCGAGGTTGAATCCCCTCTGCGCGGCGAGATCCGTCTCCAATCAGACTCAGAGCTCGCTCGCGATTCCCGCACGGCCTGCGAGTGGCAGAGCATGGTGAACAACGAAGCGAAGATGCAGGCAGCGTTCAAGGGGGCGATGCTCAAGCTATCAGTCCTCGGTCACAACATCGAGGATATGATTGATTGCTCAGAGGTCATCCCGGTTCCCAAGGCGCTACCGCCCAAGGCTGCAACATTCCCCGCTGGCCTGAGCCACGCCGATGTCGAGCAGGCGGTGAGCACATTTCTTAGCTGTTGTTGGAGTTAGCCTCACCTCGCTTCACAGTGCGCACCTGCTGCTTTCCCGACTCTGGCTTCCGACCCTGGACCAGCAATGGCAGTCCCTCCAGTTCCGCCTTCGTAGTCGGGAGCGTATTTACCTAGTCGAATCGGTCGTTTGATTGTGTACCTATCCCTCCGAGTCACCTACCACAGGCTGCAAGCCGCACTCTGATCCCTTGCGGATGCTACATGGATTAGTCTATCAAAGGTGATGCATTACAACCGATGGGCAAGAGTGATATATAACTACGAAAGCAAATGCGACATGAATCCCAGCAAACATTATATCAGTGGTTAGATTTTGACCCCTTTGGTCGATGAGATCTTTGCTCGTATATCTCCATATCAATGGTATCTGCGGTTAAAAACCGGTAGATGTGGACATGTTGCGTCTGCCCATACCGCCTAAGTCGTCCGATAGCCTGAGTTTCACAGGCGTCGTACTGCTCCTGCGAATCCGCTAGGAGGGGAGAAATGAATATAGCATGGTTCGCGCCCGTCAAGTTCGCGCCGCTAGCACTTTCGTCCATGACGTTGAGGAGCAAGACGCGCTCCGGCCCGTTATTTTGGAAAAGCTCGAGATTTTTACTCTTCTGAATTGCGGTGCCCTTGATCTCCAAGAACTTGACCTTGTTGGCGGCTAGCGCTTCGGCAACTTTCTTCATCAGGTCCGGGAATTGTACAAATATGAGAACGCGCTCATCCTTCGGGATGCGATTCCTGATCAATTCAAGTCAGATGAGAGGTTCGGGGCTTGCGAAACATAAAGACTGACCTCAACAGATCCAGAATCTGTTCAATCTTCTTGCCGTAGTGCTTGCCTTGCCCATCGCGCACGTCGTCAACACCCAAGGTGTCGCCTTTCACGATGTTCAACCGTCGAACTGGTACTCTGCACTTGGCTGATACGGAGGCAACACACTCCTCTCGATCTGCGCAGTCCGTAACGCAGTTGAGGCAGCCCATATGTCCGCACGTCGACAACACGCCAACTTCCGACATCGGGATGCCCGTCCTATGGCATCTAGGGCACTCGTCTAAAGGCACAATCTTCTTCTGCAGTTCGCGGACGACCTTGAAATAACGCAGGGAGCGCTCGCGACCGACTAATTCCTTGGCCAGTCGACGAATGTTGTGAGTATGCTCACGGAGAGTCCAGATGCGGTCCTTCGCCTCCTTGGAGAGCCCATCGTCAGGTTTTCCACCTTTGCCTTTCGCAGCCTTTGCCTTGGTTGAATTTGCATCGCCAAGGCGGTTGCTTCCTGCCTTCGACGCACGCGACACCCCCGCTTCCTCCAGTAGCTGGAGAATGGTTTCCGTAGCGTCCGCGTCACCTACGCCCTCTGTTTGGCACACCCTCACCCATTCGCGGAAACTAGACTCCTCGCTAGTACGGCCAATCTTAGCCTCCATCTTTAGCGCATCCTGCAGATGTTTCAGGAGATCCGCTTTGCAATCCTCCAGCTGTTTGGTCCGCTCTTTCACGATGATATCGCATGCCTTCGGGGCGTTGTCCTTGTAGTTGGTCTCAAGCTCGAAATGCGAGCATCTTTTCAACAACGCTTCCTCGGCAGAACTGAATATATCCGTGAATAACGCTACAACAAAGAGATGTACCAGAACCTTACCTCGATTCACCCATGGATTGTGCCAGGCGTTTCTCCCGGTCGCTCTCGTTCTTCTTCCCGCGTTTTATCGTCATATCCAGGGCACGCAAGTGGTGTTCTAATTCGAGATAAATGGCGCGTTCAGCGGCAGGAAGAATGATTTTCTCCTTCTGAACGCTGAATGGAATTTCATCGATCTCCGCGATATTCTGCATATGCTTATGTTAGAGTCGTCATCTTGTGATTTCGGGGGAAAGCTCACCTGACGAACGAACTGATTCAAGAACATCTGTGCCAACTGGTGTCGATTGGCATGCCACTCAACGGTGTGTACTTCACGGAATGAATGGAACTTTTCCGCAGCTGAACGCAGCATTGAGTATTGATTATCTCGCCCGTTTCGTCCAAGTTGATGGGACTTACCTGTTTGGTCACGACGCCGCTTCTTCACCTGAGCTGATTGTCCTTCGCCGTCGTCGTCGACGCCCAGATGAATGTTCAAGAAGGCTGCGATGGTTTTGACCGCTGCGAAATCGTGCACGGGTGGTGTGCCGGAAAGAACCCAAAGACGGTCCGCCGTAAGTTTGGTGATGAGGGAGTGCGATTTGCCTTGAAGATAAGTGTATTCATCGACGACTTTTCGAGCAAAGTGGAACATCTCGAGGGGAGGGGCTTGCATCCGCCTCCAGTCCTCCTTGACGTCCTTAGAACCAAGCTTCCATGGATCGCTGTCAACTCGGCGTTTCTGCTTTTTTGGAGGTGGTTCCTCTTTGCCTCCGTCGACAGACTTCCGCTTCTTGACATTCTTCTTGGAGGAGCCCGAGGTTTTCTTAGTCGCCGGAACGTCGGAATCGGACTCGACATTGTCATCGCTCGATGGCTCGGACCTTGTTGTCTTTGCATTTTGCTTCGATTTTGCAACCATCTTCGCTTTCCCGCTCGGCTTGGATACAATGACGACGTCGGAATCAGAATCTTCACCTGCCTCCGACTCAGACGACGTTTCGACGCCAGACACCTCGTAATCGGATGAGTCGCTGACAGGTTTCGCTTTCCGCTTGCGAGCTGAAGGTTTGCTGGGCCTTACAACAGGCTCTGATTCCGGCTCCGACCGTTCGATCTGCTCAACCTCGAAGTCGCTCCCATCGTCCGCTTCATCCTCGGAAATGACTATGGGGGCCTTCCTGGTAGCAGCGCGTCTTCTTGAAGGACGATGTTCGGAGCTTTCGTCATCGTCCTCGGATGGAGACGGAGGGACGGACGTTGGGGGACCATCGGAGCTTTGAAAGTAAGATATACGGCGTTTTGGTATCACGACCTCCATGATCTTGCCTGAAGTGGGCCCGCGTTTCAAGGTCTCCCGAGGAGTGGGGTGTCCGTTCTGTTTATTCTTGGAAACCGGATCAGGGATTGGTTTAGCCTTCTCGCGGTATGCTTTGCCGACAAGCCGCTTGGTTGGCGCAAGGGCGGCGGCAGCGGCTTCATCAACTGTATGTCCGTTCACAATCGACTATTAAGGTATAAACGCTGACTAGAACACGTACCTCTTTTCCTACCCGCCTGAATCTCTCTCATGACTGCGCTCGAACCCTCGTCTACTAGAAGATCGACTTGTTTGGCCAAGGCAGCATTAATATCAGCCAGCCGAGCTTCGAAGTAACGCCCGTCCTGGTTCGGAAGATCTCCCACGCCAGCAAAAGCCTCCAAATTCGCCAAGTAAACATTGCTATGGAAAAGGTTGGAGGCGACGATGACGATGTCTGCTTTCATCACGGCCTTGATAGTCAAAGCATTGATATTGCCCGCTGTGGAGATCACGACGACGTTCATCTTCCGCTTGATGAATTTGTCCACCTCCGACTTCCATTGCCGCGTCAGATGAGGGGGTACGATCACCAGGGTAGCCTTGACGGGTATCTTCCCCTTGATATCAGGCATGGTGTCGAACTCTTCTTCGACACACTCCCGCGCGCTGTCAATGAGACCGAGAGTAATGGCAGTTTTGCCGTACCCTACTTCGTCGGCGAGGACGCCGCCCCGGACGCGAGTAGGCCGTTGTACCCGCCCTTCGGCGCGCCAACCCAAAGCTTCCAGAACAGACTCCGAAATCTCCTCTTCCACGAAGGGCTGGCAATCGACAGCCTCTTGCCGCAGCATCCATGCCAACGAGCGCAGCTGTTCGGGGCGGAGCGGCACTTTGAATCCGGGTTGGTCGTGAGGGATGTCATGTTTGTTGCTGGATAAAACGAATTTCGGTACGTTCAGCTTGACAGCTGGCACGAAGTTCGTGTCGATACGCCAGGAGACGGTCGGTGTTTCGGTTCGACCTGCGGTAGGCAAGCGTGACATCGCTCGGTGGATCAACGACAGGACGTTGACTCCAATCCGTACGATCCCAGTTTCGGACTCATCGAGCTTCAACTGTGTCACAAACGGCGAAGGTCGGTGTTTGAGGCGTCGTTCGTGCTCGCCTGCCTGTACAGGATCCTCCGTGGCTACGACTTTTTGCTTCACTTTGACCCATCGCAGCGAGGGTTGCGAAGGAGCGCATCGTTCGCAAACGCACGTTTCTGGCGGGAGGTCGCACGGTTGCCACTGACTGAAATGGTCGCCCATGCTTCGGATACGTTCAAGGAGCCAGGCAATGGACCTGAAGATCGTCCGTTCGTGAACCTTGTCGACTTCCTGATACATGCCTCGAGGCCACTCTGGACCTGCTTGGCCTTTCAGAGGTACGCGGCATACCAACACGGCGCAGGCGCTTTGGCAAGCCTCGGCAGACGATGAAACGTCGAGCACCTGGGAAGGCGCCGCATATCGAGCATTTTCGACAACAGAGGCCTACAACTGAATGAGTGACAACTACAGAGCCTTGACACAAGTCAACCCACCTGAAGCCTAACGTTTGCAGTGCTCTTCCATACACACGGGATTGTACACTTGACCGTCGACGCAGCATCTTTCACGCTGCTTTGTCTCCACTTATTGTCCAAGCGTGCAACTATGGGACGGGCCTCGCCAAATTCGTAACGACGATTGCTGATGGAGAAGACAAAGCAGTCATCATCCCAGTGCCCGGTGCGAGTAGGGTCTAGCAACAAGAAAAGGGGTGGGATATTGGCATCTTCGCCGTCCTTCGCGCGTCGCCTGTGCAGTCCATTGCTGGCGGTGCCACAACGAGCGAGTAAATCATAGTCGCCCGAGATGTCGCGGTCGAACTTCCCGGAATGCTCCAGAGGGACAGATATCCGCACCTGTTCATATACTGTCTTGTTTTTGAACTGCGGGGCCTGCAACCCCAGGAGCTGCTCCCAAGCTGGAACTTGCGGACCAGTTCCGGTTATCTCGATCGGAACGGTCGTCTTAAGAGGCAAAGCGATGTCCCATCGGCCGGACAGCCATGTATCGCGACAGATTAAGCGAGCAATCGGCGATTCCAGCAAAGTCCGAATGGGTGATTTAGCCGGTAGGGAGACATCAGGTTTGGCAAACAGCTGCCATTGTGGCTGATGGGGAGATAGGAGGAGCTCCACGCGAGCCGAGGGTGATTCGTATATGGCGCTCCAGATTTCGCGACGCTTGAGTTCAACGAAACGGTAATCTTCGGAGACGGCACGCAATACAGATGCCCGCCATCCTGCCCAAAGTTTGGCGTCAACCGAACCCTCGGACTCGTCCTTGAGGTTATCGAGTAGCTCTTCCGTGATGCCATTGATGGATAGTGACATCGGAAGTACAGATTTGAACGCCTTGGAGAATGCAAGGGGGGATAAACGGGATTCCTTTGTGAGATCCAGAGCTTGAAAATCGTGTTCTGGCCGCCCGGCACACTTCACACATGAGGTCGAGTTGCAGCTTTGACAGCGTTTAATATCGCGTTCGGTCATGCCATCCCGACCCTCGCAGCGACAGAGGCGAATACTGCGCTGAGCTTGGAGGAGGACGTCCTGAATCGACATGTCGTTCTCGATGGTGAGCCCCAACGGCTTCTCGATGAGCCGATCATCACCAACGATGTGGTCTTCCACTGGAAGGGAGTCAACCTGCGGTATATCCACGTCCATCGAGTCCATTGCTGCATCCGCTGCATCCGTGCGCGCGTCTTTCGCCTCGTATGATTCGTGGTCGTCTCCAGAGCGGATAAGCTCAAGGCCCTCCACCAGCGCGGCGATTATGGCTGTACCAACGACTGTCGTGCTCATGGCGTTACCAGCGAGGTCGGCAAGTTGATCTTCCTTTTCTTTGGATAAGATGAGCTCGTCCGTAGGCAAGCCTTGCATCGCGAGAGCCTCCAAGCCTACCATCGGTCCACCGCGGTTCGTGATGTAAGGAATCATCGACGGGGTGAGACACGGACATATACCCATTCGTTTCGCGCCGATCTCCCGGTCCACATTCTGCGATAAATTCCAGATTTGCCTACTGGCCGTCAGCAAATATCGATATATGCATAATCAGAACCTCACGTCTTATACGCCGGGTCGTATCCTTGGGCAGCTGCGCGTAGTAGACTGATGTCTAGCAAATCCCAAACACGTTCGACCTGGTTCCGCGCCCAGTCGTGCCAATACTCCTCAGGCATGCTGCAGAATCCGCCTACAATGATTTTAGTATGCGTCGGAGAAACAGCAGGTTGATGACTTACCTTCCTCCCAGTTGGTAAGGGGCCGTTTCGACCCTAATCCTTCCTCCAATCGAGCACGTTGATGACGAGACTCGCAACGACCCCAGTCAGTGCGCCCTGAGCGTCTATCAAGGATTGAGCTTCCTTCTTGTACCAGTTTTTCACGGAAGTGGTGGATTCGCGAGTCGTCCGAAGGAAGGAGGAACTCGTCAAGGGTGGAAGTCGCTGGTCGTTTCAACTCTTTAACGCGCTCTGCCCAGTCTTCCGGGATGTTGGAGTTCTCCTGGTTAACGGCCAGAAGGTAGACGCGCTGACGCGTGTGGGGAATATAATATTGCTTCGTATCCAGCTTGACGAAAGCCGCGCTGTAGCCGAGCGTTTCAAACTTCTGGACTACCCTGGGCCACGGGGCGCCGCAAACATTTTCCAGGATGACCAACGGGGGACGGTGATTGGCCACCCAGTCTAGCATCCCATGGAAAGTACGGCCAGATTCCCCTCCGGCGTCGATGCCTTGCTTCTCGTTATTGAGGTTGGAGTAATCTACGCAAGACGTGCCGGCAACGAGAAGATCAACATCGCCAGGTACAGGTGCCTCAGCACCGTAAGCGGTAGTGCTAGTTGGGAAGCATTAGCAATCAAGCTAGACGACGACTGAAGCACTGCGTACGCGTGTGTTTGACCGAGCTCGCAAACGTCCCTGAATAGGAGCGGAGGCCGAAAGTTTCGTTCTATATACGCTTGTTTGAACGGCTCGATCTCGCATGAGAATACGTGCTCGATTTCGAGTTTGACATGGTGTCGGTCGTGGATGGACTTTTGAATGAGGTCCAGCGCAAGCAGAGGAGATTCCGTGCCGGAGCACATGGTAGCCACCCGTATCTTTCGCCCTTTGACATGTTCCGCAACTCGCTTGAGTTTGGGGACGCGTTTGACAATATCTGCGAAGATCTCGGGTATCTTCACGATAGGCGGCAAGGAGTCAAGCGACGTGTCGGCAGAGGATTCACCGGGTGCATCGTCGTCTTCTTCGTCTTGTTCATCGTAGTCGTCATCTTTCACTACCTCCTTGGGCTCGTCCTCACCGCCATCTTCTTCGTCCTCATCCTTGTCCTCGTCCGGCTCAGAAGCAAGCGCCACCTTCTTTCTGCCTCCAAAGAATGTGTCGATGGATTTTTGACCCTTCGGGCGTGAGGGAGCTGTGGGCTTCGGTTTTGTAGCCGACTTTGAACCGGAATTCTTTGCCGGCTTTACTGGCATGAGGGAGAATGTAAAGGGAAGGTGATTGAGTAACGCGCGAGCCACGGTCCAGCAACGCGCCTGACGCGCGCTGAGTCACACGTGACAGTGACACTGTGACAGACGTGATGCCTCCTTCAAGCGGCGGAAATTGCAGCCCCGTGCATGTAAGTACTGGTAATGGACATACAATGACATACATGTATATTCTGTTCCGCAGGCAAATTTGAATTCTTATGGGACACGCCAAGTCTGTGCGGCTATAGAAGAGGACGCGCAAGCATCCCACTGTCAAGGGACTCAAGGCGGGCGTAGTCCACGATGTGCACGCGCTCTTCGAATACACTAGGGCTGATTCAACGGCATGGGCAAAGTGGTGTATCCATCTCATGAATATAGGATTTGTATGTGTCCGCAGCATCGAGTCAGTGGGGCGGGGATCTTGGCTCGTAATATATAACGAGCAAGCTGCTCAGCACGTTCGTTGCGGTGACCGAAGCACCCGTATAGCACACGAACGCACTCCACGACCATCCACTTCGCCTTGAACACCATGTCTTGGATTCTTGACAGAATCGGAGAGAGATTTGGCGCTGACTCGTTGGAATGGTGGGATAAGGCATACGTGATAGACTGGTAAACTGATCGCAGGACTTCAGCTTTCTCACCTCCGACTCTGACACTCACCACATCCAGGCTTGTCTGTGTTCTGCTATGGTTTCTCTGCAACGTCGCAGATCGTCTTCCAGTCTTCGCAAGAGATTTCAAGGTTGACGACCCGCTCATCAGTTAAGGCAGGGCCAGTGCAAACGCGGGTAATGTGGAGCTCTGTGGCGTTATCACGTGTACCCCGCCAAAGCGCACATCCGACCCAGGTTACACCACCCTCAAATACTCCCTGAACTCGAAAAAGACGACTTGTCGATTGATGGAATAAAATTATGAACGGAGTGATCTGTCCGCAATTAGATTCTCTATCGATAGCTCGCCGTGTTTGTGAGTTAAAGAGCTGTGCAGATGTGGAATTTCCTCAACTTGGGTACATTCAGGCCTTTGTGCGCCAAAAGCCGGGGATGTGATCACGTGACATTACCCGCGTTTGCACTGGCCCTGCCTTACCCTCATCGGAAACAGCAGTAATGTCCCTGTTGTTACGTTCCCCAGGGCAGAATCTCAACCCATCATAGGATCAGCGGCACAGTGAATGGAAATGTCGCGATGCTGTTACCAGTGGCCATCGTCATTGTGGTCAGCGGCATGAGAAGGTCTTTGATGGAGATTCACCACGGCCTGCTTGCTCTGATTGCTGGTCGGTACGTCACGTTCATCTCACGAAACGCCGTCGAATGCTGTACCGACGATCTCCTCGAAGACTCTTATCAACATTGATCACGGACTTGCTGAAAAGCCGTGTCGGTGAGAACAAAGCGTCTTCGATGACAATCTTCGTTGGCTCACCCATCTCACCAGGTCGCTTGAGGCCTGATTTCCTGTCCCGCTGCAAATGGGATGCCGCTCTGTCAGCGTGTACTGGGTGAATCATCTTCTTTCCTGTGCCTGTTTCGTAATACTCATGCATTCCATTCCTATAGAAAAGCCGACGACGTCCTCGACGGTCGCAAAGTGCGTTTGATACAGTTCGCTGGTTGACGACACCGTGATCCTAACCTTCCATCGATGTCTTTAGTCTTTTCCCAGTGGCCATTCGTCGACCGCGTTCGCTGGAATGACATTCTTGTTCCTCTGGATAGCTGGGAATACGTCGGCCTGGTCCTTCACCTCAAGGCCGCCGTCATCCTTGCTGCTAAGGAGCCGACTGTTGGGACTTTTGATATCTCTGCTACCCATTGGTTATGCCACGTGGGTCGCGATATCTCGAATGGAGGATTATGTAGGCTGCTCAGACCATACTCCCGTGTCAGAAGCCTGAATTCAACGTCTTACAGCGACACCACAAAGAGGATGTTATTGTCGGCAGCCTCGTCGGCATCTTATCGTCAACTATATGCTATCTTGTATACTGGCCAAACCCGTTCTCATGGCGAAGCTTCAAGGACAGCCTTTTGGGCAAGCCTCGAATATTGTACAGTGGTCGAGATGATAGGCGTCGTCCCGGCGACTTTGCACTAACTAGCCTAGACGATGATGATCAGGTGTAGTAGACAAACTATCAAGACCAAGTGCGTCACTGGTCCGAGCGATACTAAACTAGGGTGCCGGTGCTTTGTCGGTACCTCGTACGAAGACCCATTTATCCCCGACCTTTTGCATGCGGCCTCCCGAGCTGCCGCTTGGTTCAGCCATATCGCTACTGACCGATTGTTGGTCTTCCAGCGGCGCTGCGTTGAGGACTATGGCATCGGAGACTTGGTTTCCTCCATAGTCATATGAGCTGTATGCCTCTCGGCCGTTGCCGCGCCCGCGACCTGAAAACCCCCTTCCTCTGTCGCCACCCCGCCAATTGCCTCGCTCGGACCCTCCGCCTCTCGTACTATTGCCGCTGTTGGGCCATGGCTGCTGCTGCACGCTGACGGTTGCACTAGGTACAGGAGCCGCTGCCCCCATGAAACCCCCCATAATGAACTGCATCAGTTCCTCCTGTGACGGCGCGTACCCGTTCGTGATTTGCCACGCCGTTCCGAGCGCTTCCCACGATGCAGGGGCCGTAGGGTCGAACGTCGTGAAATCGAATGCCGCTAGCCCAATGTTTTGCGTTGCAGGTGCGACTTGTGGAAGATCATTTGGAGCAGCTGCACCGGGGACCGTCGCTGGTCCCGCGGGCATTGCGTCGGCGTCTGATGCTGACGTTATGGATGTGGGGACGGACGGCGATCGTACTGGCATCTGCTCTTTAGCTGATGATCCTGACTGCATTACATCCTGCGTAGGCGATTCCGGCCTGATATCACGACCAAATTCGTCTTTACCAGGCGTGTTGGCGGCCACACCAGTGGGCGTCCCCGTCCGGGGCGGCGGACTGTACGACGGCACATCACGTCTACCCCCAGCACCGTATCTAACGCGCGGAGGACTCCTCGAACGGCTAAGGCGTTCTCGTCGTGGTGGACCTCGGTCCCCATCTCTATCATTGAAATGCCCACGCGGATCGCGGTCATCCCATCGCCCCCGGCCGCGGCCACGGAAGTTGTCACGGGGTCCACTCCGGAAGTCCCGACGTTCATCGTATTGTTCTTCCCGGCGCCTGTTGAAGCCACCACCGTCGTATCTACCGTAACGGGGATCTCTCGGTCCAGGACCATAGCGATCATTCGTAAAGGGAGGGGGAGGCTGCGCGTTTGCGTAGGCCGATGGAGGCCCTGGCACTGCAACATGAGGAGGAAGCACTACAGGTGGTGGCGTGGGGGTGGCTGAGCTAGGCCCTGGCACAGCGGGAGCGGCCACGCTTTGCTTGAGCTGTTGCAGCAAGGCTAGCTGATTGGCATCCAGCTGAGGTCCACCCACTGCCGGCGTGTTTGTCGGTGTTTGTCTGATGATGCGCAGGGTCTGAGTTCCAGAATACCACCAGCAAAGCGATCGGGGACTCACCCTAAAGCCGTCGCGGCTTGACTGAGCAGGGCCAGGAGAGTTGATTGCGCGTCTGCGGCAGGAGAGATCGGAGGCGCGACTGGTGGCGTGGTAGTGACAGGTAGCGTCGGTGTCGGTACCGGTGTCGATTTCGTTTCGGTCACGGGTGGCGCATTCACGTTCGACTCTGACGGTAAATTGATCGTATTTCAGTTCGCGCTCTCATTTCGGGATTGCAGTGTAGGCAAGGCAATCGTTGCATTACGCAAACGGGAAGATTACTTAGCGATAACATGCGTGACTCGTGATATGCACCTTTAGCAGATCCCTTCAATATATCCGATAATCGTGTCAACACAGCGGACGGAAAGGTATTCGACTTGACCCATATGTCAAGCACCTTCTTGGTCTTTTCCTGATATAACGTAAACGAACACGAGGTTAGGGCCATTCGAGGACGTTGTCATAGATAGTAACACGAGAAGGATGTCAGTAGGCAGATCCGGAGCAAGGTTTGGTTGTCTGACGCAAGATCTCATTGCAGCGACAGCGGCATTGACGATCAGAAAACCAATCGTCAGCGTGACCGCCCGATGGCGACCAGTTCGGGGAGAAGGATGACAGTTCTTTCGGCCAAACATGACGCCGACTCGGCCAAAGAATTGGATATTGTGGACGGTGTTAGGTCGTTCATCCAACGATGCTTTCACCCGTACGTAGCCGACCTAAAGAACCTGGAACAGCAAAGCGACGAAGGACGTTACGAACCTTGCATTCAGAGTTGCCGGTAGCCAGCATATCTTTGAATAAACCGTCGAGTACGCCATCGAGCTTCAGCAAGAAGGTGGCGCAATTCCCTTTCTCCGCATTGATGTCGCCAGTAATGCCATGCTTGTTCACTTTGTGTCTGGCCGCACACGCAAGCGCGTTAAATGCATATAATCCATGGATTTTCTTGTCGACTGGTAGGGATTTATGTCGTCGATATAGTATCGAGACCAATTGCGTGTCATCCTAGGCGACATCATGTGAATCATCTACCCGGAGGCAGCGCGAAAAATCGCGAACGGATTACGGGAGAACGTACCTCCATACATTTCAGAGCAGCTTCGGTCATCCTATTCATCTTCGATTCGGACAGGCGTTTCGCCTGAACGACATCCTTCAGTGCCGCCTCGAAGTCCTGCGAACGGCGGCGTGAGCCACAGTGCAATGCCGGAGTGCGCGGCTAATCATACCTTTAGGGGACTCATGATGGACAGTGCTCGTATTTTGAGGAGTTGTCAACGCGGATGAGTGCGCCAGGTCGCTGAGGGCAACAGACAAAAGAGGCTTATGGATGGATATGGTGGTCAAAGGTTAAGGTGCGCTTTGCGAGGTCCGTGCGCCTCTTTGTTCGCGCCGACGGCGAACTGCTGAGTCTCTCACATCCTGACCAACGTTATCTCGACGTCAGCGCCGATTTGATCATGAAAACCCGAACACAGTTGCCAGGAAGAGAGCGACGACGGACGGCCATGGGCTATGGAACCGCCAGCGGCAACTATGTAGTGGTCGAGCGAGTCATACAGTGTTTTTCTATGGTAAAACCGCTCCAACATTGTCGGCAATAACTGCCAGACCACAAATGAGACGTTTCTCGCCATAACAAGAGGTTATATATAGTTCGAGGGAGTCTATGAGGATGAAATCGTCTTATCATGAAGCTAGACTCGCGGTCGCGTTCAGTACGCAACAGTCGAGATTGCATACTCAAGGATGACGGTCCCTGATGGCACGCCGACAACGGCATGCATGCGCAAAATAAGATCATGCACAGTTTGGGATCGCTGAGATGGCGCTACGAGAGGAGTGGCCAATTTTCGACGGTGAACAGCCTGATCCCGAAAGGCGGCATTACTTCAGCCTGCAAGACAAGCTCGAGAAGTGCTGGCGGTGTGTATAGTTCCAGTAGATATACCTAATGCCAGAGCGGAAGGGTGATCAGACAGCGAGAAATGCGGTGGAGAGGAGCCTCACCACGTCTAGCTGAAGCTTCCAAAAGCAGGCAAGCCTCACGAAACATGCCAGAGGACGTATGATCAACTTAGTCTGGTGTCTTCGCTTGCCGTGTCCTGAGCCGAAACTCGCTGAACGCGCTCATACACTTCGCGTTTCCTTTGGGACTCTTCTAATTCGGCCTGTCTCTGACGCATTTTTTGTAGCCTCCGCTCATCGTCCCTGAGCACACCTTGATACATGGTCTATCTCGGAGTGAGAGAGCTTTACAGCAACGAGAGTATACCCGTACCTCGCGCTCCTGATCTTGCATATAATGCACGCCCCATATCGTTAAGGTGGAAAACAAAACCGCTCCAAGGAGAGTGGCTTGAGCTCTCCGCGACATTGATAACGAGATCTGTGCTAAGATCTTCTCCAGGCAGTCCACGCCGCAAGGAATTGGTGTCGATTAGCCAGACGTTGTCTTGACGAAGTTCCTGCCACCGCTGTAACTCGGCAAATGTCGGCATTGTCCGACTAAACACCGATATGAGCGGAACATCGGTGTCCAGCCAATCGGAGGCGGGCGTTGCCAAATTTCAGGACCGTCGCAGTAGTGAGCGATGCCAACGTGTCTCTGTCTCCCCGCAACCTCCTCCACTTCCCCGGTCCCTCATTCCTACCCGCAATGCACCCCGCACTCCTCGTTGACGAGATCTTGCGCCAAATCATCGAATTTTGCTACAGCAGCGCGGAAAGGAAGGCCGATGCCACTCGGACGCTGGCTAGGTTAGCCAGGACGTGCAGAGCCTGGCGGGACCCTGCTCTGGACAGACTGTGGTGGAGACTGGACTGTGTAGCTCCGTTGCTGGCTCTTACGGCACGTCACTATTGCTACCCGGATTGTGGTCCGTCAGGCTAACAGTGTTCCAGAGGTTAGCGAGAGATCAGTTGTTCGAAGAGCATCTCCTGCAATACGGCCGTCGCGTCAAGCACTTAACTCTGGCACGACTCGGCAGCCAACTCACGTCGGATCTCGGCAATTTCCTTTTCACTACAGCGGAGACGAGCCTGGGTCAGAACCTTCTTCCCAATCTTGGGAACCTGACAATTCATAAAGACGCCTGGTCATACACCAGCAAGCTTATGCCGTTCATAATTTCACGAGCTCTCCACACCATAGACCTACATACGTCGTCCCAAGCCTCCCTTTCGGTTTTCCATGACTTTGTAGAGACTATCAGACGCGTCTCGTCTCCCATAGACACGGCTGTCCTTCGAGGGCCGTTCAACTCCGAAATACAGAGCCTACTCACAAGCTTGTCCAGCATCCGGATATACCACTCGAAGCGCAATCAATCGCTTCGCGCTTCTGAGATCTTCGCACTATCGAGACTCCCTCTCCTCGCCGAACTTCACATAGATGGATGTTCCCTAAACGTAGACGAAGTCATGGCCTGCATAGAAGCTCAGCCCATCCACGCACCTAGCTTCCCTGCACTAGAATCATTACACCTTTCCGCGCCTTCCGCACTCATAGAGCATATACTAGAGGCTTCTTCCTCCTCCACCCTTCGCACGGTTTATCTCGATATCCAAGACCGTGCCTTGACGACGGCACCATGGCGGACCATTTTCAGTATCTTGGGCAAGAAGGCAGCTGGGACCCTCCAGAATCTTACAGCAACCCATTTCGTTGATGCCGACGAATCCGACCTTGCTGCAGGTCCCGTACCAGTGGAAATGACATTCACAGTCAACGATCTCCGGGACCTCCGGACGGTGAAGTCGCTACGGAGCTTTACGCTCCAATCATCGTTTCCTACGGACCTCTGCGATGATGACATGGACGCTATAGCGCAATGGTGGCCAAATATCGAGCACCTTGCTGTCGAAACTGGTCACATCGCTATGGAAGGTCATTCGGCATCTCATCGCGAATGCAAGCATCCGAGCCTCACCCTCGGTTGCCTTACCTCCTGGGCGCGATCTTGCCCTCAGCTCGATTACCTCGTCCTGCCCCGTATGGATGTCGGTGTGGGTTGCCCCAATCCAACACAACCATTCGCGCCGCATAACGCGCTGCGCTCACTTTCGATCGCTATAGACGAGGCTATGAACGAGACGGAGCAAGCTGCCGAGTACCTCCACGCGCTCTTCCCTTGCCTGGCGGCGCTTGGCGCGGTTGATGATGATGCCAAGTGGGAGGGGATGCGCCGTGCCCTTCAGCGCCGGTCGCCCGCAACTACTTTTGTACCTCTCTGACACACCAGGCGTGCGTTCATAACATAGATCTAGATTTAGGTGTTCGTTTATTCCTCCGACACGATCCTTGTCCATATATATATAGACGGGGGTACAGATATACGCTTATTGATTACCGGTACAGATAGGATTTTGGGAGCATTTACATAGTTCGATGTTACGAGGACGTTTCTGTCTGATGGGTCTTCGTTGGGTTCGTAGAATGTGTATGCAAAAGACGATCTTACCTTGTGGTCGATGACCACATTTATGACGAACCGGGAACGCTTCAGTGTCTGACGATGCTAGTCGAATAACTGGATTGCGGCAAGCGAGAAGATCCATGAATACAATGCTATACACCACCACGACCACAGTCCCACCGACCTCCCGCGGCTAACCCATTAGTTGCACATGTAGGCGCCGTACATATAGCTTGGGAGAATACCGAGCAATGGTTGCTTCGTTCGTGCGTGACAGCATGCTATCCGGATGGAGCAAGCGAGGATGACTGTGGCTTGCGGTCTACTTGGCAGACATGACATAGCCAGATGTGTCTAGGATCTGCTTGCCGCATATAGAGCACACGCCCTTCTTATATGCGCATCCTGCGAAAGGAGGCCCAGTTAGACAACAATCCGGTGGGCACGCGGTTGAGTGCGCACCATGACAATACTTCGCCCCATTCTGCGTTGTCGGTTGTTTGCAGTCCTTGCACTTCTTATCGTACGGCTGAAACCTATTCTTGGATAGAGACCCTCCTGAAGGACGAGACGGTCCTCCTGGACGACCTATGCCAGACGATCCGCCTGGCCGTGCTATGAGCTTGTTCTCACCAATCTTGCGCGAGCCGTCCTTGATGGAGGCAGATGTCGACTGGAAGGGATCGGGAGCCGCGACCTTGGAAAGTTTCTGCAGGTGACGTTAGTCGAATGTTACAAACAGCGGACCCGAGCTCGGTACCTTCTCACATTTCTTACAGACCATGGTGGATGATGGAAGGAAGAGTCTGACGGGGAGGGGAGTACAAGCTTGCTTACGTGACAACGTCACTCCTTGCACGGGCGCTTACTGTAACGCGGCGCCTTTGAATTACTACGTCACACCATGTATTGCAAACACGTTTGATCAGTACCAAGAGTCTAGCGTCGATAAAGCTCGCGGTGTAGAGCCCCACAATAACATGTTCACGACTCGTTCACCGTTTCCCGATCTGTCCACGCAAGCCAACGATCCGCGCAGTACGTGGGGTCCCATTTGAGCACGATCCATAGCACCCATCGCCGTCTCTCCCGCTCGTCCTCCGTTTCTGCCCTCGTCACATCCCATGGCCGGTTTATGACCCCCCTCACCTCCCTCTCCATAGCCTCTTCAACGATGAAACCAACTTCCCGCACCATTTTCAGGAACCTGTCGAGAGTATAGCGTCCCGTGTGTAGTCCAGCAACGAGGTACACCCTACTATCGGATGTTTTGCGCAGGGTCCTCCGGAGTGTATGGATGAACGCCACGTGGAGATCGGAATTCCATAGCGTATCAGCGGCCAGCACTATATCGTATCCAGGGAGTGAATCGCTGCCATTCTCCGTGTCATCGAACGGTGCAAAGAGGGCAGAAGCGTCAGATGAACCCCATGCGTGCGGTAGAGCTCGGCAGCGTCCAGTAACTCCGTTGCGCTCCACATTAGACGCCAGGGCTTTGATCAGCTTGCCGTCCGGGAAATCGCTCAGCGTAACCCGTGCTGTACTGTGAACTTTGGACAGGGCAATTCCAGGCAGACCAGCTCCGGCACCTAACTCCAGGACGTATACGGGGCGGGATCCGGATGCTTCAGCACCCACGAATTTACCCAAGGACAAATCCTGGAGGTGATCCGCGATGAAGATGGAAGCAACCCATACGGACGACGCATGCAACGACCAGTTTGCGACCTCTGTATCTGGGGTTTGAAGGGTGATATCGATGATATATTGGTCTTCTGCGGATGTAGAGGGGCGCGGAAGTCTGAGCGTATATTCGAATAGATGGTTTGCGGACGAGTGCGTTATGGGTGTATACTCGTAAAGAGTCTGCAGCGAGCTCGATAGTATTTCTTCTACCCCTTCGCCCTCGTCAACAGGCAACGGTGCGGTAGTCGCAGTTGAAGCCATGGAAAGGTTACTGTAATGATCTCAGATCTGATCAGTGATCACAAGCTTGAGATCAGTCCGGCCCGGAACATGTGATAACGCCCTCACGCGTCTCCTATGTAACTCTCGACGTGCCAACATCTTTGCAAGTATGAATACAATAAGGCCTCCCCCAGCTGTCTTGCAGACGCTAGGATTTGCGCACTACTCACTTGCCTGGTCACCTTTCCATACGCAACGACTTGCTGTCGCATCTGCCGCGAATTACGGCCTTGTCGGGAACGGACGTCTGCACTGCGTCAGTGTAGTGCCAAACGTACCCCACCCGGCAGGGATACCTGCGTTGAATCTGGACAAACAGTACGCCACCTTGTCCCGATTCGCTTTTTGTCGGTGTCTGAAGTCGTATCGCGGGGCTGTAGGTATGACACACAGGATGGCTTATACGACGTCGCTTGGTCGGAGATCCACGAGAATCAGCTTGCTACCGCATCTGGGGACGGGTCCATCCGTTTGTGGGATGTTATGCTTAATGTGAGTGCAAAATGCCTCATCTCTCACAAAATGCTGGCCCACCGAAATTGCGGTTATGAGACTGACTGATGCGAAGTACGGCTAGGATCTTCCGATACGCGTATGGCAGGAGCACACTCGGGAGGTGTTCTCAGTGGACTGGTCCAATATTGAGAAGTCGCAATTCGTATCCTCATCATGGGAAGGCACTGTCAAAATCGTCCGTTGTCTCCTTGTTATGGGATTACGTGCGCGACTGACAGAGGAACAGTGGACGCCAGAATCCCCGCGGTCTCTTACTACCCTACAGGCACACCACTCGTGTGTCTACCAGGCCCTTTTCTCTCCACACCAGCCCGCCGTTCTAGCTACTTGTTCCACCGACGGCACGTTGAAGATATTCGACGTTCGCGCTCCCTCCTACGCTCCCTCGAAGTTCTCCAATACCTTCACCGCGCCCTTGACCTCCGCCGCACTAACAATTCCGGCGTCGGGCACAGAAGTTCTTACCATCGACTGGAACAAGTACAGGCCATGGTTGTTGGCCAGCGCTGGCGTTGACAAGGCTATCAAGATATGGGATTGCCGAATGGTGAAAATTGGGCCCGAGGGCTCCGGTGAACAACAGCTTGGCGGCATATGCGAGGGGCAGCTGATGGGCCACGAGTATGCGGTTCGGAAGATTCAATGGTGCCCCCATCGACCAGATGTACTGGCAAGCGCGAGCTATGACATGACGTGCAGAGTGTCAGTACCTGGTTCCTCTGTGGCCCTAGTGCCTGTGCTGATATTATGCGTTCCAGGTGGTCGACCAATTCACCTCCCGGTGCAAGTCAACTGTTGTACATTCACGATCCGCATACCGAATTTGTCGTCGGCTGCGCGTGGTCTATCTATGAAGAAGGAGTCCTGGCTAGCTGCAGCTGGGACAGCAGAGTTAATGTTTTCCGTGTATAATAATATCATACATTGCCCGTATTTCTCGGATCCCAACTTCGAGTGTAGATGGAATGTTGAAGTACCGACCGCACCGGAAAGGCAATGCGCGTCTCTGTCCCAACTATACCAACGCGTTTGGCCTCTGTTCCTTCTGGTCCTACCGTTTCGCCTGCTGTTGCTGTTGAACGGATATCATCCTTCCTCCAACATGGAAATGTCTGCCTGCTTACGGGTGCGGGTGTCAGCGTGGATTCCGGTATCAGGGCGTATAGGGGCAAGGATGGTCGTTACATGAACCCGAACTACAAGTAGGTGATATACATTTCGGGATCAACTCGGAAGCCTTACACATCGATGATGCGTAGGCCCATCTTCGTATGTTGTCACGCCAGTGATATCTAGGTTCTGAAAGTGACATGCAGGCCACGACTTAGTACCATGAGCTCGTTGACGGTACCGAGAAAGGATTCGCGTTCCGGTGAGCAAAACCAAAGTCCAGTCTGTAACTGCCCGTGATCATACAACACAGGCAGCGTTACTGGCTACGAAGCTATCTAGGCTACCCACCAGTCCGAGATGCTCAACCGAACAAGACGCATTACGCGATCGCTGCTCTTCAGCATGCTTCCATAGTCCCGCGCCTCATAACTCAGAACGTAGACGGGCTCCATCACAAGGCCATTCGATCAGCGCGCAGCCGATCATGGATGGACGAGCATATGCTGGAACTGCATGGCACCCTGCATGTACGTTACATTTTCTCTATTTCAAGAGCCTGCATGCACATACGGTCCATTCGCAGAAAGTGCACTGTAACAGGGGCCATCTGGTCGACCGCGAGACATTCCAAGATTGGATATCTGCGGCGAATCCCCAATGGAAAGCATTCGTCGACGACCTAGAACGTGCGGGTCAACAGCCCCGGACGAATCCCGACGGTGATGTATGTCCTCATGTACCTCGACCGATTTGTGGACCTTCGGGAGTTTACTGTGACTTCTAAGGTGGCCATTGAAGATGTAGACTATACCACTTTCAACGTCCCGGAGTGCCCCACATGTGCGCTCGAAGGCTATACGAATTCGGTGGTTGGTACACATCGTCTTTGGATTCGTTGCATAGCTGAACACCCCCCGCAGCAAAAACCCGCCTTGATCTTCTTCGGTGAATCAATAGCAAAGGAGGTCAGGGATAAGTCGTGAGTCTATATGCGGCTCATCCATCTTGTTACGGCAATACCGACAGCGCAATAGATACGCCGATATAGAGCAATGCGATCGTCTCTTCCTCGTTGGAACAACACTGGCAACCTTTTCCGCATTCAGGCTGCTCAAACACGCCCTCGAGCTCAAGAAACCTACCTTGATGCTAAACGTCGGCCCTACCCGCGCAGACGGTTTGCCTGGCCTCGAAAAGCTCGAAATCAGGAGCGGTGAGGTCATGCGGGAAATCGTCAGAAACGTCCTGTAAGTTCTATATCTCGTCTACTCGCCACCTCGCCAACTCCATCTGTATCTGTTCAGGGGTTCACAAGCAACGGAGGATCCAATCATCCGAGATATGTTATGCAGCGGGATCTATATGCCCCCGCCGGACCATATAGAGGACATCGTTCCCCAGTCGGGAAGCTAAAGTATCACTGTCAATACCAAGAATTGTCGGGCACGATACATGTTATTGATAGGGTACCATAATAATCGATCCGGGGATTAAACATCCTCTGTCCCTTAGTGTCATGTACTCAAATACAGCTTCGCCCTCCTCGACCTTAGCGGGAAGCTGGCAAACACGGTTATTATTGGAGGCATCGACGTCGACTAGCGAACACATTAGCTCTATTAGTTCCACTACAGCGCTTACACAGTCAAGGGCTAGGGGTACATTGGTGACAATGGATGGATGCAGGATGATGTGAGGATGAGATGCAGGACAGTGACGATCTAGCTGACACAGATACATATTACAAGACTGATGCAACATTTGTTTGACAACAAACCCGAGGGAGAAACAACGGAATAGAAAAAGGCGGCGCAAGAGGTGAGGCGTCGGGATCAACGAGTCCGGGAATAGGTTATGATATCGATCAATAATAGGGAATATAGTCGTTGTTCATCGAGAAGTGGAGCGCAGGGGCAGAGGCCGCTTCCATGGGCGCGCTGGCCGGCTCGGGTAGTTGGGTCCGGATCGACGAGATGGGGTGCTTGGATGCGAAGGGGGCGTCGAGGTCGCAGTAGCTGCCCACCGCCATGGGCTCAAACAACGACGGATACCTGACGTCGTTAGGGTATGCGGTCGCCAACCAGGCGGGCACCTTGAGGTGGCCCCAGGTCCACTCCTGTGATGCTGCGGGAGCGAATCCGAGGTCAGCTTGCAGCGGGTGGTGCTCCTCGCGCGGGGTGGCGGGGAGCGACCCCGAGCGAGAAGCAGGCGCCGAGGACGACCCGAAGGACTCGTTCGCGTCGTCGTGGGAAGATTCAGGCGCGGGCGAGCCCCCTTTGCTGGAAGACCCTGATGACGAGGCGCTGCCGGAGTCGAGGGCAGGCGGTGGCGTGAAGGGTAGCGACAGTGCCGCCGGCTTGGGCACTCGAGCGCTCTTCGCGGACGAGGAACCGACCGACTTATCCTAGCAGAAACGGTCATATGAGACACGAAACTTGACTGATCGCAGTGTGGTGGCGGGCATACCTGGGCCTTCCGCCGGTACTCCTCGAGCTCGGCAGGCTTGCGGTTCAGGCAGCGGGACTTATGCTTGTTCCAGTGGAAAGGTTCGTACGGGGAGCGCGCGGAGAGTTTGATCCTCGTCTCGCAGCGCTTGCACTTGACGAAGGTAGGGCTCTGTACCTCGCACATATCGTCGTCCCGGAGCTGGCGCTCGCGGGCTTTGTGGGCGGCGGCGTTTTTGTGGGCGGCGGATCTATAAGAAAGGTCAGCTACGTAAGTAAGGAAGGGGGCGGAATGTACTTACCGTTGGGCGGCGGGTGGCGGGCTTGCTGCGCGGGCGCTCGTACCCTCACTACGCCGTGTGAGGGATGGGATGGGGGCGGATGGCAGGACACTTACCTGGAGAGCACGGAGATGCCGTCGAGCGATATCTAAAATGGGGACGTCGTGAGCGAGCGAAAAGGAGAGCGGGTGGCTTGCGTACATCGTCGACGCCGGCGTCGGGGCGGCGGGCACTCGGGCGGCGGTCGCTGGGTCGATTTGAGCGAGCGGAACGCGTCGGAGGGGAGGGGACGTACGTTGCGCGGGGCATCTCGGCGGGGCGGCGGGTGCGACGGAGGACAGGGAGATGGGCGGTGGTGGTGGTTCTGGAGAAAGGGCGGTCTGCGCCCCAGCCACACACTGGGGTCGGACTGGGAGGGCGCGTCTCGGCTATCCGCGCGTCGGCCACGTGCCGTCCCTCGCCCCGCACGGACACGGAGGCAAATATGCGCTTAAGGGCGTACATCTCGCACAAGGAGTAGGGGCACAGACATTCCATTATGCACTATTACGGACAGCGCGTCCTATAGAGAACGAATCCCGCAGAAAACACAGAAAGCAAGTAAACGTCCAAGAAAGAGTGTGGCAGGACACGCGATGCGCTTCTTCAATCCAATTTCATTCCATAACCAATAAAGAGCGAGAATGGTTTCTTCAGTCCACGTAGCTGGTAGGTCACGGCGCGTTCAATCCGCGCCCAGGGTCGATGACCGGCTGCCCAAAGCGAGTCCGCGGACGAACGACTGCCACGGCAGCTTGATCCAGTCCCATAGGCCCGGCACGTTGCCCTCCGGCGCAACGTACGTGTCCGAGCGTGGGCGCTGGGCCGGCGCATCTCGGGTTTCTTCGGCGTTGTCGTCCTCGCGACGGCGCTTCAAGGATGAGCGTGTCGGCGATGAAGTAGAGGATTCCGCCACAACTAAAGTCGCATTTGAGGACGCGACCGAGGGCTGTGAGTGCGCGGACGATGTTGAAGGTGGAGGGCGGATACCAGTGGTAGTCTCGCTCTCCTGTGTCTTTCCAGGAGATGGGGCGGTAGCTGCCTCGGCCGAGGAAAGATCTTGAACTGACGTCCCAGTTCTAGTTATTAGTTTAGTATCGCGAAGCACGCTGCGAATTGGAGAGGCGCACGGCTTGCAAGAGCCCTTATGCTCTTCCCACTTCGTCAGTTTATAGTCGCCTTCGCCTTCCAGGGTGACCCGATCTCCACAGACATTGCAGTCCACAGAACAGGTTGTGAAATGCTTTGCCTGAGAGTCATTGACCAGCTTAAGCTTGCGCTCAGCAGTTGCAACGCGACTGCTTGGACTGTGTGGCATGGCAATCAGCTCCAACTGCACCAGTGATTCTGTTGGATCGACGTACACCGCGCCAGAGCACTTCGCCTGATGCTTATCCCAGGCCCTCAGTTGATAGTTGGTACGGCCACCCAGCTTGATGGTCTTGCTGCATCGCCTGCAGGTGACTTCATTCGGACCAATGTCCTGCGCATCCGGATCAGCCTCCAGGTAAGCCTTGCGTTCTGCTTCCGTCCTTCGAGTATGCGCGGTAGCCACAGAAGCGCTGTCATCGACGTCGCTCTCGATCACAGATTTGGCCCTCTGCGATCTTCACGCGAATAGGTCAGAGATGACCCCAGGAAAGTTGTTGCCTCGTACTTGGTGGTGATACTAGCGCCCTTGGCGCACTGTTTCGTGTGTTTCATCCATGGTCCAATCACGTAAGAAACTTTCTCGCTGAGGGGTATCCACTCTTTGCAGCTCGTGCAGTGGGCACGGTTCGGTTCGAAGTCGTCGCACAACGGCTCGTCGGCGAAAAACTGGTATCGCTCTTGCTCTGACTTACGCGTTCTAGTCGGGCCGGAGGACGACTCCGCGATAGAGACACTGTCGTCAACATCCTCATCTTTCGATCGCCTACTCCGGCAATGAGCATTAATTGGTGCATCCCGCAAATGGACCGACACTTGCTTGGCTGATGGAACCTTGAACGTTCCCGTCGCAGTAGAGCCCGAGCGCCCGTTCACCGACTTGGGTGAACCGTCGGTGGTCGAAATCGATGGCATGGCCCGGTGTCCCTTCTTCTTGGGCGACGAATCAGCCCCAGACGGAGCCTGACCCTGTTCGTGCTTCATGCGTTTGGCAGTCGGCGGAGGCAAGCTTCGAGCAATGGGGTTAGCGGCGTTTCGAGAACGTGCTAGGAGCATGGTGCGGGGTTGTGATGTAGCGTGTTCGGGCGGTGTGGGGGTGTGATCTGATAGGGGGTATGCGAAGCAAGTATGTTTCTGGACGAACTTACTGCACGTCAACCTTTTTGGGAGCCAACGGCTCCTGGCTCTAGAACAATGGCGAGGAGAGTCAATAGGGGCCACCGGCAGGAGAACAATGCGTAACGCGAGAGGGATCTGAGACACTCCATGCACATGACATAAATGGGGCCTAAAGCTCACCTTCCTCTCCGCGAGGATCGACCGTGGACTAATAGCAGGTACCACGACGGGGGCGTCGTCAGAACTGGCGCTGTCCGACGCGTCTCCAGTACTATATCCAGTGTTAGCGCCATGTTTGACATCATGAGGGTGCCATGCATACCGCGTGGATTCGGCGGCGCTCCTCCTTCTCTGTACTCGATCCCGTTCGTTTCCTCAGTGACTTCGTGCAAGGAGGGGACATGCTTGCCTTGTGCCGAGACGCGTACGTGACCTTAACGGGGGTTCGTCTGCTGCTCGGATCTTTAGACCGCACGCTTAACGCGGTGACGCGAATATCGAACACACCCTTCTGGCGACGGGAATGGGCTCGCCATGAAACCGAAGAACGCGATAACCGCGCGTGCCAGTCTGTTGACTCGCGCGCTTTCACCTCTCCCACGCCGGTGTCACCGCCTATTCTTTATTGTCGATTGGTATATTCTTCGCTTTACCGTAAGCACTCAACCCGGTCTGAATGCGAGCTAATAAAATATCGGCATCTTGCGCGGGATTTGGAAATGCGCAGTCAAAAATTGACCGTAGCGGGTATCGATTATCCATAGCGAAAACTGACTCCATGCACTGTCGTTATTTACATAGGGAAAGGGATACATCCAAGTGAATAGCAAAGGTGAACCTGAATATACCAACACCTGGCTAGCATCTCTGCAAGCTCTTGCTGCGAAGGATTCAAGGGATGTAGTGGCGATAAACAAGGAAAAGCAATGGTATGTTGATCCATAGGGTGTCCATACCGGCGTGATATCGCGGAAATATTGATCAAAGATACGGCTTGATCTGCTCTTCGCACCAGTCCCAGACCTTGTCCTGCTCGTTCGTCTTGTACGCTTCCTTTGCGGTTTTGGTAGTCCTCGCCCACGGATAATAGTACTGCACGACCGGAGGAGACAAATCAGCTGCAAGATCTGCCTATAAAGGAGCTCGCTGACGCACCTTCCCGTTCTCCTCTCCTGCCTCCGGGCTCGTAGCAGCGTAGAGTTGTGAATAGGCACCCATGGGCGTCGGGGAAAGAAGCCATCCGATCTTCATTTGTGACACATCAGATGCACTGCGAGAAAGCGCAGGGCGAAGTGAGGCGTACCAAGAGATGCTGGATGCGGTTGGTGTGACGCTGGAGATCTGTCCGAATGTTTCCTATATTCTCAACCGATCAGATACGGATGCAATAACCTAGTACCATAAATCCGTACCGGGATCAACGACATGTGCGATGACCCGTCCATTGGCGCCATAATCACCCTCAAGGAGTTTCGCGAGCTTAAACGTCAGCATACAAGTCGCCATTTTGCTTTGAGCATACAGCTGCATGGTCCCTGATTGAGTGTGGTAAGTAAACAACTTTGGAAATGGCGATGATGACAGATAGCCTACCTAGTTTCTTGCGCTGGCGCGTGTCGGTGAGGGTGTCGTACCGAATTGGAGGATTGAAATAATACGGTGCAGACGATGAGACCCAGACAATTCGGGTGCGGTACGACGAGTCTTGCGCAGAGGTTGCGGTTGAGCGAAGGAGGGGCAAGAGCAGCTTAATGAGTAGAAAATGACCTGACCTGGCAATGTTAGAGCTGAACACCAGGAGTGGAAATGGCCGAAATACCCAGAACGTTTGTGCCGAACTGCAAGTCATAGCCTTGTGCGGTCAACTGCTCAATCGGTGGTATCATGACGCCGGCGTTGGCAATTAAAGCATCCAGGCGGGTCTGTTTGCTAGGGTGTTCGTTCAGAATCACCATCATGGGCGGAGAGGATGTAACGAACGATTTGAACTCCTCGACTGCCTTCTTGACATTGGGTAAGTCCCCGAGATCCATCTGCAGGAACTGTGCGCGCCGTCCAGTTTCGCGCTCGAGGTCAGCAATCGCTGCATTAGCCTTGGTCTCAGAACGCGCGCTCAGCCAAACTTCGGCTCCTGATATTTGTTAGATGGTCAACTCGCAAGGGATACTCTGGCCCATACCGTGCAGCAGAAGCTCTTTGCATGTCTCCTTTCCAATGCCTGTATTGCCACCTGTCACGATGAAAACCTTCCCGTCCAATGCAGGTATGTCCTTCGGCGTCCACTTCGCCTTGGGCGGGAACATTTGGTCGATGATGGTGAATAACAGCATCTTTGACCCTCTTGATGCAGTGACTGCGAGTCACTCCAGGTCGTACTTATACCAGGGTTCGCTGGGACCGGGATACACACGTATGTAGGGTGACGCGTCAGGTCGGCGTACACAATCTCGGCATGGACAGCAACAAGTGCGGCATGATTGCTTCGGTTTCGATTCTCCTGTTGAGAAGCAGTATCGTGAGAGGCGTCGCGTCGGCGCAAGTACACACGTTACAGCACGCCAGGCTCCTGCCCATCCGCTCTCCAGCTATTTGCGCTCCAAACAGAGAGCGCCCGCGAGGCTGAATCCGAGTTGAATGGTGGAGGAGGATGCCAAATTAGGCAATCGAGGGCATTAGGGGATGATCCAAAAGAGGGGAGTGGCAGTGTAGAGTTGATGCGAGGTATATCCGAATAGTGGGGGAGCGCAACGCTGGAGAGCGGCTGGCACTAAATGTAATTTCAAATTGCTGCCGACGTTCGGCAATGACATATATCTTCCCAGGGTAACCAGAAACCCAGCGTAGGGTTACCGTACTATGAATTGCCTGAAGTTGAAGTCTGCTGCGTGTACTCAATTTTATGTCAAGCAGCAACACGCGTTTACAGACAGTAAAAGTGCTTGCGACACGTCAGAGACGATATCCGATGTCACCCAAACTCCCAACCCTGGCACTCCAGCAAGCACTCGCAATCCTTCGCGATATGGGCACATCGCCTCTCGCTTTCGTGCTTGATCTTCTAGCCGACTCAGCACTTCGTATGCACAGCTCGGTCCGGGAGATCTGCGAGCGTAGCAATGAGCTACTGGATGCACTGCAAGGGCACATCGACATAAAAGAGAAAATGGAAGATTGGGCTCACCGGGTTTCAAAGCGGCACTACACACTGGAAATACTTGAATTAGTCAAAAAAGAGAATGGCTGGCACTTCGATGCACTAAAGTCGAACCTCAAGAACCTGGAAGAGTTCGACGTTAGTATAATGGCTACAAAATTTCGAGAAACGGCCCCGCATCTGTGGGATTTGACCGGGCAGCTCTTGATTGCGGATCCGGTGCGAGCCGCACGACGGCAACAAAGGGAACAGCATCGTAAACGGCCGGAATCACACCAGCATAGACTAGACGACCCATCGCATGAAGAAGAGAGCGACGACGAGTATGACGGTGTCTTCAGCGACGACCTCTTCATTCCGGAGGATCCCGATGACCCAGAAAACAGCGAGCACGATATCGATCAGGCTCAAAGCAGGAAAGACGCACTACTGGCCATGGTCAGTGTTGAGTATAAGAGCATGATAGAACACTCACAGTACAATAGAAACAAGTCGTCTGTATTAGCGTGTTCATGCGGTCGACGAATCAAAAATGTAACGCGCTCCAGAGCGCCGTCTCCATATTTCTACACTCTTGCAACACACCCGACACCGTAATCCAGCTCCTATCACGATTTGGCATCAGTACGGCACAAAATGCTATCAACACTGCCATAACAAGCCTATCAAACGAAATCTCCACCACCATTCAGAAGATCGGGCGCGGATTGAACATGTCACTCGCCTATGACAACATCGACATTGAAATCAAGCATGCCGTGCCGCAGGCAGAGAAACCTGCTGACAATCTTGTACACCTAACCTCCGGAACATTCATTCCACTATCTTATGGAGTCAACGTGGAGGACCTACGTTGTTCCGAAGATGTCTGGCGGAAGTCCCGGTACAATCGAAGAGCCATCGAGGCCAAAACGGCAGCTACGGCAGTCGACGTCTTCCAGCTTGCAGACCTACATCCAGATAGGGAAGACCATCCATCGGGTTTGTCACGGCGTTCTCGATTCAACGCGTGGAAGTTTTTGTCCGACTTGGTGAATTTCGGACCAGAATATTTTCGGCAGTTTGCTAGTCAGCTCGGTGAGCCGGAGGTAATCAAGAAGATCTGCGAGGATGATCAGATCCAGCGGACGAAGCAAATACCGCTCACCGCGACGAAGTTCCACCAAGGGCGAACGGAGGAGAACATTGGTGCCGTCCATAGTTTCATGAATCAAGGCGGCGTTGGTGATGTGGCGAACCACTCCGGCCTACGAGAAATCAGAGAAGAGTGCATCATTGGGCACGGCGATTTGCTTACAGTAAGCCGGGTTCAAAGCATCCAACTGTCTCGGTCACTCGAAGATACGACACCGTGGCTTCGTCTTCAGTTCCTTGTCATGGTGCCCGGCCTGTTCCATTTGAAGATGGCCTGTTGCGATGCGATATGGCGCATCTTCATATCTCCTACAAAAGGACAGCAAGATGCGAACTCATTAATGAGTCACATTGGTGTAATTCGGCCAAAACAGACCGGAACGTTCGCAAGCAAGACTGGACCTGGATTTCGGCGTATGCATGAGGTCGTGCAACATGTCGGGACCGTATTGAGGCTTGATTGCTGGCGGTTGAAGGTCGCAGCCTCGTCGAACGGCACATTGGCCACGCTGGATGCATACGCCGAGTCGAAGCCGCTGTGGGGTCGGATTGTGTCCCTTGCGATGCAGTTAGCTCGTGAGCATGTCGCAAACGAGACATTTGTTTACCTGCGGTCTCAAACATCCGAACGACGTGACAAGGAGCTAGAGAACACGCTTCTGCGTCAGAAATATTTCTTGCTATACGAGGAAATGTCATACGCCATGAATGCCGGGGATATAGGCCGCGTTGAGGACCTGTTCTTGCCATGGGCCTACATATTCAAGGGTTGCGGTAAGCATACATATGCACAGCAAATCACTACATTCCTCCATGATCTGTATTTTGTCTACCCAAAACCTCTAAGGTGAGCCTTAGATGATTCTCTTCTCATTTATCCGGAGAGACTTACCAATGAATGTAGGGAGGCAATTGAAAAGAACATTCTCTGCAACCCTACAGGGAAGAAGAATGCTTGGAGGGCGGTAGATTGGCAGGTCGAGCACAACAATCTATACATTAAGGTGAGAAGGCTTTGGCATAGGAAAAGTACTCGCACTTACCTGCGAAGAGGATCTACGGAGGGAAGGGCTCGAATCGAACAGTCGACAGAATCCTCAAAGAGTCGCCACTGATCTGTGTCTACAAAAACGTGAGGGCAACCTTTGAACAGAACTTCGCACTTGGCGCCAGAAATGTCCGACACTCGATGCCAAGTCTCGTCAAAACATTTCGAAAACTGGAACAGTACATGCGGGAGAACCGAACAAACGAGATGATTCCGGGGCGATCTTCTACCTATAGTATCCCGTCGATGATGGACCGCGGAGCCGAGTTGATGCATCAAACAGGAGGCACGGCCGATGTTGAAACAGTAGTGACCGAGGGATCCGACCCGTGGGTCGACGGAGAGCCTGACGGCGAAGTTCAGTTCCGCGAAGAAGACGTGATGTTCGAGTAGTCACCGCGTGTAATACGACAATCTGCGACACGGCGCACTGGCGCCGCGTTCTCGTTTGGTTGTGGATGACGGGCTTTGTTCGTGGTATTTGAGGTAGCGTAGTACGGACAGAGTTTTGATCGCTCTTCTCTGAATAGTCAGCTCGAGGAAACCTCGCGACGAGCCAGAAACTCACTGGTGTGACCGGATCCGTCTTGCTTATGCAGCCTGCACACCGTGCAGGATTTCTTCGCCCGATGATGTACGATGTTCGATGTCGTCGATAGCGGTGTAGAATGCGAGTTCGATTGTTCGGAAGGTGTCGCAAGTGCCGGTGGAGCGGGCGCCGGAGCGATGGTATTGATGATTTCGACGATTTGAGGGCCGTACTCGTCTATCCAATCGTTGCGCCATTGGACCTCAGCTTTGAGAGCCTCCGTGGTATGTATCTTCCCCATATGAGCACATTCAACGATTCGTTGTATGTTGGCAGACGAGAAGAAAACTCCAGGCCCATAGTCTTGGAAGCGGTTTGCACCGAGCTTGGCGCGCGCAACGCAATCCCGCCACGCATACAGCGCATCGTGTAACGACTTGTCGACATCATCCATCTTGTCGATATGTTTGGTGCGCGTTCGCTTTTTTGGCCGCGTCGTGGGCTGGTCGGGAGTCCCGAGCGGTAGCAGCTCAAAGTGGGAGGGACAGCAGAGGTCGCAGCAGTACACTGGATCACGCGGACGGCAGCGGACACAGCCATGCAGAGAACGCACGTCGCATTGCTTATGATCTGAAACTTCGCCGTGAACGACACCCGTCAGTCTCCCGACACTGTATGAACGGATAAGGACTTACGACGTTGAAGTTCTTGGCCGCCGAAGAACAAGAGTAGCGGCTTTCGTCGACACCGGATGCCTGGACGAAGTCCAGCGTTAATGATGTCGTCCAGGACGGGGTCAATCTCGCCGCCGTTCGTGGTTCGTTTCCGCTTCCCTTCCTTGTCGTCTGCGATCCGGTGATACAACTCTTGCGATCTCTCTTTCCAGGCTCGATCTTCATCCTTTCCAGTCCCCAGTCCACCTGCGCCTGCACCTCCACCACCCAGGCCGGAGCCTCCACGAACGCCCAAGCCGGAGCCATCTTGAACGCCCAAGCCGGAGCCATCGCCAACGTCCGCGCCGGAGCCATCGCCAACGTCCGCGCCGGAGCCGTCGCCAACGCCAGCACTCGAGCAACCGCCGACGCCCGTGCCGGAGCCTTCGCCAACGCACGCGCTGGAGCCGTCGCCAACGCACGCGCTCGAGCGATCGCCGACGCCCGCGCTCGAGCGATCGCCAACGTCCACGCTCGAGCAATCGCCAACGCCCGTGCCGGAGCCTTCGCCAACGCCCGCGCTGGAGCCGTCGCCAACGCACGCGCTCCAGCGATCGCCAACGCCTGCGCTCGAGCGATTGCCATCGTCCGCGCTCGAGCAACCGCCAACGTCCGTGCCCGGGCAAGCGCCTCCTACCGCGCCGGGGAATGCGCCTCCTACCGCGCCGGGGAATGCGCCTCCTACCGCGCCTCGGTACGTGCCCTCTACCGCGCCTCGGTCCCTGCCATCGAACGTGCCTCCTCCCCTGCCTGCGAACGCGCCTCCTCCTCTGCCTGCGAACGCGCCTCCTCCTCTGCCTCCGAACGCGCCTTCGCCTCCGAACGCGCCTTCGCCTTCGCCTCCGAACGCGCCTTCGCCTTCGCCTCCGAACGCGCCTTCGTCTTCGCCTCCGACTGCGCCTTCGTCTTCGCCATCGGCTTCGCCGTCGTTTTCGCCATCAGCTTCGCCGTCGTTGAAATCATGACCTAGCCGAGCTAATGTAGACTTTCGGATTGCTGGATCCTTCCCCGCTCGGTCTCTTTCCTTTCGCCGTTGGTCTTGTTGACGCCGTCGTTGGCGTCGTTGAGACGCCTTCGCCCGTTCGTCATCAAAGTACTTTTTCTCGGCCAATAGAACCGCCCAAGCCACCTCGCCTGAACCTCGCGCCCCTCGTCCGAAACGTTGAATCAATGTACTTGCGTCACATCTTGCCCTCCATTGAACCACGATCGCAATGCCCGTCATATCCACACCCTGTGCTTGTTTGTGAGTTTCGTAGGTTTAAAATTCGGTTATGAGATGTACACACCATACCGAAAGCGTCTGTTACGATGAGTCCCCAGGATCCGCCGTCGTCCATGAACCCCTTTGCTTCAGTCTCTCGGTATTCGTTACTCATCACCGCGTGGTAGTATTTGACTCTGTCCTTCAACCGCGCTGGCAGCCGATCTCGAAGATGCATGGCAGCTTGTTCTGTCTCCGTCCGACTGTCACAGAATACCACGAATCGCGGAGGTGGATTTGTCTCGTTTGCATCCACTGGAATCAAAAAATTCAGATCATCGTAGGACCTGATTGTGCTTTGTATGGGCCTGACTGCAAGCTTCAGATCTGGTCGGTCATTTGATCGCATGATGTAGTCCGTTTTGCCGGGTCTAAGTCGCAGAAGTCGAGTAACGTCATGGAGGATCGGCGGGGGCAAAGTGGCAGAAGCAGCATATACTGGAATGGGCTTCGAGATGAGAAAGCGGAGGTCGCCAGCATGTCCGTATTCTGTCCGAAACGCCTTCCATGTGCTGACACAATGTGCTTCATCAAAGACAATGTACAGGAGATTCTGCGTGAACTTCCCATCGTTCCACAGTTTCCCGAATTGCCCATTCTCCTTCAAGAGCAGCTCCGGATTCACTATGATTACGCGGTAGTCGAGGTTTTTGACACGCTGTCATCTTTTACGTTAGGCTCTTGTCATGAAGAGGATTCGAAGGACGAACCTTGAATACATCTGGGCTGCAATTCCCAGCATCAATTGCCACTGCGGAGATTCTTGCTCTTTTGAGGACATCCGAATGTGAGTTCTGTTTGCCCAAAATGTTCAGAGGGGTCACGATGATCATCATCCTGTCTCCTTCTCCATCCTCCAGAGCCATGAGCAACCGAATGTAGAACGTCATCGTCTTGCCTGCACCAGTCGCTGCCACTCCGACAACATCCTTGCCAGCTGCAAGGGATTGACCAACCCGGATTTGCCAGAGGCATGCACGCTTTCCAAATTTACGTTGGACGAGTTCTCGTATACGTGTCGTGGTCCATACTGGGTGGGAAGACGCCAAAGTTGTGGACATGCGAAGAGTGCGCTGGACGTAGTACTTTGGGAAGGTATGCAGAGGACATCCCAAACTTGGATGATGACTGTGACCCTACACTGGGTTTCTGGTTACCCTGGGAAGATATATGTCATTGCCGAACGTCGGCAGCAATTTGAAATTACATTTAGTGCCAGCCGCTCTCCAGCGTTGCGCTCCCCCACTATTCGGATATACCTCGGGAGATCCTACTTGCACCGCCACATTCCATATCCGGTACCCACCCCTGATTTCCAAAGTCCCATTCAACTCGGATTCAGCCTCGCGGGTGCTCTCTGTTTGGAGCGCAAATAGCTGGAGAGCGGATGGGCAGGAGCCTGTATGTACGTATCAATACCGGAACAGTACTTCAGTACGTACAGGCAGTACAAATTGAGCTAAAGAAGCACTGATACACTGCTTCAAAGATCGTAGCCATCTGCTTTCGAAATCGTTGTCAAACAGGCGGTAGGATCAAGAATGTCTTGGACGCTGCGTATGCAGCTTCGGCTTCGGCTGTAAATCGATGTTCGAAAGCCCAATAGCCGTACCAGAAGTCAGCGCATCCCCGAGAGAACCACCGCATGGTGTACACCTGCCAGCAGGAGGGGAACCAGCCGGAATCCTCCCAGTCAATGATACCAGAGACGTGACCATCGTGAATCAAGACGTTATACGTCCGTAGATCCGCATGCACGTAACGAATGGGATCTGCTTCCATGATTTGGCGAGTTACCGGATCCACATTCTCTTCGTACTCCTGCACGTCGTTGTACGAGCCGGCGTGGGCCCATAGCGCTGTCGTCGACGGGAAAGGACCCGATCGCGTTTCAAAGAAATATCGGGGATCCGGAAGGTCATGGCCAGATGCACTGAGCATGACTTGTCCAGCATCTGCGTGAGGCTGCCGAAGTGTCTGCAGTTTTTCGAGGACAGAAGAGACCTCTTTCACGATGGTCTGTTGCAAGTCGAGTGACAAAGGGCCCTGGCACAATGCTTCATAGACGGAGATTCCGGGGATGCGAGTCATGACCGTATAAGTTGCTCCTAGATGCTCGAATGATGCGACGAGGCGTGGAATAGGGAGATTGAGTCCCGTCGCATGGAGGAACCGTAGAGCGCTGGCTTCTGTACTCGTGGTCCGGGGTCTAAATTTGACCAACCAGGGAATACCGAGCCTGAACGCTCGAATACTCCGTGTGTTTGGGAAAGGCGTGGTATGACGAAGGAATAGCCGGTACTATGCAATCATATCTTAGACCAAAACGAAGGCGACAGCACGGAGCAAAATGTACCTGAATCGACGCGTTTGGTGTTTGTATGAGGATAAAGATCCACAAATGAAACGACACAGGCATTGCAACCGGACGTGAAAGATGATAACGCGGGACGGTGGTACTGAGAGGCGGATGTCTTTGGGGCGTTCCTTACAGGAGACTGGCACGAGGCATTAAGATTAGTGAGGATAAGAATACTCGAGGGCTTTCAATTGCTGTCGCGGTGTACAGTATGGGCCCACCGTGGGAGCTAGGCTAGATTAGTGTGCGAGGGTCCTCTGAGAGATGGGTCGTGCGAAAATAAACACGTGGTGAAACTCCGCGAGTGCACGGGCGACGCGTTAAGCCGCGCGCGTCGTCGCGTCGCGTTGAACGGTCTTCAGCTCGTCTTGCGCTTGTACATACATCGGCGCCCTCGCGCTGCTCGGAATCACTATTTATATATTTATTCCACACTATGGGACTGACTCCGGTGAACTCGAGGCTCTGGTTAGACGGGTTACTGCGCGAAAAGTGCAAGATCTCGGCACCCCGCCCATTCCAACTCGACCTCGGCTTGCACCTCATCAATGGACGCGATGTTCTCCTCGTTATAGCCACGGGTCAGGGCAAGACAACGGTTCTTCATGCACCGCTTTTGGCTGCCCAGGCTCGCAAAGAAAATGGGATCGCATTCATCGTCATCCCGACGAAGCTTCTGGGAGAGCAGCATGTTGGTGTCCATTTGTGGACTTTTGTTCCGGCGGGCTGACTTCAAAATGGTTAGGCCACAGTTGCGGAGGCTAGAGGACTCATAGGACGCGCTCTCAACGAAGATACGGTCCGCGAAGCATCGAGTCGCGGGCATGACTTGTTCAAGGAAATCTTCGAAGGAAAGGGCGTACGTGTTGTCGCGCTGAGCCCGCAAATGCTTCGAAGCCCGCGGGTCTGGAGATATCTCAATAACCCTGACGTCAAGCGTGAGGTCCGCTGGTTCTTTGTCGACGAAGCACACCTCGTCAACGAGCACGCCGCAGAGTGGTGTACGGAGTATCAGGCGTTGAAGGAGATGCGTGCCCGTCTCGTGAATAGCACGGTATGGGCTGCGGTTACTGGTACAGCTACGCGTCAAGAAGCCGCTTTCATTGCCAAGACCCTTGGATTCCAGCCGGGAGCTTTCGTGGATGCTCGCTATTCCATCGATCGCCCGAACATCAAGTTCATCCCTCGATTCTTCGAACATCCCTATTCCGGTTCGCATTTCCTGGATCTCAGTGTGATGAGAAGAGAAGGACAATTTATTTTCGCATTTTTCATTTCTAAATATGGACTTATCATTTTCCTTTTCCCACCTTTCCTTTTCCAAAGTCACGTGACCTTCAGTGGCAGCAGTACAGCATCATTGACACTGCCTTGCACTGCCCTGCACAGCCACCGGAGTTTTATTCCGCTTACTCATAAACAATGACTCGTTATTCCTTCTAACTCCTTGATTCATAATCCTGACCCACCTAAGTGGGTCGGTCTTACTCATCCTTGTGCCCTGCATGTGATTCTCTTGTACTATTCTTGGACCATGGATTTGTGTATATAAGACCCCTGTAGCTCGCCCTAAGTCCCCATCTCGACCTCTTGTGTCTTGGGGACTTAGGTGAGTAACCGTCTCTGTATTAGATACTATGCTAACTTGTGTCTTGGGGACTTAGTGTGTGACCTTGAGTCCATTAGGTGTCCATTGCGTCGCTGTCGACCTCGTGTCCAGTGA